>NC_084510.1:11889770-12489770 GCF_024500385.1 Phyllopteryx taeniolatus
GAGGGATTAGTGGTGATGGACACTGCTGTGGACAGGGCACAGCAACACAGTTTAGCTGATTGCATCGAAAAGACAGACGTGAGCAGGTATACTGCCATGAGAAACTGTCTGGCTGGCCTCCTTTGTGGCTTAGTCGTTTGCCATAAGTTTGTCCATTTGCCACACTGTTTATGCACATTCCTGGAAAAATCAACACGCGCACACACTTAGGAGGACATAAAAAAGTGACAAGGAGAGACATGGGGGATGGTGTTTAACACAAAAGCAGACATACAACAAACAGTGGGTCTGGAGAGAACACGACAGGGCCATTGTTTTCATCATTTATCAAATACTAAGATTCACTACATTGGCAGACAAGGCATTACTTTTAAGACATAAATGTCAGTAATAACTTTGATAATGGTCCAACTGATCACACTCATCAGCCTACATGTTAAATACACCTGCAAAATGTGATGACAAACTGAATCAAAAAATATTCCATTGAAAAGACAATGCTCATTGACAGTTTTGGTTACCTTATTTAGCTGAGGGACAATATACAGGGTGTCCTAAAAGTGACCATATTTCAGTTTTTCTATTTTGTTTCAGATATCATTCAGACACGTACGTCCATCAGCATTTGACAGCTTGGGGTTTGCAGTTTTTGTTAGCATTTGTGAGCAGTATTCCCTTGTCCATGGCTTGCCAATTGACATTGACACAACATTGCAAAGTTACAGGATCTGTTCTTGACAAATCATGCGTCAGGTCTTCTACTACCACCACTGATGAAAACACTGAACCTCTAGAGCAGGCGTTCGCACAGCCAGTCTATACGAAGGGCTTCACTGAAACTCAGCATCAATGAAAGCTTGATTTAGTGGCGAGTTCCACTCCCCTGGATAGACTTTCTCTTAGTTTGGGTTAACGGTGGTTCTTGAAGTTCAGTGTTTTCATCAACGGTGGTAGTGGCATGCCTTAGTGACTTGTCAAGACCAGATCCTGTTTCAAGAAACCTGCCATCGGTTACAGCCATAAAGCCTCTCAAACTGGTGTTGAACTCCAATTGGGGACAGAAAAACTTCAGGTGGCAATTTTGCAAGACTGTTCCAGTGTCAATTGGGAAGGGCAAGGGAAGGATATTCTTACAAAACTGCAAAGCCTAAGCCGTCATATGATGAGGGCCTTACATATGTCCGAAGAATAAAGGAATAAAAAAATGAAGTGTATAGTTACTTTGTGGACACCCTGTATTACAAAGTTTTTAGTTTGATACAGTGCAGTTCTACACCACAATAATAAACATTTGTAAAAGTATCTCTTGACAGTCAGTCAAAACGGAGCCTTATTGTCTTATTTTAAGAGCAGAATCTTTGTTTCAGTTAGTGTATTAAATCCCATCACACTGCTTCCCCAGAATGTGAATTCTTAAAAAAATAAAAGAAACATTTTTGAGTATGTTTAGAAGGACAGCGTCTCAATCGCCCTTAATGACAAGATTAAAAAAGGGGGAGGGGGGGAACCTGAATATAGCCCCAAATCATGAACACTATTTGGGGTGCGTTCAAGCAACGATGAATCGTTTCTGCAATACATTTGTATAGGACTGAGTGCAAGCTGTAATTAAGGCAAACGGTGACTCAACAACAAACCATTTTAGTGAAATCTTAGTATAGGTGAGACAATATTTGACTAATTGTTTAATAGATGATGAAAAGTTTTTGGCAGTAGACTTTTGACCCCACTGTACACACACACACACACACACACACACACAAATGAGGCAGGGGATGTGGGGAGTTGGCAAGGAGCAGTAATGATACCGCTCATCATGACTCTTCGTTGCCAGAGTCATCCTGGTCGTCATAACATCTGTTGGACGTCCCACCGTCCTCCACAACACCTATTGCTCCAGCTTCCCCTATAGACTCCATCTCGCTCTCGTCGTCCTCCTCCTCGTCCTCCTCCATGTCATCGTCATAAAGGTCATCGTAGAGAAGGTCTGAGCTACTGTCCTGGGAAGGAACCCTGGTCTGGACGCAGTACTCCGCCAGCGTGGTTGGCACCTTGACGCCATCTCGCTCGGCATCTGCTGCTGTGGACATCACTTGTTTTCTGTCATTAAATGAAAAGAAAGTCCCTCTCAGGTTATCTGTGATTATATCATACATAATAGTAGATGTCAGGAAAAATACAATAATACTCCCTCTTATTGGTGTTCTTTATTTAAGAAAACATTTGTAATTCATAAAACTAGAACTAAAATAAAATTGTATCTATCTAGCAGCTGCAGCATTGTCGATGTCGCTGCTCTTAAGATTTTAGTAATTTAACACATCTTCCAGGCCACTTGTATGTAAATTATTTTAATAAAATAATAAAATTTTCAAATGATTTAGTTTAGAATTAATGTATAACTTAAGCAGTTATGTAATAAAATAAAATCTACAGTCAGTGGCATGCAAAGGGGGCGGATGGTGTGGCCACCCCTGGCATCCACGAGGAGGGGGGCATCCAACAGCGCAGCCACCGTTGCCCCGTAGACAGACTTTTGGCGGTCTGTCTGTCACCACACCCAACAAACGTCTGGTGGCCGGCAATTGCAAATGGTATATATATTTTCACTAGTTTTATTGTATTTACAATAAACCAATTAACAATTTGAGATAAATGCATAAAAATGAATACATACAAAAACGGTTTAATCAAGGCATCAAACATTACAGGACTCTTGAGAATCTAAATGCTTGGTGGACTGGATCGAAGAACAGAGCAGGCCATGTTTGGCCCACCCCTGCCATAGAGCAAACATTGCCGGTCACTAGGCTGTGTGCATTGCAAATGACGACACCAGCAAGATAAGGGCGAAGACAAAATACTGTCTGACAGCAACAGGAATTCAGACACACATTAAAAAGTACACTTGACAACAACCTAGAAAAAACATACAATTACAAGATTAGCAAAATGATCACTTAAACGTAATTTTTTAAATAACACTGTACACTAACATGACTGTAAATAAATGTGCATGCAGACCAAGTGCTTGCCCTCCCTTATCTGAAACAGTCTTTTGAATACCATTTTGATATACAGCACAGTATAGTTTTACAATGCATCCATTTTCTATCATGCCTTTCCTGTTCTGGGTCGCGGATGAGCAGGAGCTTATCCCAGCTGACTTAAGGCGAGAAGCGAGGTATACCCTGACCTGGGCTGGTCAGCAGTCAATCGCCAAACACATAAAGACCTTCCACTTGAGGTCTGACAGGTGCTCAATACAAGCAAGTAAATTTCCCCGATATATGGGCTTCAGGTCTGGAGACATACTTGGCCACTTCATCTCCTTCAGCTTCCTAGCAAGGCAGCTGTCATCGTAGAGGTGTTTAAATGTGATTATCATGTTGGAAAACTGCCATGCAGCTCAGTTTCCATTGGAATAGAGCAGGCTCTTTCAAGCCCCTTCTCTCTCACTCTCGCAATGGGCAGAGGTGGGAGGAGCAGCTATTAAGAGCAGCACAAGCACCGTGCACATGCGTGATTTGGCTATTACACGCAGCACAGTGAGCACCACACACGCTTCATGGCGTGTGATGCACACTGCATGCTCGTGATTTGCCATTGCACTTGGTGGCAATTATACACAGCGTGGGGAGGGAGACGAGGGAATTAGAGTACTACAAGGATAGACAACAACCGCTGGTAAGCAACATTCTAGTTAAAAACATGAGTGATAGCAGGAAAAGGAAAATATGAACACATTTTGATTTTGTTGATTCAAAGGCAGAGTGGAGAGGATCCAAAAAAACATCTACAGGGCAGGCTTCATAAATAACTTACACAGGAATTAAGGAATGTCCACACATCAGTGCAATTGGAAGAAAAAAATGACAATTGAAACTTTTGCAAAGGAAGAGGACAGTGTTTCTACCGGAGCTGTTGCTACTGATGCTGCAGTGGCTAAAGCATCATGCATTACACCACCACAATAAGAACAAAATTCAAAGTTAAAAATCGTTAAATTTTCAATTGTAAATCATTTATTTTTTGTTCCTAATGTATTTTTGTAGTAGTATGGTACCTAAATTTCTTTAAAATATTTAGTATTTACATAATAAACATAAATTAAAAAACAATGTGTTTTTGTTACATTAGTAATTTATTTTGCATTTTTGCTGGTAATAATTTAGACAACGACAAATTCCGAGGAGTCGTTTGGGAGCCGAAAGAGCTTTTAAGTGAGCCGAGACAAAACAGCTGGTTCTCTAAAAAGAGCCGGAATTCCCATCACTAGTTTCCAAAGGAAGAGGAACGTGCTCTGATTCAGAATGTCACAGTATATGTTGGAATTCATACTGCAGCACTCATGCAGTCCCAGACCATGATGCTATCAACACTCTGTTTCACTGTAATCAGGCACAATTATCTTGGCACTCCTCACCAGGGTGGTGACACATATGCTGGACATCATCTGAGCCAAACAAATTTTATCTGATTCTCATCAGACCACACAGGACATAAAAGAAGAAGTGACTTTAGGCTTTTCCCTGTCAGGGGTCGCCACATTGAGTCACTCTCATGGTTTGTTTGGCACAGTTTTTATGCAGAAAGCCCTTCCTGACGATACCCACCCATTTTTACCTTGGTTTAGGACTGGCAGTGTATAGAAATTGGTGCATTGACCAGAAATCGAACCTGCAGACCAGCAGCATGTACCACAACTAGGGGTGTAATGATTCGTTTTAACAACGATTCGATTCGTTTCAAGGACGATATTGGTTCATCTAGAACCATACGATCTGAAACGATTCAGTAATTGAACACAAAATATATAATGCTGTAATAGTCTAATCACATTTTTCTCAGTCTGCACTCTAATTCATCCCAAAGGTGTTCCATCAGGTTGGTGTCAGGACTCTGTGCTGGCCAGTCAAGTTCATCCACACCAAACTCTCTCATCCATGTCTTTATCGACCTTGCTTTCTGCAGTGGTGCACAGTCATGTTGGAACAGGAAGGCCCCATCTCCAAACTGTTTTCATAAAGTTGGGAGCAATGAATTGTCCAAAAGCTCTTGGTGTAGGAGTTCCTTTTACTGAAACTAAGGAACCAATTTTGGACAATTCCATGTTCCCAGCTTTGTAGCAAGAGTTCTTCCATTTCTAATATGGCTGTGCACCAGTGCACAAAGCAAGGTCCATAAAGACATGGATGACAGAGTCTGGTGTGGATGAGCTTGTCTGGCCTGCACAATCCTGACCTCAACCAGATAGAACAGTTTTGGAATGAATTAGAGCAGACACCGAGAGCCAGGCCTTCTCGTCCAACATTAGTGTGTGACCTCACAAATACGATTCTGGAAGAATGGTCAACAATTCCCATAAACACACTCCTAAACCTTGTGGACAGCCTTCCCAGAAAAGTTGCTGATATAGTTGCAAAGGGTGGGCCGACGTCATATGGAACCCTATGGATTAGGAATGGGATGTCACTTAAAGGTCAGAGGACAAAGATGTTAAATATTTTCTTGATAAGTCTAGAACCACTTTACAAACCACATCCACCACTTCGAAGTGATTATATAGCAGATATACAGCAGTTAAATCGATAAATATGATGCAGAATGCGCCTTCTGCTTTTTGCATCCACCGCCTTCCGGACTTCGGCTCTATCCGGCGCTGTGACGTAACACGAGCTAAACAGCCTGTTCATTTGGCGTTGTGTGCTATTGTTCCATTTGTTTTCGTATGATTTAGCGATGTCACAATGGTTTATTGAGTGGCTTTTGGTTGTACAAATGGTTCAGAAAGTGGCAAGAGGTTTTTTTTGGGCTTTCCAAGTGAAAAAGGAATATGTGACCAGTGGATAGGCAAAGTCAATCAATCGACAGGGGAAGAAACGTGGTCAGCTATGGGTGCGGAGAAAGCATTCCAAACTCTGTGCTGATCACTTCGAACCAGCGAGTTTTGAGAAAGACTTAGCAGAAACCATTGGATACAGAGGTAGAGGCTGAAACCAGCTGCGGTGCTAACTATTTTTCCTACGGCCATCGGGACCTCAACTGCCAGCAAGCGAACTAAATCTCGCATGCGCCATGGTGCGGCTGTGTCTTGAGCTTCAGGTATTTTCGGGGAGTGCTCAATACACATAATAAAAACCTCATTTTTAGCTAAAGTTCATATTTGAGTCAAGGCAGGTGAGCGAATACTTTTGGTAATATAGTGTATGTCCGTGATGGAATTTCGTGTTCATCGACCTTTTAGCTCACGTACTGTCATGAGGAAAACCTGCTTGAACTATCTCACAAAGTGATGTATGCCTCGTTTGCTTTTTCTTGGTTCCCGGTGTACATCGACTTAGTGGCCTCAAGTTCTCTTATTACGTGTATTCCCGACTTGCAGACGACCGCAGTCAGCAGACAGGAAAACTTGAATAATGCTTAAAGTCTTTATCATTAAAAATGCTAAAAACACATACACATTCATCCATATGTCTGATGCGCCTAAATCCAATGCGTTATTTCATAGTATTGATACAATTGATTACCTTTTTAAATGATTTAAATCGACATTTATGTCTGCAAGGCTAACTTGCCAAGCAGAGATCGAGCCAGTTGGATCTTAGGAATATAAATCGATACATCCTTACACCACAAAGCGCTACACTACCGATGCAAGACCACACAGGACATGGTTCCATTGAGTCACTTGAACTACTTGTTTGGTAAACTGTGGGCTTCCTTCTGAGCCAGCTTCAAAAGAGACTTCCTTCTGGGATGACGGCCACAAAGACCAATTTGTGCAGAATATGGGCTGAGCACTGATTGGCGCTTCTTCAATTTCTGGATTTGATGCTGAGCTAAACTTCACTGATCGACCCTGGCGAGGCTCATTGTGAGTGGAATGCATGTTCTTCCTGTGTTTGGCCGTTTTTTCTTCAGGTACTATGGCTTCCTCCCACATACCAAAAACATGCCTGTTAGTTGAATTGAGGACTATATTGTCCATAGATGTGAGTGTGAATGATTGTTTGTCTATAGGTGCCCAAAGATTGGCTGGCAACCAGTCCAGGTTGTACCCAAAGACAGCTGATATACACTTCAGCTCACCCGTGACCCCAATGAGAGTAAGTGGAATAAAAACTGGATGGATGGATAAATATAGCTGTATAAATCTATACTCCTTTACAAATTGTCCACTGATTACCCTAAAGTAAATCAAATGTTCCCTTTTACAGTATTATCCTTGAGAAGATATAATAAAATTGTTGTTGAAACATGAGCAGTGTGCTATTTGCAAGTGACTCTGTTGGGTGCAGCTGTCAATGTGCACTTTGCTGGGGAAGTGCTATAAGCGTATCATTTTACAATTACATGACTGCTTTGTATTAAATGTAAAACGTACTTTGAAAAGTAAGAAAAACAGCGCTATTGATCTGGTAGGGCAAGAGCCTGCACCCAAACCACTGCCACTGAAGGCACTTTCCAAAGCCTATAACAGAACTGCCACCCTAAGGAAATTCACCTCCAGAACAATTTGTCCAAACTTTCATATATTTAAAATTTTGTCAAAAACATTACCACGGGACAGTTATTGCAGTATATTTTGTAATAGGATAAAAATTCTGCATACTTTTCAAATGCACTACATAATCATTACTCTGTAATCGTTAATAAAGTATGGCTTCAATATTTATTATTTTAATGTTTTTCAACCTTGCAATGGCAGAAGCAGTCGCAGCCAGAATCAAAGTATAGAGATTTTGACAAGCCATCGTCAAAAATATCTGTCTATGAATTAATTCACCTTTTCCAATTCTGTTTTCAACCTGATTAAAAAAAAAAAAAGAAAGTCTATTAAATCAGATTAATCAATTAAAACTCAGCACTCTACTTTGCAAACAAACATAACATTGCTGATAGATTGAATTGGATAGTTTATTCATGGACAATTGTTAAGATTTCTATTTTGTGAATGTACTTACAGTGGGTACGGAAAGTATTCAGACCCCCTTAAATTTTTCACTCTTTGTTATATTGCAGCCATTTGCTAAAATGGGGGGATCCTCTGCCATTGCTCTTTGCAGATCCTCTCCAGTTCTGTCAGGTTGGATGGTGAACATTGGTGGACAGCCATTTTCAGGCCTCTCCAGAGATGCTGAATTGGGTTTAAGTCAGGGCTCTGGCTGCACCATTCAAGAACAGTCATGGAGTTGTTCTGAAGCCACTCCTTTGTTATTTTAGCTATGTGCTTAGGGTCCTGGTCTTGTTGGAAGGTGAACCTTCGGCCCAGTCTGAGGTCCTGAGCACTCTGGAGAAGGTTTTCGTCCAGGATATCCCTGTACTTGGCCGCATTAATCTTTCCTTCAATTCCAACCAGTCGTCCTGTCCCTGCAGCTGAAAAACACCCCCACAGCATGATGCTGCCACCACAATGCTTCACTGTTGGGACTGTATTGGACAGGTGATGAACAGTGCCTGGGTTTCTCCACACATACCGCTTAGAATTAAGGCCAAAAAGTTCTATCTTGGTCTCATCAGACCAGAGAATCTTATTTCTCACCATCTTGGAGTCTTTCAGGTGTTTTTTTTGTTTTTTTGTTTTTTTTTTAAGCAAACTCCATGCGGGCTTTCATGTGTCTTGCACTGAGAAGAGGCATCCGTTGGGCCACTCTGCCATAAAGCCCCGACTGGTGGAGGTCTGCATTGATGCAGACTTTCTAGAACTTTCTCCCGACTGCATCTATGGAGCTCAGCCACAATGATCTTTGGGTTCTTCTTTACCTCTCTCACCAAGGCTCTTCTCCCCTGATTCCTCAGTTTGGCCGGACGGCCAGCTCTATGACGGGTTCTGGTTGTCCCAAATGTCTTCCATTTAAGGATTATGGAGGCCACTGTGCTCTTAGGGACCTTAAGAACAGCAGAATTTTTTTTGTAACCTTGGCCAGATCTGTGCCTTGCCACAATTCTGTCTCTGAGCTCTTCAGGCAGTTCCTTTGACCTCATGATTCTCATTTGCTCTGAAATGCACTGTGAGCTGTAAGGTCTTATATAGTGTGTGGCTTTCCTAATTAAGTCCAATCAGTATAATCAAACACAGCTGGACTCCAATGAAGGTGTAGAACCATCTCAATTAGCATCCCGCTTTACAGTCTTTTGCGACCCACTCCTCGGCCTCCCGTCGTGATAACGGTAAACGATACATGTAAAAAGCATGGTTAGAAGTGTAATTTATTCACTGCCATGGAGGCGATGATTAGTGACTTACAATGCATTGACAACTTGACACCGGATGCAAAGAGAACTTTCGCCTCCACGGATTGGCAGCAGGCGGTCGTAATAAAATAGCGTGCCCACCAAGCTGTTTTTTTTCCTTTGTCGCTTTTTTTTTGGTAAACTATATAATGTTTATTACATCGAATTAATTTAAGAAATTTTCATCAAAGTGGCTGAACACAGCGCCATACTAGCCGCAAATGTCGGACGTTGGATTTTTTCCACCCCAATATCCGGAAAAATCGGTGCTACGGCCGTAACGAGTCAGCGTTCAGTGATTTCCGTAACATAATACAGACGTTCCGTAAAATTTGTCAGCTCTGCTATAACACTTGGTAGCCTATGGCAACTAAATCGACTGGTAATAATTTATCTAAAAAGTATGTAGCATTAATTTGTAACAGCAGATCTTGTAATGTTATTACAAACATAACATTTTATATAGACACTAAACCGAAGATTCTTAGTGTACGTCGGAACATGGTTGAATTATATACATGCAACATTACCTGATAATCTCTGCATACTCCTTATCCTTGCCTTTGCTGTCCCTCCATCTGCGAAACATTACCGAAGCATCCACATTCGCAGGGGAAAAGGTGTTTGGCTCATTGAGTAGAGAGATGACACTAAGCAGGATGGTCCTATTGAAATAAAATAGGCACACAATCCAGAATTAGATTTTGTTTAGTTTCTGATTGATCCTCGCTAAAACAGGCCACATTGTGGTATTTTGACCATTCTCGGTCAAATGCAGCCATTGATTAGAAAAAGTACTAGTGAAGGATGACATTTCATAATTGAGAGGACTTCTGCTTGATGTTTACCTAATTTGTATTATTATTATTTTAATCAACATTCTTCCCCATTCCAATGCACTGTTTGAATAAACAAAAGGCACTGAGCTTCTGCCATGTGATGAACAGGTTTACCTAAAGCCAGCCGCACACTGAGCGACACTGAACTCGATGGAACTGGACAATCGTAAACATATTTGACTGACTCTCACATACCTACCAAATCGCTGCAACAAAAATACAGCCACTTATAATCTTGTCAGGAGACAATGTTTTGAAGTGCTAACCATATTTTATTGAAGCACAAAAAACATATTGCAATTGTCAAGGAAAAGGTGGACTGCCCTAGCAGCTGTAACTACAGCACAGTTTTTTGAGATACGAGAAGTCATTCGGACGATGTTTTGCCTTGACTTGCAAGCGACACTTTATGAGCATTGTTGTATAGTATGCATGCATTGCATGTATTGTCGCAGTGAACTCCACTCACTTCACAACAAGCAAGTTTACCAGAAAGTGAGCAATTCTTCAAAAAGAGACTTCAAGCTGTTTATTGCCACTCCCAGTTAAATTCTACTGTCAAACTAAACTTAAAGCAAAGATAATTTACATGTTGTGAATTTAAAACCACATAGCTTTGCTTTAGATAAGTCAGGTTAGCTTAATGTTAACAAACAATGAAAAATGTCAGAGATGGGATAACGAAAGCATCGGTGTCACTGTGTTATAACCCTTTAAGCAACGGATATTTGAGCACAAACAGTCGAACAACATGTAGACATATAACAATACTCACAGGCATATATTCTTTATCCTCTGCGAAAAACGACTAATATTACTGTGGCATATTGAGCAACAGTGACTGTCTACTTTACTTATTGCGTATGTTTGTATTATACTGCCCTTGGTGGTCAAGGCGTGTGCACCAGAAGGAGCAGCACAATTTCAACTGAATTGAAGCAAAAAATGTGGCAAAAACTGTTTAATTCTGATATTCTATTTAATTGTCATTATTATGTTTTCATAAAAGGTAAAACATTATGGAGTGCTATTTTTATTATTAATATTATATATATATACTATTTTGTTTATTTTTGGGGGAAGGCTAGAACGGATTATTGGCATTTCCATTCATTTCAATGGGAAAGATAATTTGAGTGTTTGAGTTAAAAGCTTGGTCACGGAACAAATTAAACTCAAGGCACCACTTTACATTTCTCCATCTGCGTAGAATACAAAGAGAGGAAACAGGCAAAAAGTCAGGAGATACTGTGAATAAAGCCCACAACCCCAATCTTGTCACCAGGTTTCAAATTGGTCAAGGGTTAGGGAATAAACTAACTTTTGTCCATCCACTTTGGCAAGAGAACGAGCCTCCATAACTCTCTCTCTCTCTCTCTCTCTCTCTCTCTCTCTCTCTCTCTCTCTCTCTCTCTCTCTCTCTCTCTCTCTCTCTCTCTCTCTCTCTCTCTCTCTCTCTCTCTCTCTCTCTCTCTCTCTATAAATATATATATATATATATATATATATATATAATTTATACAGACCTAGTCTGCTTGCAACTTTCATATTACACTGTTAATTAACCCTAATTATTCTTAAGCATAATGTCACAAATGGACTTCCCAGAAACAAGAAAATGTATTTACCTGACATTCTGGGTTGGATTCCATCTTTCTGAAGGCAGTTCCCCACTCTGTGGATCATCAACAGGAGGGTGCAGGATGGAGATACACACATCACCGTTCTGAGGCAAAACATCACATCGTACAATATCATAAGTGGAGAATACATATGTGAATACCAAAAAGGCTGAAACATTTGTAAGAAAAATACCTCATAAATGTTGGGGTGCCACATCTTTGTGATGAAACGGAAGGTTGGTGGTAAATACGGGTAGTCAACTGGGAACTTGATGTGAGCCTGGAAGAGTGAACACAAATTCATAGTTCCAATTCCTCTTGAACCTACAGGTCAGGATTTCTGTTGTTATTATGTGCTGGCCCTCCCTGAGCTGTCACCTTATCTGGGTGTAGGTGTTCGTGTGTCCCGATGATCCTCGGCGCTAAGTTGTCTGGTGCTTTACCAGACAAAGTACAGCTCATAGACCCCTTATGATGGTAAATATACATGGACCTAAGTTTCCCTTGCCCACATGCTGGTCACCGGGTCCTCCCTCTGGAGCCAGGCCTGGAGGTGGAGCTCGATAGCAAGCGCCTGGTGCCCGGACCTGCACCTATGCAGCCCAGCCAGGCACAGCACAACGAGGCAACATTGGTCCCCCTTCCCATGGGCTCAACACCTGTGGGTGGGGCCAAGGGGTCGGGTGGATAGTGAGCCGGGTGGCGGCCGAAGGCGGGGATCTTGGCGGTCCGATCCCCAGCAACAGAAGCCGGCTCTAGGGAATTTGAATGTCACTGGCAGGGAAGGAGCCCGAGTGTGTGAGGTTGAGAAGTTCCGACAGGATATAGTTGGGCTTACCTCCACACACAGCTTGAGGTCTGGTACCAGTCCTCTTGAGAGGGGTGGGACTCTCTTCCAGTCTGTAGTTGCCCATGGTCAGAGGCACTGAGCAGGTGTGGGCACACTTATTGTGCAGTACCTGTACCTTAGGTTTCACCCCAGTGGACGAGAGGGTAGCCTCCCGTGCCTTCAGGTTGGGGGATGGCTCCTGCTTGTAGTTTGTGCCAATGCGCCAAACAGCAGATCAGAGTACCCACCCTTTTTAGAGTCCTTGGGGAGGAGGGGATGGGGGAGCCTTCGCTGGGGACTCCCTCATTCTCCTGGGAGACTTCAATACTCACGTGCACAATGAAAGTGAGACCGAGAAAGGCATGATTGGGACAAACGCCCCCCGACCATAACCAGAAAGGTATTCTGTCGTTGGACTCCTATCCATAACGAAAACCGTGATCAGACATAAGGGTGTCCAGATGAGCACTTGGCACCAGGACACTCTAGTCCACAGTTCGATGATCGACTTTGTGGTCGTCTCGTCAGACTTGCGGACACATGTCTTGGACACTCGAGTGAAGAGAGAAGTGGAGCTGTCAACCGATCACCACCTGGTGGTGTGTTGGCTCCAACGGCTCCAATTTATCCATTATAAGTCCAGGTTAAAAAGTATTCTTTTTTTCCTCATACTTGTGACTGAGCATGTAAGAGCATTTCTATTTTGTAAATGATCTTTTTTGCAATGTACGTTCTTCGTAAGATGTACTTTGTTTTTAAATGTGTTTTGTTCTTTGTTTCTAAATGCTTTACAATCATGTAAAGCACATTGAGTTACCTTGTGTATGAAATGCGCTGTATAAATAAATTTGACTTGCCTTGAAGAAGTCTGCTTCATCTGTGATTAGAAATTAGAAAAAAAAATTATGTAAATGGCCTCTAGGTTTGTGAGTTTGAAATGACCTTAGTGCTCATTACACTACTTGTATCACAGGCCGCAGTTATACTAGCTGCACACCAACCAATATCAGTTTCACATCTATTAGCTTCCAGTCTGATATGGTAAAAGGCTGTTTTAAAGTCTTACATTTAGTAAACAATCACAGCAACAGATTTAAACACAAATAACAATTACATTAAGGCAAAAGCATTCCCTTCGTATCAACAAGTCAGCACCTCTGCAGTACCCAAGATACGTGCACTATTCTCCTGAAGTGCTGGCACAAACCTGTTGTGACAAGAACAAGCACTCAGCAACTGGAAAGTTGAAAATGAGGCCGTGTTTAATCTTGTGTTTGTTAGCACAGACAAATGGCAAACCTGCCCCTGAGTAAGCTACTCTTCTTGTTCCTTGTCCAATGTAGAAGACTCTAATGACTGTCCAGATGATGAGCCCTAATGTTGTTACTGTCAATCTACTTTGGATTTATAGGATTCTAGTTTGTCTTTGCTGGCCTATTTTTACAAGGACTTTTTCTCTCTGTCTGAAAATGTTGAAGCCATTTTAAAGAGACGATAAACATAGTAATATTATAATATTCATCCATCCATAAATATTTTGTCCCGCTTATCCTCACCCTGAACTGGTTGCCAGCAAATCGCATGGCACATATAAACAAACAACCAGTCACACTCACGGTCACACCTATGGATAATTTAGAGTCTTCAATCAACCTACCTACTGATGTTTTTGGGATGTGGGAGTAAACCGTAGTACCTGGAGAAAACCCACGCAGGCACGGGGAGAATATGCAAACTCCACACAGGCGGGGCCGGGATTTGAACCCTGATCCTCAGAGCTGTAAGGCAGTGCCATTATAAGATTCAACATTAAAAATATATATATAAAAAAATTTAAAAAACATGGATGAAGCAAACTTGTGCAAGTCCACAATTAACGTCCTGATATCTTGGCTGATTTTTTTGACTTTCCTATTATGTTACACACAGAAGCAGTGCGTTTCAGGTGTGCCTAGTTCAAATACATTCACAAGTGACTCTCTAACTCAAATGTTGACTAAACTTATCAGAAACTTTCAAAGCAATGACATTATCATCTGGGTTTTCCCAAAATTGTTTAAAGGCATGGTAATCCTACTGTATGTAAACTTCTGACTTTGAAAAAAGAAATTAAAAATTGCCTTGAAAATTCCTTCTCTCATTATTATTCCAACAGCTAGAACAAAAAACTTATAGAGGCTGCATTGAGCCAATATGGCCCGTGCCCGGAGTCTGTTGATGTTTTTAAAAAGGAGGCTCAAGAATCACCTATTTGGTTTCGCTTTAAACTGATTTCTTAATTATTGTATTTGTATTTATTAATTATTTGTTCATTTATCTATTCGTTACTTTTAATTATTTTATCCTATTTTATTATATTTCTTATTGTCCTTTTTTTTTTATTCTGTCATACTGTATTTTAGTCTTCTTAAACTTTTAAGTTTAACTCCACTGTCTGCTCATGAGACCCTCCATGCTGGGAGGTGTGTTTTGTCTGCCGATGTAATGTAGGGAGTGGGTTCAAACAAAAGGTGCTCTGTCCTGAGGCATTTGACACATCTAGATGTACATACCATGAAATAAAAGCTGGAATTCTGAACTTTTGTCTCATATTCATTTTTTATCTGAAACCCAAATGTCTTCAGTATACAACAAAAACAAAGGAATTGACCTTGCCGTTCAAATACTTTTGGAGGGGACTGTACATGTTATAAAACACCTGGGAACTGTTTTAAATTGTGAATAAAATACACAATGTGTGTCATTTAAAAGCACTGAATAACAGAAGAAAGATGTGCCTTGTCAAGCTCATTCTCCGTATGGAGGTGCTTCTTATTTCTGCACACCACAGCCCTCACTCAGACTTTGCTGCAGGGCCATTCCAGCAAGCACAAAAATATTTTAGCTCTGTGTATACAGTAATGTTTTCGCTGTTGGCCTATCATTTTAGCCACTTCAGAGTAGCAGGCTGTGGCCTTTGTTACAGAGATAATGTGATGCATCTTAACTCCTATTGTAGGCATCTGTTAATCAACATTCTATTGAGGGCATCTGCTAATTAACTGCGCTCCATGGTCACAATGGTAGACGCTTCAATTCAGTGTCACTCAAATTGAGTTATCTTACTGTACCTGGGACAGAACTGTCTGTCTATGTCCGTGTATTACATTGCTGTTCCAGTTTTATTTCATGAGTGCATTAAACTTTTCAATGAATGACATCTCTTTTAGCCATAAAGCCAATCGACACAAATCAAAGTTAGAAAGTGCAAACCCATACTACTTCAACATTCACGTGTCAATCTATAGCTAAGCATCTAAACAATATACACAATTTCTAACCCCATGTACACAGAAATTGTAATGAGTCACCTTTGATATAAAGTCAAGAAAATACTGTACAACCAAATGTGCAATGTGGATCACATACACACAGATATTGGTCTAAAATGTGACTCGGCGTACAAACTGTAGAACGAATTTTGATGAAGTAGCACATCTGCCTCACAGTTCTGAGGACCGGGGTTCGAATCCCGGCCCCGCCTGTGTGGAGTTTGCATGTTCTCCCCCTGCCTGTGTAGGTTTTCTCCCACATCCCAAAAACATGCGTTTAGGTTGACTGAAGACTTTAATTTGCCCATAGGTGTGAATGTGAGTGTGAATGGTTGTTTGTTTATATGCGCCCTGCAATTGGCCGGCAACCAGTTCAGGGTTTACCCCACCTCTCGCCCGAAGACAGCTGGGATAGGCTCCAGCACGCCCGCAACCCTAGTGAGGATATGCGGTACAGAAAATGGATGGATGGATGGTTCAGATTTGACAAATAATAATATAATAATATGAGAGCATTTGTGACTTTGATGCTCAGAATCCCTTTTGATTTGGATGTGATCTGTCAGACGTTTTCATAAAAATAAAACAAACAAAAAAAACGACTCATTGTAAATTTGGGAAAGACTCAAAATGATTTATCATGTCAATGTGTGGATTTCCACCAAAATTAAATTGCAAGATCCCCTTTGGAATTCCCGCTTAATATGGAAAGTCTGGGTCAAAACACCTGCCCAAGAGATAACAAGCAATTTGCAATTTTTTTCTTGGTATCAACTACATTTATACAAGGGCTGCTTGGTTTACGGCGAAGTTGCGTTCTTAGAAGCAGCGTGCACCCTGGACTCGTCGTCAGCCAATCGCAGGGCACATACAATATCAACAAACACCCATTCACACTTACATTCATACGTATGGGCAATTTAGAGTCTCCAATTAACCTAACTTGCGTGTTTTGAGAATGTTGGAGGAAGCCGGAGTACATGGAGAAAACCTGCACAGACACTGGGAGAACATCCAAACTGTATTTACAAAGGAGCCGAGATTCAAACACCGAACCTCAGAACTGTAATTAGCAATGCGACAAGATTTCCCAAAAATAAGAATAGGTCAAAATGCAAAGTCTGGTTGGAACGGCCACTTCAATCTGAGTACAACGCAGCAAGAATTTTGAATATTGGATTATGTGTTCAGGAGAAATTTTGCTTTTTGTATGGGAAAATTTGCCTTTTTGAGGAACGCTTTTGTGTGATATAGCCTGTCAAAAAATCCAGTCAAAAAAAATGCCTTAAAATTTCAGTAAAACAGTACAATTACATTATTTCTCCACATATCTCTACAAAAATTCACACACTAATTTAATCCTCCATGCTGAATCTGATTTTGAACTCGTTTCTTATGAACATGCTCATTTATGGCCCTCATTAGCGTAAACTGAAATTCTTTTTAAGGTATGGTCTTTTTTCCCCCTCAAGGAAAATAATGAAGCTAAGTTAGACAAGTTTGGATGTTAACATGTTTTTGTTTTTTTTTTGTGTTTTTTTTTATTCTACCAAGATGGCAGCCACTTGGCACGTTGCTACTGTGAGGTAAACGTGTCCAACTAGTCCATACTAGTTAAAACAATGTTTCCTACCTTAAAGTAGCCTCCCTCATACAGGGTGTTTGGGGGCCCAAAGATGGCAACTTCCCAGTTGTAGAGATCAGACTCCTGAACCAGAGTGATGCGGAAGCCCTCCACCGGCTGCTCCTGTAGGGACTTCAACTCCATCATCAGGGCCTTCTGAGAACTAGGGGTTGCCTGGTGGGCCATCCTGATCCCACTTCTGACACCAGCAGCCATAGAGGAAAGTGTGGAGATGACCTTAACATTATTAGCTTACATTAAAGTCATCTTCGGTTTCAGGCTTATTTTTGACATTGGTGTAAAGCAGCCAACAGGCTACAGAAGTGAATCCCAACAACAGTGTACCGTGAGAAATGATCCACTTTTTTCTTGGTCAGATTATTATTTATTAACTGCAAATAATGTAGCTTTGCTCATCTATCCACACCAGCAACCTCTAGTGACAGGCAGAACAATGAAATCCTCCTTGACTACCATCACACCGAATTATTACTTCATGTATAAAGAATACTTTCTGTGACATTTTTGTTTGGTGGTGTGGCGTGAGATTTTTGGAATGTAAAATATTTGCATTGGGTCAATAAAGCGTGGAAAATACCGGGCTATGCCATACTAGTGGGGAATATATACTTGGTGGCAAAATAAACAAGCAATAATTTCACACACAACAAAGAATACTGCGTACTCTGTATAGTTCTCGAAGGTTTTTGGTTTGGTTCCCTGGTGCAGATAAAGAGCTAAATAAAGAAAAGAAGTGTTTACCTGTGTTCTTGCAATGTAATGTGTAATCGTTTGGTTATAGCAGGAAACTGGAGGACAAAGTCATTGGTAGTGCTTAGCCAAAGTGACACACAAGTGACAGGAGCCGTGGATGTTCTTCTCCTGCTTATGGCTGATCCTCGTGTTGTGCTGCCGAAATTCTTTGTGTGTCCACTGTTGACAGTCTACATGGAGCTAGTTACTGTGGAAGTCACCGTCTCCCGTGGATCATTCTTGGGCTCACAAAAGCAAAGTCGCTCTCCGTGACATGTCCCCGCTATTGGTTCGGTTCGGACAGGCGCTCAGCTGATCCCAGCTTGTTTGTGTTTGTCTCTCTGCTCTCTGGCGGTCTCAACTTCTCCCCACGTCAGCTAAACCAGTTAGCGAGCAACTTCGGTCAAACGGGGCAGTTTTTTCTGTTCTGTGCCGTCCCCTCCGACAGTGATAGTGTTAAGGGCTATCGAATGCAAACCTCCACCGTGGAAATGACAGCAGGTGAGACAGTTACCCTCGAGACCAACTGCGGTTTTGATCGATTTTTATTTTCCTCTCAACGATGCTTCCGGTTACCATTGCGCGTGTCTGCGGTGCGTCATCGACGTCCGGAACGTGCCTTGCGTGCGCGCACTCGATGCAGAACACGGATTGTTTTGCTGGAAGCCACGATTGCACTGTACAGTATTCTAAACTCGCTGTGGTCATATCATTTAAGAAATTTGGTCATATTTTTTTTTATTATTTAGTTTTAGGTTATTTAGTTTCACATTTTGCAACGGTAAAACAGTAATCCACTTAATTTTTCATTTTCTTTTAATAGTTTTAATTTCACCTTTCTTCAAGGGAGCATAGAATAATTGTGATAAACTTGTGTGCTTCAGTTCTGAGGTTGTGGATACGAGTCTGAGCTCGGCTTAGCGTGCAGTTTGCCTGTTCTCTCGGTGCTCAATTAATATTTTGTATTATTTAGGTGCTTCACATCGTACACCAATAAAGCACTCATTCAATTAATTTTCTTAGGTTTATAATTTCATTGTTTGCAATACTTTTGTTAAATATATTTGTCTGTATTTTGAAATTATGCTTATTTTTATTTTATTTTAACACAGTTTTAATTTCACACTTTTCCTCAAGGCAGCACGGTGGGCAGGAAATTAGCACGTTTGCCTCACAGTTCTGAGGTTCAGGGTTTGTATGTTTTTCCACATTCCAAAAACACGCGTAGCTTAATTGACGACTCGAAATCACAGGTGTCAAACTCATGGCCAGGGGTCCGATATGGTCCACCATATCATTTTATGTGGCCTGATAAAACAAATCATGTGCGCCTACTGCTCCTTTCTTAAAAAAAAATAAAAAAAATAAAAACATGCTAATTGTCTTCACTTTTAATAACTTAGAGATATTGAAAGGATTATAAGCATTTTTTTATCAACACCCTTTTTAAAAGGAATTCAACAATTTTAGTGCTATTTTTCTTTACTTCTAATTTCAAAACTAGATATCCATCAATTTGTCACAAGCTTCTGAGGGAAACAGTAACTACGTGGCCTGTGAGAAAAATGTTTGACACCCCTCCCAATTGTCTGTAGGTGTAAATATCAGCGCGAATGCTTGCTTGTCTATAATTGGCTGGCGACCAATCCTGAGGGTACCCCGCCTCTCACCCAGTCAACTGCGATAGGCTCCAGCTCACCCTCAACCTAAATGAGGATAGAAATTTGATATTTTTAACAACAAATTCAATTTGAAAACAGAAATCATGGAAAATAGCACAACAACCTGGACGACAGGTTAGCACATCTGCCTCACAGTTCAGAGGTTGTGGGTTCACATCCGGGTTACGGCCTTCTTGTGTGGAAATTGCATGTTCTCCCCGTGCCTGGGTGGGCTTTCTCTGGGTACTCTGGTTTCCTCCAATATTCTGAAAAAAAAACATATGGTAGGTTAACTGATGAATAGTCTGTAGGTGCAAAGTGTGTGTTGTGAGTGTGAATGGTTGTTTGTCTATTTGTGCCCTGCGATTGACTGGCCACCAGTTCAGAGTGTATTCGTCCACCTCTCCCCCAAAATCAGCTGGGATAGGATCCAGCACACTTCCGACCCGTCGTTATAGAGAATGAATGGATGAAAGTCATGGAAAATAATGGCAAGCTAATATTTTAGTCTACAACTATTGTCCAATTTATGTTAAGAAGGGATTTGGTGAGAATAAATGCTTCTAATACCAGTTAAAGTGAAGAAATATTCAAATTTTCGTTCAGTTTCTCCAACAAAGAAAGCCTTGAGTTTGACACCCATGCATCCAGTCTAAATTGTCCATAGGTGTGAATGTGAGTGTGAATAGTTGTTTGTATAATGTGCACTGCGACTGGCTGCCGACCTGCCTGAGTGACAAAACTAGGATGCACCCTGCCTCAAGCCCAAAGTCAGTTGGGTTAGGCTCCAGCCCATCCTGACCATTGTACCCAGAAAAAAACCACGCAAGCACGGGGAAACATGCTACATTCACACAGGAAGGCCATAGCCTGGATATAAACCCATGAGCTCTGAACTGTGAGGCAGCTGTGCTTACCAGCCCTCCACTGTTCCACCTGTTAAATATCCATCCATCCATTCTCTGAGCCGCTTATCCTCACAAGGGTCACGGGAGTGCTGGAGCCTATCCCAGCTATCATCGGGCAGGAGGCGGGGTACACCCTGAACTGGTTGCCAGCCAATTGCAGGGCACATATAAACAAACAACCATTCACACTCACATTCACACCTACAAGCAATTTAGAGTCGTCAATTAACCTACCATGCATGTTTTGGGATGTGGGAGGAAACCGGAGTGTCCGGCGAAAACCCACGCAGCCACAGGGAGAACATGCAAACTCCACTCAGGCGGGGCTGGGAATTGAACCCCAGTCCTCAGAACTGTGAAGCAGACGTTCTAACCAGTCACACACCGTGCCGCCCTGTTAAATATGCTGAGTAAAATTATATATAAAAATACATTTTAGTAGTGTTAAATAGAAGTACACTATTGTATAATTTACATTAAGGACATATTCATTTGAGACTTTTGATAATCTATTTTAGCCATTCTTTTTCCAGGTTGGAATGATCGCATACATCGTCAATGATTTTGAAAAACAACAGTTGAGTGCACAAGTTTGAATTGATTTATTTATCTGTGAAATATCTATCACTTGCTCGCTCTATCTATCTATCTATCTATCTATCTATCTATCTATCTATCTATCTATCTATCTATCTATCTATCTATCTATCTATCTATCTATCTATCTATCTAGCTTAGCCCTTAAAGCGTCACTAAGTTCCTTGGACTTTCCTTTTGTATTGGTCAATCCAGTGAGTGCTGTCAAAGAAATAATGTTAAGATGGCAAAAAGATAGGTGCTGTCAATCATGATTACAAATAATAAATTAATAGAGGGCGGCACGGTGGGCGACTGGTTAGAGCGTCTGCCTCACAGTTCTGAGGAGTGGGGTTCAATCCCCGGTCCCGCCTGTGTGCAGTTTGCATGTTCTCCCCGTGCCTGCGTGGGTTTTCTCCGGGCACTCCGGTTTCCTCCCACATCCCAAAAACATCCATTAATTGGGGACTCTAAATTACCCGTAGGTGTGAATGTGAGTGCGAATGTTGTTTGTTTGTATGTGCCCTGCGATTGGCTGGCAACCAGTTCAGGGTGTAGCCCGACTCCTGCCCGATGATAGCTGGGATAGGCTGCAGCACGCCCGCGACCCTAGTGAGGAGAAGCGGCTCAGAAAATGGATGGATGGATGGAAATTAATAGAGCCTGTATTTGAGTCTCGACCTTGAGTATCACTCCATCCATCTTCTTCTGCTTATCTGAGGTTGAGTTGCTGGGGCAGCAGGCTGAGTGGGGGAGCCAAGACTTTCTCTCCCCAGCCTCTTCGTTCAGCTCTTCCCGGGGAAACGTGAGGCATTCCCAGGTCAGATCGATTTTCCCCAGGGCCTCATCCAGTGGGACTTGCCGAGAACACCTAACCGGGGAGGCGTCAAAGAAGGCATCCTTGCCAGATGCCTGAACCACCTCATTTGAATCTACTCAAACTTGTGCAGCCAATTCTGTTATAAACCTAAACAATAAAGAAAATGGATGGATAAACACTTAGAATAAATAATTAAAAGCCCCAAATTAATATGACAGTCATGCTTGTGGTGTGTATGAAACTTCAGACCACAACTCTATAGCAGTGGTATCAATGTAAAACAACGTCAGTAAAGACAAAAACAAATCTAAATAATTGTCATGGGAGCAGAAATTATGAAAAGACGTAATGGGAGCACTTAAACACAATGCTTGTGGAAGATGGCGATTTTTTGTTATTTTATTTTCAGTGGAATGCAAAGCGTTTGCTATAGTTTTGTATGTAACTGTACACTGTAGGGATAGGCCAGACATTCTCCTAGAAATACAGCAAACACCAATTCACATCGCTGACCAGATGATGGCGGAGGAGTACCCAAAAAACGTTTCCCAACCGCCATTAGAAGAGACGAAGAAGGAGGAGGAGGCGGGGAAGTCGAAGGAGGGGCCAGAGACAGGGGAAGAAGTAGAAGAACTAACCTGACGTCATGTGAGTGGTGACGTCAGACAGGAACCAGTGGAAGGGAGCCTGACAAATCAAGATGGCGTCCCTCGGCAGAAAAGGAAAGATATTTCATAAAAAATAAAACATTTTCGACCCTAATTCTAATTGCAGCAACACACCGATAAGGAATAAAGTCACATTTGTAAGAGCAAGACGAGGCAGATGCAGGTGAGAGCAATATTTATGTTTGATCAGTTTCGTTTCGGGGCGGTGGCAACAGTGTGTTTAAGTCAGGCCACTTGCAAAGCCAATCGCTTTAGAGACTTTTCCCAAACGCGTAAGCCATCAGAGGTTTTTATTCGCAACTTATTTGAGTTCCTGGTCCCCCCTAGAATTTAATTCTGCAGCTGTGACTGTATATTGACTGCTGATGTTAGCGATTTCAGACTGGAGTGACGAAATGTATGATAGCTTAGCCAGTTGCTAATCAATAACTTGGGTGTCTCAAATTAATGGTATTGTTTCTAACAGTTTTGCGTGTCGCAGTGATATGAGGCTTGAGAATACTTTAACCTAGCAGAAAAAAATGAGACGAATTGCAAGTACTGGTATCCTGTTTCGTTCTATTGAATTAAAAGCAACATTCCTGAGCTTGGTGATATGTTAAATGCTCTTTTGTCATCGACCAATTCTAACTAGTCTTCGCATTAATGTTGTTCCTATATGAAATAACAACATGATTGTGGTGTTATAGTGGTGACATAAAGACATTCATAAAAGCTTTAGCTCATGCTAAGACATACAAGACTGCTATTGGAACCAGTAATCTAGATCGAAGTTACTGTATTACATTGATTACACTGTGTATCAGAGATTTTTTTTAATAAGTCATTAAGATAGTATTTATGTGTACTGTAAATGTATCAAGTCTATCTGTACATGGATAAACAATGGCTTGATCTGTTAATTAAATCAGGCGTTGACCAAATAATGGATTATGTGTGCTAAAATTCAAAGCAGTGGAAAATGTGCAAAACCAGTTGAGCATTTGTAGTGCCACACAGGGTTGCAAAATTCCAGGACTTTGAAGTTGGAAACTTTCCATGGGAATTAACAGGAATTTTATGTGAATTAAAAGGAATAAACCAGGACTTTACTAACCTGATGGTTGGCTCCTAATAGTGAATTTCAATATAGTTGAGGACAAAATATTCCAGCATAATCCTCAACCAGATTTCATGACAATTCAGTTGAATATCTGTGCTATTCTTCAATCACATGCACAAATGATTTCTAGAATATTTGACCAGACATTTGAGCTCAGAGCAAAAGACTATAGAAGCTGCTTACTTTCTGGACCCAAAATATGACAGTGGCATACTCTCTGGGGAAGAGATTAAGTTTGCCTAGGTGGTCATTACAGCCATGTCTGATCATTTTGGCCTTGATAAAGGTAAAGCTCCAGGCATTACTAGGACGTACAGAACCAAGCAAGGCCTTTTTTTTTGAAGGAGATGCATTCTGGGACTCATGCCAGCACATATCTGCAGCCAGATACTGAATCTGAGGCCCTTGCACCGAGAGCCTTCATCATCCTCCAGATTCCACCATGATCAGCCTCATCCGAGCACAACTGGTTACTGTTAGGGAACGCACAAATGTTTGCAGCAGGCTTACAAATGTGAAGAGTAGAAAAATTGTTGGCATTTGGCCTAACTTAAGGCTTTTAAGAGCCACCATCAACAAGGCTGAAAAGTCACAATGAAGAGAAAGAGTCAAGAGTTGATGAAGTTGCCATGGAGGATGTTGATTAGGGCCAAGAAGACCCCATTGCCTAAAAGTGTTTTGCAAAAAATGCAGAATCTAGGCTTGAGAAGTTTGAGGGAATTCGGTTTTCTTTTCCCCTTTTGAATGGGACTATTTGTGAGGGAGAGGGGCTCTTTTATCTAACATTTTGAATGGTACTTTACTGGTATATTCGGGTGGGTTGGTGCATTTCTGTTAACTTTTTAATGGGTTGGTTCGGCGGTGTGGATAATATTTAACTCAACATTCATGTTTTTGTTCTTCAATGAAAGCATTGATTATTCAGTAACATGTTGAAATGTGATGCTTTTTAGTTGTATTATTTCGCATGGATGTCTGCTTATGACAGAGCAAAATGTTTGTATTTATGTTTGAATAAAATACACTCCCATTACATTCTCTGTTAATTCCTATTAATTCTCTTAAACTCCCACAATTTCCATGGCAACTATCCAATTTGGAATATTTCCAAAATTCCCATTTCCCATGGAAAAACCTTCCACCCCTTTTGAAACCGTATTGCCATTATTTTAACTTTTTTAATCTCACTTCTTCTCCAGTTCAAACACTGGAACTTCTGCTGTTCCACAACTTATTCTCGGAACTAATCATTAAGATATGTGTCGTTCCCCCCCAGAGTATCTAAATGGCTACAAGGAAGTCTGTATCAGATGCATACAACAATGGTAAGGATTTGTTTCACTCTTCATATTTGAGGGCAAGTTCAAATTGTAAATTCTACTGTCAGTTAGCTTATGCAAATTTTGTCTTTTCATGTAGGACCCATCAGCTACCTTGATGATGTTCCCTTCAAGGTCAATGAAAAGTTTCGCTGCCCTGCTAAGGTGGGGCTACCTGTTGGCTTTTGTCTGCCAGACTGCAGCTCTCTGTTGGTGGACACAGAGGTAAATAATTTAAGCTGCTTTGACACTACATTCTGTATTTTTTTTCCCCCGGGTTCTTTTGTTAATAAACTCGTGGATGGAATCAATGATCCGGCTGAAAAATAAGTTCAATTTTGTATTAAAACGATAAACGATAATTCATACTATGGGTGTAACGGTTCACAGAAATGACTGTTTGGTACGTACCTCAGTTTTGGGGTCACAGTTCGGTACAAGTTCAGTACAACAGAAAAAAGCAACAAAAAGTACCAAATGCATAATTGTAGGATTCTTCATTTATTTTCAGCAGACTGTAGTGTAAGTAGTAGTCGAACATTTAGAACTACCTGAGATAACTTAGTATAAGCTGTAGAGTCTTTATTCACCACTTAAACCTATGCCTAATTCTATTTATTTATTTACCCTGTATTTAACCACATAAGGCAGTTGAGAACAGTTCCTCATTTACAATGCCGACCAGACTGCACACAGCAGGGTGAAACAAGGCAAAATAAAAGCAAGTACAAATAAATACATATACAACCCCAATTCCATTGAAGTTGGGACGTTGTGTTAAACATAAATAAAAACAGAATACAATGATTTGCAAATCATGTTCAACCTATATTTAATTGAATACACTACAAAGACAAGATATTTAATGTTCAAACTGATAAACTTTATTGTTTTTAGCAAATAATCATTAACTTAGAATTTTATGGCTGCAACACGTTCCAAAATAGCTGGGACAGGGTGATGTTTACCACTGTGTTACATCGCCTTTTCTTTTAACAACATTCAATAAAGGTTTGGGAACTGAGGACACTAATTGTTGAATCTTTGTAGGTGGAATTCTTTCCCATTCTTGCTTGATATACAGCGTCAGCTGTTCAACAGTCCGGGGTCTCCGTTGTCGTATTTTACGCTTCATAATGCGCCACACATTTTCAATGGGAGACAGGTCTGGACTGCAGGCAGGCCAGTCTGGTACCCGCACTCTTTTACTACGAAGCCACGCTGTTGTAACGTGCAGAATGTGGTTTGGCATTGTCTTGCTGAAATAAGCAGGGGCGTCCATGAAAAAGACATTGCTTGGATGGCAGCATATGTTTCTCCAAAACCTGTATATACCTTTCAGCAATAATGCCTTCACAGATGTGTAAGTTACACATGCCATTGGCACTAACACGGCCCCATACCATCACAGATGCTGGCTTTTGAACTTTGTGTCCATAACAGTCCGGATGGTTTTTAGCTTGTTATGAATCACATTTGAATGTTTTCAAGCATGAACCAAAGGACATGCCACCGCATCACAGTAGGATTATTAATTTACAATTTTTTTTTTATCTTTGTTCCTCTATTTATGCCAGTGAGGCTTAGTGACGGACTTCTATTAGATGGCAGGAAGTACATACAGTAATTACCGTGTATCTACTTTTTGTGACATTTTTATTTGTTTGTGTGCCGTGAGATTTTCCAATTGTAAAATAAAATATACAGGTACTCCGGTTTCCTCCCACATCCCAAAAACATGCATGGTAGTTTAATTGAAAACTCTAAATTGCCCGTAGGTGTGAATGTGAGTGCGAATGGTTGTTTGTTTACATCCTTTTTTCTCTGATATTTCCCCTTGTCTATGCCCACTTTTTATGATCACAACAGTATGACTTTTGTCTGGAGAAGCGAAGTGTTCGCTGGGGGATGGAGCTTGCTGAAGCGCGAGCAGCGGAGGCACGAGCAGAAGAGGCCACTGCGAAACAGGAGGCAGAAAATCAAGAATGCTTGGCTCAGTCTGAGGACATTAATGGTGGTAGAGGGAAGATACCCCAGTCTGCTGTTGAAGACCATGACCCTCCTCCACCAGCAATGAACCCTGTCCTTGCAGGACTGAGCCATGATGCTATACTCACACCTCTGCCTGCCCCAAGTCTTGGTCCAAGGAAAATTCAACCTAGCACTCATCAGCCACATGGGCTCAACCTGGCTGACTTTGAGCGGGAAGAAGACCCCTTTGACAAGCTAGAGCTTAAAACATTGGACGATAAAGAGGAGCTTAGAAGCATTCTCCAGAGCCAGCCTCAACCTGCTCCTTCTGTATCCCCTCTGGATGGGTCCCAGCAAGGCCCCGCTTCACGTGGAAACAGCCCATCTCCTCCCACCAACACCAGCGTTCCCGTGAAAGCAGGCTTTGCCCATAAACCCAATGGCTTGGTTCCCTTGATGGATATGGACAGAGTTGGGCATCATGTAAGGTTAAGTTTTGAAGTGGAGGATCGACCCTGCAACATCCGCTCCCTGACTTTTCCCAAACTTTCGGATTCTGGGGATCCCGAACCAGTAAGAAACAGCCCACACCTCGCACCCATGCCTGCTCCCCAACAGAACCTACCCAATGGCAGCCCCCCGATTATACCCACGTCCCAGGTTATTGTTGCCCCTGAGCACCTAAGCTTCAGTAAGAGTGGTGGACCAAAACAGGTGAGGATGAGGTTATATACATAATGGTGGACTGCTTATTGATGAATATTTCCTTCCCAGACCTCATTGCTATTCTTATCATATTGATTCCCAGGTAAACTCGGGGTTAGGTTCTGCTGGCTTGCCATGTGGGGGAGCCTTGCTGAGCATGACCCCTGGTGAGCGCCAGTGTGTGGAAACCCTTGTGGGCATGGGTTATTCTTATGAGGGTGTTCTTCGGGCCATGCAACGACAAGGGCAGAATGTGGAGCAGGTGCGACCCCCCCGCCTCGCACACACACAATTATTTCACACAATTATGTCTCCCTTCACATTTACATGCTGAAAATATAAATAATATACAAGTTCAACACAATGCGTTCGGTTAAACTGGCTGACCTCTGATTTTACTTTAAAGTATAAGTATTTGCATTTGATAAGTTACTGGTTTTGTCCATAACTAGGGTTGGGCATGGAGAACCGATTGTAACCGGGACCAACGTTCCGGTTCTCCCGGAATCGTTCAAATTTACAAATGTAGGTTCCCAATTTAGATGCAGAGTCTGCCGACCCCGAAGAAGAGTGTGGCGAAAACCAACGAAGAAGAACACGCACAAAGACATGCTTGTTGCCCATGGCGGCGGCGTACAGAAGTGTGTCTTAACTTTGTTAAAATTAACTCATCTCTGCCAGCCGTTTCCTGAGCAGGGAACCCCTAGACTGCCAGGCATTTTCGAGCAATTTCACTCATTTTTCAAGCCCCACAAAGTATTGTGTACTATGACTATGTAAACACCAAAAGAAAGATCAGACGCTCTTCTTTCATCAGAAAAAAAAAGTTTTTCTCTAGCTTATACCGTTCTTTAGTAATCAGCAGTCAAATACAGGCTACTTTTAGTCAAATCTGTTTCTGGAGGAAAAAAACTGAGAAAACAATTTCAATTACCTTTTTTGTTTGCACTGCATACTGGAATGGGAGCCGAATGTCTGCTGGATGCATAAGATGTAAATATTAAAAAATACATTAGATTACGAGAGAATACTTTTTATTGATGCGTTTTGCAAGGGTTAAAAAAAAACAAAAAAAATCCTTTTCGTCACAATCCTAAAAGATTGAAAGAAGTTCGACTCGCGGGTATTGAATTACTGCAAGATGGACGAGCTGGAAATCGAAAATTATAATCAGTACTGGCAACAGATGTTACATTGTAATGTGAACTAGTGGGACTAAATTATGTTTATGTAACAAGGATTGAAGAATCGTGTTTGATCACTAAATGTAGCTAACGATAGCTGGAAACAAGTTACCTTCGTCTCCATTATCATCCGGAGGAAGCTCGGGATGAAGCTCGGCTGCTTCCAGGCGATCCAGAGGGAGTTCACTCATCACTATTCCGGATCCCATTTACTCAACTCCTCCAAAGTAAAAGCAGATGTTTGCAAATTTCTTATTTTGATTAAACACAAAGATATTCAGTCTGATTTGATGGAGGACTACAGAAATCTGATATTTACTCTTGAGAGGCTTAAATTCCGAGGATTTGGACAATTTTAAGTTAAAGAAGTCCTCTAAATGATTAATCGATTATTAAAATGATTGCGGATTAATTTGATAATCGATTAGTTGTCAGTTAATCAATAATTGTTGTAACTAGTAAATTCTTCTCTTCGCATGGTCTTCTTCTAACACCCCTTGTTAAGGCTGGCCTTTGATTGGACTAAGTGTCACACAAAAAAGGTAGAAAAGGCCAAACCAAAAGTTGACTCTAAATTCTGTATTGCTCACAATGTCTCTTTTTGCCGAAATAATGTCCTGGTCTTTCGTGGGAAAATGCGTTATTCTCCACGTCGTTTTTACAGGACTTGGCCAAATTAACCATCACAGATGTACATTGTCTTTGTAAGTACTCTTCCAAAGCACCAAGCAGCAAATTTGAAAAAGGTTTTAATGTATGCCTCTTTTGACATCCGTGGCTATGGCGGTATCATGTCAATATTTTTCAGAATGTTGTGGTTCCGTTAGATAGGTTATCATCAATATGTCATTGAACTTACGTTCAATGAATGACTGTTTATACAGTGGGTACGGAAAGTATTCAGACCCCCTTAAATTTTTCACTTTATATTGCAGCCATTTGCTATAATCATTTAAGTTCATTTTTTCCCTAATTAATGTACACACTGCACCCCATATTGACAGAAAAATTTAAGTCGTGTGGTGTCCATTTCTTCTGATCATCCTTGAGATGGTTTTACGCCTTTATTGGAGTCCAGCTGTGTTTGATTATACTGATTGTACTTGATTAGGAAAGCCACACACCTATATATCAGACCTTACAGCTCACATTACATGTCAGAGCAAATGAAAATCCTGAGGTAAAAGGAACTGCCTGAAGAGCTCAGAGATAGAATTGTGACAAGGCACAGATCTGGCCAAGGTTACAAAAAAAATTCTGCTGCACTTAAGGTTCCTAAGAGCACAGTGGCCTCCATAATCCTTAAATGGAAGACGTTTGGGACGACCAGAACCCTTCCTGGAGCTGGCCGTACAGCCAGACTGAGCAATCGGGGGAGAAGAGCCTTGGTGAGAGAGGTAAAGAAGAACCCAAAGATCACTGTGGCTGAGCTCCAGAGATGGGAGAAACTTCTAGAAAGTCAACCATCACTGCAGCCCTCCAGCAGTCGGGGGCTCTATGGCAGAGTGGCCCCACGGAAGCCTCTCCTCAGTGCAAGACACACAAAAAAAAACACGAGAAGGAAACCAGGCACTGCTTATCACCTGTCCAATACAGTCCCAACAGTGAAACATGGTGGTGGCAACATCATGCTGTGGGGGTGTTTTTCAGCTGCAGGGACAGGACGACCGATTGCAATCGAAGGAAAGATGATTGCGGCCAAGTACAGGAATATCCTGGACGAAAACCTTCTCCAGAGTGCTCGGGACCTTAGACTGGGCAGAAGGTTCACCTTCTAACAAGACAATGACCCTGACACAGCTAAAATAACGAAGGAGTGGCTTCAGAACAACTCCGTGACTGTTCTTCAATGGCCCAGCCAGAGCCCTGACTTAAACCCAATTGAGCATCTCTGGAGAGACCTGAAAATGGCTGTCCACCAACGTTCACCATCCAACCTGACAGAACTGGAGAGGATCTGCAAGGAAGAATGGCAGAGGATCCCAAAATCCAGTGTGAAAAACTTGTTGCATCATTCCCAAAAAGACTCATAGCTGTATTAGCTCAAAAGGGTGCTTCTACTAAATACTGAACAAAGGGTCTGAATACTTATGGCTGTGTGATATTTCAGTTTTTCTTTTTTATTAAATCTGAAAAGATTTCAACAATTCCATTTTTTCTGTCAATATGGGGTGCTATGTGTACATTTAATAAAAAAATGAACTTAAATAATTTTAGCAAATGGCTGCAATATAACAGAGTGAAAAATTAAAGGGGGTCTGAAAACTTTCCGTGCCCACTGTATGTGCCTTGCAATTGACTGGTGACCAGTCCACGGTGTATCCCGCCTCTTGCCCAAAGTCTGCTGATAATGAGGAAAAGCAGTGTGGAAAATTTATGAATGGATCGGTTTTTGTTTGAATTCTGAATTGTACAACCTGAGTTTGACTCGAGGTTCCACTGTATTCTGCCTGTTAGATATGTGATTACAAAATCACATATAACTACCAAATTACTGTCACATACAATATATCTGTTATAATGAGCATGTTCTCATTGTTCAAGGTACTGGATTATCTCTTTGTCCATGGACGTCTGTGTGAGCGGGGCTTCGATGCAAGCGCTGTGGAGGAATGTTTAGAGATGTACCAATGCTCAGAAGAAAAGGTTAGTACTTTTTGGACAGTGGGTGGCTGAGTTAAGTTAAACTCTTGAAAAATGATAAATAGTCACTGTCTATAACAGCTTATAAGTAATGTTACTTCTCCCTTCTCCTCAGGCATTGCAGTTCCTTGAGCTGATGTCGAGATTTGGAGAAATGGGATTCGAGCGGGAGGCCATCAAGGAGGTGCTGCTGGTCCACAACAATGATCAGGACAAGGCGCTAGAGGACCTGATGGCTCGGGCTGCAGCTAGCTGAGCCAAGCTAATGAAGCAACCGCTGCAGGGCCTGCTTCTTGTTACCACCTCAAACAGCGCCTTTTTTCTGCCCACCCAATCACACCATGCCCTGCAGCATGTGCTTGCCTTGGCTGTGGAAGGGACAACTGAGAGAACAGTTGTTTCTCTCTGTGCTAAACTGTATTGTTTCTCAAGCACTTTAAGATGGTGTGCCAAGAGTAACAATACTTGACAGCGGTGTTTCTTTCTAATAAATACTGAGGTGATATTCTAGGAACTGGTACTGCTAGGGTACTAACGAATAGAGAGGAGGACCTAGAAGAATTGGGCTGTTGGCTTTGATGCCATTTATATTTGCTTCCACTTGGAAGTGTTGAGCTGACTGTAGGTCAGAATTTGCCGGTCAACACTCTTGAAACTGATTAACAACCAAGTTGCCATCTTCCACTGCTCAGTGCAGAGCTAGTAAATGGTGGAAAGGATAAGGGGTTTTCTTGAAATTGAACTAAGAAACATCACAAGTACAAAAACAGAAGATGAAATTCAAAGGCACAGTGACCGGACGGAGAAAGAAGTGACTCAAGAAGTGCCCTCTCTGTTTCGGTGCACTGTACCTTCTCCTACTTTCATTTGTTTTTCTCTGTTCATTTGGGCACTTTTTCATGTCAGTTTCTGTATTTCACATTATTTGATTTAGTATCGCTTTATTAAGAATTCATCATTGCAACCCAGAAAATAAGTGATACTACTGCTCCAGTTTGCGCTTTTAGCTGCACTGAAACAACCTGCTGCATGAGCAGCAAGAGATGGAGGATCTCGCTCCTCCTGGTTAAACAGTATAATAAATCTCCTACATCCCACTGACATTGACATGTCACACTGCACCAACACTTGTTTCATAATTATCATTTTATTTAAAAAAGTACACTGATACTTTAATTTTTACATATAGAGTTTGACAATGTAAGGCATGAAAAGGATGACGCGCTGTGGCGGCCCCTAAAGGGTCAAGCCGAAAGGAAAAGAAGGAGTTGACTGGCACTTTGAGCCGCTCTTGTTGTTGGGAGATCTGGAACAGTCTTTAAGTCTCGCAGGAAATTTGGATGTAACTTGACAAGTTTTGATATTAGTGATTTTTCTCATGCCATTTATCTAATCAAACATGACTTACGTTGGTTCCTTGTTCATATGTTTTGAGAAATAATCTTATTGAGATTTGTTGCCAACACTATTGTCTTAGATAAAAAGTGTGTGTGTGTGGGGGGGGGGGCTTTATCTTAGTAACTGCACAATAGGTCTTGTGAGTTGGCAAGATAATGAGACAGCAGAGTGCACAACCCCCACCTCCCTCCAAAAAATATCAAGGTAGTATTATCAAAGGAAAAAAACATTTTACACATGTCCAACAATATCAAGTAAGAATGAAATCAGTACACTTCCCTGCCAGAGCACCAGTCACACTATTCCACTGATGTTGTTTAAGCATAAAGTCTATATTTTGAACATTATTTGACCCAGAATGGCCAAAGTAGCTAAGATGTCAATTTGCAGACAGGAATAATCTCAAACTAGTATGCAGAACTGTAGGCATTATCAACACAAAACATTTGTCACTTTTCAACTGTTAACATCCATCTTAAATTATTCAATTCAGTGCAGCTTTATCTGTTGTTTGGGTTAAACATTTTTATTTTTTTTTAATGAATTTGACATGACCAAAGAAAATCTGTCCTGGCCCTACTTTCCTCACTACAACTTAGAAGGTAAGTGGACAATGCTACTCCACAAAATTGAGAGTGACATACACAATTTGATGGCATTGGGATCGGATGTGCAGTTGCTTTTTGGGCCTTATCCATTAATGTCTCATGCTGTGGTATAGGTTCAAGTTTAAGGGTTGGCAAATACAGCACTTCTAATTTATCACCCAAAGGATTGTGTTGGCTCCAAGTATCTGATGCCTGATCATAATAGGACATTATAGGTGTGGGTTGTTACATATGTTCAGCTTCCTCTTTTGTGACTTGGAAGGTCCCAATGATTAAATAACAGATAATTTCAGTAATCAGAGCTTCTCTAGTATTTCTTGCTAAATGCTTGCGTCTTTGTGCCTTGTTTGTCCACAGGAAATAGAGTACCGTCTCAAGTCAGTTTAGTAGACAAGAGGGCAGACACAAGATGGGCATCCTTTCTGTCACCAAGAGGAAGCATAAAAAGCTTAAATTCCATCCATCAATCCATTTTCCGTACCGCTTCTCCTCATTAGGGGCGAAATTTTAAAAGTAGCCACAGTTGATTTTTTCAGCTACAATTGTATCGCCTCTCCTGTTGTGAGAAGAATTCGAGGCAGTACATCATACTCACCGGAAATGGTGATTATTAAATAATCAGGTGAAATCCACATAAAAATATCACTTTTCAGGAAACCAAAAGAACGACGTTTGTTGAGCCATTAACATTGTATCATCAAAGAGATCAAGCCATTTTCAACACTTTATATTGGTAAATAATTTGTATAGATAACACCAACACAGGGAGTGACCAATAGTATCGATTTGTGAAAATGTATGAAATTGATAAACTTTCGAGATAGGTTAAAATGTATGAAATTGATAAACTTTCGAGATAGGTTTTGGTTGTAACAATTTTTTTCAAATACGTTTTATTAGATTGATTTGACAGCGCATCGAGGCTGAAATCTGATTGGACAAAACAGTTTAATACCCACAATGATGCTCATCATGACGCAATCTGATTGGACAAAACAATTTAATACCGACAATGATGCTCCTCATGATTTATTGTGTACAGATTTTACAGATGTGTTTTGGTAGTCGGAGTTGGTTGTAACAATTTTGCTCTCACCAACCAATCAGAGGACAAGCAAATGCCGTCGTCATCGATAGCCAGCTTCATGGCCTGGAAGGATACATTTAAAATACGTTTTATTAGATTGCTTTGACAGCGCATCGAGGCTGAAATCTGATTGGACAAAATAATTTAATACCCACGATGATGCTCCTTATCTCCAATTTTTGCTGTACTAGTTGCTTCTGTTGGCATGACTCATGTCACTATATGTACTTAAAACAGTGCAGCTGAAAAAAACCATTACAAAATTAATATAACAGTTGGAAATAATATCATTTCATAGAACTAATATAGGCGGCACGGTGGACGACTGGTTAGAGCGTCAGCCTCACAGTTCTGAGGTGCGGGGTTCAATCCCCGTCCCCGCCTGTGTGGAGTTTGCATGTTCTCCCCGTGCCTGCGTGGGTTTTCTCCGGGCACTCCGGTTTCCTCCCACATCCCAAAAACATGCATTAATTGGAGACTCTAAATTGCCCGTAGGCATGACTGTGAGTGCGAATGGTTGTTTGTTTCGATGTGCCCTGCGATTGGCTGGCGACCAGTTCAGGGTGTACCCCGCCTCCTGCCCGATGACAGCTGGGATAGGCTCCAGCACGCCCGCGACCCTGGTGAGGAGAAGCGGCTCAGAAAATGGATGGATGGATGGATGGAGAACAAATATAATTTAGGTTGTATATTTAGGTATGTGCTGCGATTGGCTGGCGACAAGTTCCGGGTTTACCCCGCCTCTCTCCCGAAGTTAGCTGGGATAGGCTCCAGCACGCTCGCTACCCTAGTGAGGATAAGTGGTATGGAAAATGAATGAATGTAGGTAAGTGCTTCTGATAGCCAGAAGATGAGGCCTTGCTTGCTTGGACTGCCGCCATTGACTAATTTATTAGACTACCACCAACTATAAAGTTTATACCACTGCTTCCCTAAATTATCAGCATTTGCAAGTCCCAAGTACAACCCCAATTCCAATGAAGTTGGGACGATGTGTTAAATATAAATAAAAACAGAATACAATGATTTGCAAATTATGTTCAACCTATATTGAACATACTACAAAGACAAAATATTTAATGTTCAAACTGACAAACTTTATTGTTTTTAGCAAATAAATATTAACTTAGAATTTTATGGCTGAACCACATTCCAAAAAAGCTGGGACATGTGGCAAAAAAGACTGAGAAAGTTGAGGAATGCTCATCAAACACCTGTTTGGAACGTCCCACAGGTGAACAGGCTAATTGGGAACAGGTGGGTGCCATGATTGGGTATAAAAGAAGCTTCCCTGAATTGCTCAGTCATTCACAAACAAAGATGGGGCGAGGTTCACCTCTTTGTGAACAAGTGCGTGAGAAAATAGTCGAACAGTTTAAAGCCAATATTCCTCAATGTACAATTGCAAGGAATTTAGAGATTTCATCATCTACGGTCCATAATATCGTCAAAAGGTTCAGAGAATCTGGAGAAATCACTGCATGTAAGCGGCAAGGCCGAAAACCAACATTGAATGCTCGTGACCTTCGATCCCACAGGCGGCACTGCATTAAAAACCAACATCAATGTGTAAAGAATATCACCACATGGGCTGAGGAACACTTCAGAAAACCAATGTCAGTAAATACAGTTCGGCGCTACAGCCGTAAGTGCAACTTGAAACTGTACTATGCAAAGCAAAAGCCATTTATCAACAACACCTAGAAATGCTGCCGGCTTCTCTGGGCCCAAGCTTATCTAAAATGGATTGATGAAAAGTGTTCTGTGGTCCGACGAGTCCACATTTCAAATTGATTTTGGAAATTGTGGACGTCGTGTCCTCCGGGCCAAACAGGAAAAGAACCATCTGGACTGTTATGTACGCAAAGTTCAAAAGCCAGCATCTGTGATGGTATGGGGCCGTGTTAGTGCCAATGGCATGGGTAACTTACACATCTGTGAAGGCACCATTAATGCTGAAAGGTATATACAGGTTTTGGAGAAACATGCTGTCCTCAAAGCAGCGTCTTTTTCATGGACGCCCCTGCTTATTTCAGCAAGACAGTGCCAAACCACGTTCTGCACGTGTTACAACAGCGTGGATTTGTGATAAAAAAGTGCGGGTACTAGACTGGCCTGCCTGCAGTCCAGACCTGTCTCCCATTGAAAATGTGTGACGCATTATGAAGTGTAAAATACGACAACGGAGACCCCGGACTGTTGAACAGCTGAAGCTGTACATCAAGCAAGAATGGGAAAGAATTCCACTTACAAAGATTCAACAATTAGTGTCCTCAGTTCCCAAACCTTTATTGAATGTTGTTAAAAGAAAAGGCGATGTAACACAGTGGTAAACATCACCCTGTCCCAGCTATTTTGGAACGTGTTGCAGCCATAAAATTCTAAGTTAATGATTATTTGCTAAAAACAATAAAGTTTATCAGTTTGAACATTAAATATCTTGTCTTTGTAGTGTATTCAATTAAATATAGGTTGAACATGATTTGCAAATCATTGTATTCTGTTTTTATTTATGTTTAACACAACGTCCCAACTGGATTGGAATTGGGGTTGTAAATCTGAAGTCTTTGCCTGCAAGTCCTGCGTCAACTCCTAAGTCGAGACAGGCAAGTCCCGAGTCAAGTCTCAAGTTGCAAGTCCTACACTTTTTGAGTTTTGAGTCATTTTAAAAACAAAATTAAAATATATTTTAATATATATAGTATATGTAATATGTATATATATTATATGCTGCATTCATATATTTTAATATCCATATTTGTCAAAACTAATTTGATAAATGCATTGAACCTTTATAAGAAAACTGGGGGTGGGGGGGGGGGGGGTCTTAGTACGTTACTAATGAATTAATGATTTGGTAATGAATCAATTACTTTAGGTAGTGTGTGAAAGAATTACCTATTGGTCAATTCCTCTACCAGAGCTTGACCCTCAGGGCGTTAAATCTTAAAAGATAATAAGAACTAACTACACATTAGTAATAATGGTGTGGGGCACTTTGACCTAATAAATAATCAGTAAGACATTCATCGTAATATTGTCACTGATACTTTCCTGTAGTAAAGCAATAAGTTGCACATATAGAAAGAAAAAGCAACAAAGTGTTGGTTTCTCATTGGCTCGTTCAAAGTAGCAAGTCAAGTCCAAGTGAAGTCACGAGTTGTTCAAGTCGACTTGCAAGTCTTTTAATACATTGTCAAGTCGTTTCTAAAGTCATCAAATACATGACTCGAGTCCACGTCATGGGGCCTTGTCAGCCACAGGCCTTTTAGGATGTCATCATTTTTCTTCCCCTTAAGGATCTTTAACAGTAATATTTAAATTAAAACATGTATTAATTGTTATCCATTTATTTTCTGGTAGTTGTACAAAATTGGGGGGAAAAATATTTCAGAGCAGTCAAGTGAGCCTGCCTGGTATATAAAGGCTTGGTAAGAAATATCTGAATACAAATTGCTTTATGCCGTGCTAGGATGACACCTATCATACGGACTGATACTCGCAGTTTAAAAAGGGTTAAAAAATAAAATATAAAACAACCAAAAATTTAAAAAAAAGGTAAAATTCCAACCAGCGGAAGCTGAAGACCCAGGCTATCAATGGTCGCGCGCAAGCGTCGTGGACGAGCACGGGCGCGTTCACGTATGACCTTGTTTTGTTGATGTTTAATGAGTGCGGCTGCGCGCTTGGCCAATGATGTCGTCGTTGCTGACGCGACTTTTCACGGCAAAAAGAACCCACTAAACTAGCCGCTCAATACTTTGTATTGTTTAGTGTCGATTTGTGAATAGATAGTAAGTTAACGCCAGTAAATTCCCAACAACCCTAGAAAGCGACGAGGCAACGTATCCCGTATGTAATCGTCCTTGCTTGTCATCGGACGCCGCCAGAAAGGCCAAAGAACAAAGTCGTTTATCGGCATTATATGATCCATCGTCCAGAGTCAGGCTTACCCTCCATGTGGGTGAGGGAATTGTGTGTGTCAGATTATGGCGAGAAAAACAGTTAGCAGGAAAAGAAAGGCAGGGGAGCCCAAGGAGCAACAACAGGTAGGCGGAAACCGGTGGATCTCACTGTAATGTTAGCATGCTAACTAGCATTGTGCTAAATAAGCTCGAGAAATGCAATCTGTGCCAAACGTTTATGACACTGCAACAAACGGTGTCGCCCAAACACTCGACTGGCAGGGAGGCAACGTCAAATGTATAACAACATGTTTATAACGTGTGTGTGTTCGAAAACGTTGGCCACATCGCGACTGCTAACGGTAGCCGACTATGTAGCAGCCTGTTCCAGCTATGAGGGACTCGTTTTCACACTGTCACTCGCGATAAAACTGCGAATTGCTGTACTTGAATGTGATGGCGACCTGGCATAACGGCAGCCAGATAGCGAACTGTAATGCTATCCCAAAGTATACATTAGGTCTTGTTAACGTCTGACAATCTTTGAGATTCGTTTTAGTGAATCCGTCTCCAAAACAGGAGTGCTGTATAGAAAACCCAAATGTGACCCAATAATTGCACTAGTCAAAATAAATTAAAGCACCCCAAGAGATTTGTCATAAAGCCTATTTCTTTTCCTTTCAGAATGAATATAGAATATACAGTCTCCTCCAAAAGTATTGGAATGACAAAGTTTCTGGGGGTTTCTCCCTTCCCTTTTGATCTGAAACCCAAATGTCTTCAGTATACAACAAAAACAAACGAATTGACCTTGCCGTTTTTGGAGGGAACTGTATAGAGGTGTCACAATTGACTAATCGACAACCAATCGATCATCAAATTAATCGGCAACTATTTTGAAACGTGATTAATCGTTTGGAGTGATTGTTCAACTTGAAATTGTCCAAATCCTCTGATTTCAGCCTCTCAACAGTAAATAGGCTCTGATTTCTGTAGTCCTTCATGAAAGCAGACTGATTATCTTTTGTGTTTAATCAAAATGAGACATTTGTCAATATCTGTTCTTACTTTGGAAAGCAATATTCAATATTTCCCCAAACCAGTAACTAAATCATTATAAATTTATGGGGGAAAAAATGTATAAATTATATTCTGTTTAATGCATTACAAAAATAATGGTTATTTGCAGCCATAGCTGACGTAGCTGAACCTGAAGTACGGTAGCCTCTGAGGTGTACATCAGATTTGTAGCCCTTTGCATTACCCAAGTAGCAGCTGTTTCAAAAACATTACTTCCTGTCATGTGATATTGCTTAATTGTTGTTTATATGGTGTTGCTTATCATTAAACAATACCTAATAAACAACAGTTTTCAGTTAATAAACAATAATCATGGGAACAATTATTTATTTTTAGACTTTAATATAAAATAGGGCGGCACGGTGGACGACTGGTTAGAGCGTCTGCCTCACAGTTCTGAGGACCGGGTTCAATCACCGGCCCCGCCTGTGTGGAGTTTGCATGTTCTTCCCGTGCCTGCGTGGGTTTTCTCCGGGCACTCCGGTTTCCTCCCACATCCATAAAACATGCATCGTAGGTTAATTGAAGTCTCTAAAATTGCCCCTGGGTGTGAATGGGAGTGCGAATGGTTGTTTGTTTATGTGTGCCCTGTGATTAGCTGGCAACGGGTTCAGGGTGTACCCCACCTCCTACCCGAAAATAGCTGGGATAGGCTCCAGCACGCCCGCGACCGTTGTGAGGATAAGCGGCTTGGAAACTGGATGGATGGAATATAAAATAGTTTTTCCATCCTGTTTTTCGATGGAAATAATTGAATAACCAATAGAATAACAGACTGCGATTGGCTGGCAACCAGTTCAGGGTGTACCCCGCCTCCTGCCCGATGACAGCTGGGATAGGCTCCAGCACGCCCACGACCCTAGTGAGGAGAAGCGGCTCAGAAAATGGATGGATGGATTGATAGAATAACAGATTCTAAAAATATTCGATAGTGACAGTGCTCATACTACATTTAATATATTACTATACTACAAAATTCTGTGTGTGTCAGTAAAGTACAAGGACTGGTGAATTTTAAAGCCAAACTACAAACGACGAGTTTGCAGTTTAACTTAAATGTGGGCCAGACGTTGAAGCAACACATCTACAAAAGAACCTGCTGTGAGAGTTGTGATAGGACAACTCGTGGCTGCCTCACCATGACAACGTGCCTGCTCACAATGCCCTGAACATCCGTCACTTCCTGGCTGAGAAGAACATCACTGCGATGGAGCCTGGCTTTATATGATTTTTTTTTCTTTCCCCCCCCCCCCCCCCCCCCCGCATCTTTCCCAAACTCAAGGGGGTCATCAAGGGGACCCATTTTCAGATGTGGATGTCATCAAGGTGGTTGTGACGATGGAGCGTGATGAAGGTGTAGCAGAGAAGGCTGGAAAAGTGTGCTAGACTCCAGGGGGATTACAAGGGGAAACCTTGTGGTTTGGATTTGAAATATATCCTTTGTGACACCAGTCCTGGAACTTTTCGGACACACCTTGTGTTCCCACAAATGATAACCGTTATTTTTCAAATGAGATTGTCGATGTGCACACAATGTTAAGTATTTTTTTTCTAACAAAGTCCTCCATCCATCCATTTTCTGAGCCGCTTCTCCTCACTAGGGTCGTGGGCGTGCTGGAGCCTATCCCAGCTATCATCGGGCAGGAGGCGGGGTACACCCTGAACTGGTTGCTAGCCAATCGGAGGGCACGTACAAACAAACAACCATTCGCACTCACATTCACGCCTACGGGCAATGTAGAGTCGTCAATTAACCTATCATGCATGTTTTTGGGATGTGGGAGGAAACCGGAGTGCCCGGAGAAAACCCACACAGGCACGGGGAGAACTGTGAGGCAGACGCTCTAACCAGTCGTCCACTGTGCCCGCCTCAAACAAAGTCATCAAAAGTGAAATACCAATGACAGTCAAGCACAGTGATCATCTGGCAGGTCAGGACCCAAAAGTGGGTCTGGACAAATTTTTGGGTGGGTTGCGGAAAGCTCGTAAAAAATTACATGTATTCTTTTGTTTTTTCCTCTACACTACAGAGGCATACCAAGTTCCCATATTGAACATATTAGATAAGCAACAGGAAGTGTCTTTGCCTGGCGCTTTAGTCACTAGTTTACGCCAACAAGAAATACAAACAAATACAGTGCACATCAATCTCTGGCTAGTGGATGTCATGGTGAGCCATATGCTTTTGGCGGTACATCAAACTCATTGGAAACAACATTGGAAAATATTATATACTATACATATTAGGGCTGCACATTTATGGCCAAAATAATAATCATGATTATTTTGGACAATATTGTAATCATGAGTATTAATCACTATTATTCCTCATGTTAGGAAAAAAATATTTTTATTGCACTACTAAAAACAATTTTTATTGCACTACTTTTCAACAAACAAAATGTAAGGTTTCAATACAAAATTAATCTTTCATTAAGAATAACTGATAGATCATAATAAAAAATAAATGCACCCAAGAAAATTGTACTTTACCAATTTACCAAGGGCTGACTGAATAAATATGCTATACAAAGTGCAATTACAAATTGCATGCAACTTAATGGAAACAAATAAGGCAGGAGGGTGGCCGACTGAAAAAACCTTACTTTTCAAAAGGGTTTACTCATTTGATGAGCACAATAATACACACAATACATAATACACACTTTTCTCAATAATGTGTACATATGAGAAATAGTAGCATGCTTCCGAGTAGTTAGCAGATCTGCCACACAGTTTCTGAGGTTGAAGTTTCCATGAATGTGGGTTTTCTCTGGGTAATCCAGCTTCCTCCCACATTCTAAAAATATGCATTTTAGGTTAAATGTAGACTCTAAATTGTCTATAGGTGTGAATGAGTGGGAATGGTAAAATCAGTTAGGCTAATAATGATAGTAGGGTAGGTTTTATATATAACATCTTTCAAGGGACTCTTCGGACGCTAGAGGATAGGCTTCAGCTCACCGGCCTCACTAATGAGGACAAGTGGTATGGAAAATGGATGGATGTTCACAAAAAAAATTACTTAGCACTCACAATGGAAAGAGTTGACATCCTGTTTTATGTAAACAAAACAAAACTATAAAAAAGTTACAATTTGTACAATTTAGTTGAAAGCAAATTTACATTTTTGGCTGGGCTGCTACTACTTCTACTTCTGTTGGAATACATTTGGATGCATGCTTTGGTAAATGGTTGTTTGTTACTATTAAGGCTGCATGTAAGATTCCATGTGTCTTTACGATGGGATTGAATGTGATTGGATCTGAACAAACCCACTTCTTCAAATATTAAATGTATATGTGCACCTCGGCAGCTACATTGTTGTTTTGCTTTTTACTTTGCTTTTACCTGAAAATACACATTTTATTCCTGGTCTCAATTTGTGAAGAAAAAAGGTATTTTACAAAGAAGTGTTATTTTGTATCTTTCAAATAGGTCTTAGAAAGTACACTATGTTAAAGATGATCAATGATTGCGGTCTACCTCTAGGAGTAGATGTGGTATTAAAACAAGAAAATGAGGGTCTATGCCTAGTAGTTAATGAATAATTTTTTTTGGGGGGGGAAAGTAATGTTTGGATTTTTTGCTCCAACTTGACCAATGTTGTCTCAATTTTCTTACCTTTCTCCATTAGTTGGGCTGGTGTCAGGCGCCATGCAAGCGGAGTCGTGTCTCTTGTTCTTCACGTCATGCGCAGTGGTGGCGAACTCGCCATTCAGTCGTCTGCGCCCTCCGGGGCCGAGAGTTTAGACCTCAGCAGCAGCATGAGTTGCAGCTCCAACGGAGCCTGCGAGGATTTGCGGCCGGCCGGCTCCCTGGCATCCTGAAGGAGAGGGAGTTCTCTCTTGGGCGTCTTAACAAAGTATTTGCCTCACAGTGGCTCAACCAACAGCAGGTTGTGTGCGGGACCAAATGCAACACGGTGAGATGTTTTTCTGTCTTAAATGTAAGATATTATTTTCATTAGTTCCAAGCCAAAAAATATTCTTCAGAATTTGAATAATAATATAATCCTATCTAAGGATGCTTTCATGCTATCCCCCATTTGTCCATTTTAAGTCTGACAAACATACCTCTCCCTACTGCTCACCCTTGCATTACAGCCCCCTCAGATGAAGAACCAGACCTGTTACAAAAACTGGTATAACACGGCCTGAAAATGCTTTGACTACACAAACTGGGATTTATTTCAAAACCAGGACCTGGAAATATTCACAGGGACTGTACAGAATGGAATATAATATAATACAAGTTTATTTTCACAGGAACAATGAAAGGGTATGAGGACTGTGTCAAGTTCTGCATGCAGAAAAAAAAACATTTGGGTTCTTCCAAAAGAAAGCTAGATGAACAGTCAGGCCCATACTCTCCAGCAGGTAACCAGAGTGTGTCGCAAGCAGAGGAACTCAACTGCTTCTTTGCTTGCTTTGATTTCATCTTCACCAACCCTTTCCCCACAAGGCTCCAGCACTCCCCCACTCTTGTGAAGCATGATGTGAGGAGGGTGCTCCTGGCAGTAAACCCCAGGAAGGTGCCAGCCCATAGACTATGTGCCCACCAGCACGCATTCCTCTTTAAGTGGATTTTTAACCTCTCCCTGGCCCAAGCAGTCATTCCGTCCTACCTGAAGACAGCCACAATCATTACAAGTCACCTGCAGTCGGCCTTAATTATTTGCACCCCTTTGCCCTCACCCCAGTAATCATGAAGTGCTTTGAGAGGCTTGTTCTTAAGCAAATTCAAGACTATTCTCCACAGGGCTGTGTGCTTAACCTCCTCGTGTATTGTCACTACACCTGTGACTGCAGTCCATCTTACAAGACATCAAGTTTGCTGATGACACCACAGTGGTTGGACTGATCTCGTGGGCGGATGAGTCAACCTACAGAGAGGTTAACAGCCTGGTGTTCAGAAAATAATCTAGAGTTGAACATAAAAAAAAAAAAGAGATCAGACAAGAGCGCTTCATGAGGCACAAACTGGGACCTGCGCATCTGCAAATGAATGTTGAGCATGTGGAGAGGGTCCACAATCCACGCATTTAGGTTTCTTGGTGTCCTCATTTATGATGACCTAAAATGGATGGTGAAGACCACAGGTGTAACCAAGAAGGCTCAGAAGAGATTACACCTTTTGAGCGTTCTGGGGAGGGGTGGAACAACGTGGACTTGAAGTTGCTACAATTAGTCTTCTCTGCATCAATTTAGAGTTTCCTGATGTAATGCATTATAGTATGGTATGGAAACTGCACTGAGGCTGACGGGAAGCCGTTGCAGAGAGTCATCAAAGCAGCAGAAAAGACCGTGGGGTACCTTCTGCGCTACCTGACAGACATCTACACCTCAGGCTGCCTCACCAGAGCAAATAACATCAACAAGGACTGCTCTCATCCTGGTTTTACTTTTTCCCCTGTTGCCCTCTGGTAGGCATTACAGGAGCATCAAGGCCCACTCAAATAGACTCTGTTTTTTCCCCCCAGAGTAATAACTACTCTAAAGCCTGCTGCACACTGAGCCACACGGCCGAACCCGACTGAACTGTCACGCAGTGTACGGGGTTCGGCAGCTAGTTTTCATGAGTGGCCGATGGGCAAACTAGTGAAGTGTGCAGTCTCTCTTGTCACCAAAATGCACATGAGCAGTGTCCAAAGTGTGTCAGTAGCCCCTCAAAATATCCACACTCACCTGTATTCTTATTGACTTCCTCTCTTGGAGGCAGCACTCTTCTTCCTTGGCAATCATCCATGTTTACGTGGTTCACGACAAGTAATACGTAAGTATGAGTATAAGTGCAATATACTGCATGTAGAGCCTCAAAACCCGATACAGGGTCATAGTTTTCCATTACAGCGTGTCACTTGATGAGCAGGGCTCAATCGCTCAATGTGCAGGTGTGAGTCGCCAACTGTCATTTTGCCACGATCGTCCATTCCAGTCAAGTTCAGCCGTGTCGCAGAGTTTATTACATTACATCCTTTATAACTATTATATCCCACCACTGTGCAGTCTATTTTTTTCCTCATATTGTTGCCATGTTGCATTGTTGTTTGACTTTATATGCACTGCGAAAAGAGTAGCTCCCATAATCTCATTGTAAACTGTACAATCACAATGAAGGCATTCTATTCTAGTCTACTCTTTTCTATTCTAAAAGTTTTCCCTCTCAACATAGTTAAGTCAGTTTGAATGCAGTAATTGAACTTAGTCCAACAATGTTTTGAGTTGACATGGGCGTTGTTTGGTTGGTTGTTGAGAAAGTCATCTGAACTCAATCCAATACAATTGATGAATGAACAAATCAGGGAATTCTGTAATCCAAACAGCATAATAGTAATTATTATTGCATGTTAATTTACTCAATAGGTCTTTGAGCATGATGCCTTGTCACTGTATGAAGGATGATAATTTGCTGAAGTAGTCCCCTGAAATCATACTCTTCTATTTGCTGGTGTTCTGTATCCTGTTAGATTGAATTATTATTAATATTTTTTTCCATCCAGGCGGCACAGTTGTCGACTGGTTAGCACATCTGCCTCACAGTTCTGAGGACCGGGGTTCAAATCCCGGCCTGTGTGGAGTTTGCATGTTCTCCCCGTGTCTGCGTGGGTTTTCTCCCACATCCCAAAAACATGCATGGTAGCTTAATTGGATAATCTAAATTACCTGTAGGTGTGAATGTCAATGCAAATGGTTGTTTGTTTATATGTGCCCTGCGATTGGCTGGCAACCAGTTCAGGGTGTACCCCGCCTCTCGCCTGGAGATAGCTGGGATAGGCTCCAGCACGCCTGTGACCCTAGTGAGGATAAGCGGAACGGAAGATGAATCAATGAATGAATTATCCTTATCCTCACTAGGGTCGCGGGCATGCTGGAGCCTATCCCAGCTATCTTCGGGCGAGAGGCGGTCGCCAGCCAATCGCAGGGCACATAGAAACTCACATTCACAACTACGGGCAATTTAGAGTCTTCAATCAACCTACCACGCATGTTTTTGGGATGTGGGAGGAAAATGGAGTACACGGAGAAAATCCATGCAGGGACGGGGAGAACATTCAAACGCCACACAGGCAGGGCCGGGATTTGAACCCCGGTCCTCAGAACTGTGAGGCAGATGTGTTAACCAGTCGTTCACCGTGCTGTCTATTATTATTATTATTATTATTACGAATAATAAAAATGATAATAATAGTAATGTTGACATAAATGTATCCCAACCACAGTCCAATTTGAGTACCGTATATTAATGCATGTAATGTAATGTATGACCATTTGTGATGGGCTATTTGTACGTACACCATAATAGTTGTGTAATCAAATGTTCTGTCTTTTTGCTTCGTAACAGCTTTTTGTAACCAATGTAATGACTGGGCAGATCACTAGGATTCCCATGCTCAAGGACAGGGAATGTCATGGTGGAGGCTCTGTGGTAGGAGTGATGCAGAATTACCACTCCACAGCAAGCTCTCATTCCCGACTCGACCAGCAGGGCTGTGGCATCCATGCTATTGAGATCAACCCCTCAAGAACCCTCCTAGCTACTGGGGGAGACAACCCCAACAGCCTGGCCATCTACAAGCTGCCCACACTGGACCCTGTTTGTGTTGGTGATGTGAGTTGTCAGGTCTTTCTGAACGACACTTGAAACTGTTCAATTGGTTAAATCTTTCCACATATTCCTTGTGGTTGGCATCACTAAACCTAATTTTATACTCTGAATGCATGCAAATTCTTGCTCACCTGTTCAAAAAAGAACAGTCATGACACTTGCTTTGTTTTTTGTTTTTTTCATGGTGGTCGTTTGTGTGGTAGGATGGCCACAATGACTGGATCTTCTCAATAGCATGGATCAGTGACAGGATGGCAGTGTCTGGTGAGTTCTCTGGATGAATGACCAGTGTTAGTGGTTTTACAAAAGCTGCACTACAATGTCAGTTTCGTTCATGCTTTGAAGGCACGTGAGAAGTCTGTTGAATTAGCTTGGGGCAGTACCTTTGAAACTGGAAAACAGCACTTTTACTCACTTTTCTTTAAATTTATGATGTCCATTATAATGCCTCGAGATAGGGCTGCACAATTAATTGAATTTTAATCGTGATTACTATTTTGGCTGCCACAATTAACCTAACCTGATCGTCTGTGATATTTTAAAATGTAGGACTGCAGTTAACGACTGTTAATCGATTTATCGGTTGATTATTTTTCTGATGAATCTGATTAAAAAAAGTTTTTTTTAAATTCCCATCCCTTCATTAAAAAAATTGACATTATTTCAAATTGGCGGTGCAGAAAAATGCACAAAAAGGTTGCTGCATGAATATCCCAGAGCTCTTAAAGTAATAAATTATGATTTAAAAAAACAACTAAAGGTCTAATAGCTTTACAGTAGGCATTGGACCAACACACAAAAACATACAAATGTATGCTATACAATTTCAAATTTCAGTCCTACCCCTAACCTCACCACCGTCTCTCTGTGAATCCAATAAAAAAAACAATCACTTTCTCACACTTGACCTCTTATGCATTCCATTTAGAGCTTACGTATAAGACATTAAATTGATAAAATCATACTAAGAAGAAAAACACGATTTCAAAACGTACCACTTACCATGCTCCTCATTTTCGGAATTCAAGGAGTCACGTTCAGATAACTCTATTTACCAAACGTTCAAGGAAGTCTTCAACTTTATACACTACAAGAACATTAATGTACAAAATATATAAATCAATACAAATTATCCATCCATCCATTCATTTTCTACCGCTTATCCGAGGTCGGGTCGCGGGGGCAGTAGCTTTAGCAAGGCCGCCCAGACTTCCCGCTCCCCAGCCACTTCATCCATCTCTTCCGGGGGAATCCCGAGGCGTTCCCAGGCCAGCTGAAGGATGTAGTCTCTCCAGCGTGTCCTGGGTCGTCCGCGGGGTCTCCTCCCGGTGGGACATGCCCGGAACACCTCACCAGGGAGGCGTCCGAGAGGCATCCGAATCAGATGCGAGCTAATGAGCTAAGGGGTGGAGCTAAAAAGCTCACTCGACCGTGGCGACATCATTAAAATGTCAGAGCTCTGAGTTGTGTGTGTTTCCCCACATTACACACATACACATGTATTAGAAAGTTAACTGTTTATAAACCATAATCACTGCGGCACACAATATTCAGGCAGTAGTTGACTTCAGCAAACTAATTTTCAGCGTCATTGGATTGACAGGTAAAAGTCTCACATCACAGTCCAGCAGCCTGAGGACGGGCCTTATTTTAAATTTTATTTATCCTTATTTAGACAGGTAAAAGCTTATTGAGAGATAACATCTCTTTTTCAAAATCCAAGAGGCAGCAGAAATTATACAGTACATAACAAAAAAGTAACAGTGATATTAAAATGTATGGCATCTGATTTCAAAACAGTGACAAAGCCCAAATGCAAATAAATGCACGGTGTGTGTGTTTTTGTTTTTGTAATTCATTCAAAAATTTGGCAGGCTTTAAGACATTTTTGGGCCTCTTTCGAGGGTTAATGACCCTATACCCATGTACCAAATATTTAAGATTTGTTTAAGTGCAGTTTTTGTGGACAGAGCCTGAGTCTGATTTATATTTTTTTTAGGATATTTTACTTATTGTTCTACATTACAATGCCAATATTCAATATTCTTTAGAATTCAATTACTTTTTCTTAAAAAGGATGTACTTGAATTATTATGCTCTATAATATCATTATATTCGTGGCATAAAAAATAATCAACAATACGATCGTTTTTCGTGATAGTTTTTGGGAAAATATATTGTTCTAAAAATATGCTACAGTGGCAGGCTAAAACATAATATATTGAGAGACAGCAAGAGCAATGGATAAAACAAAAAAATATTCTACAAATTGTGCAAATGAAAATCTGCAATATAGCGGGAGCGTGAAGCAACAACCGTCATATAGCAGAGGATTACTGTATCCGTACTGCGTGATGATAAGTTGCAGATACTCATTGTTCCAGGGCTGGGACTCATTGTTTCAAGACATGCGCATCCTCGGACTCACAGTCTAAGTGTGTAAAGTGGTCTATGGAATTGCATTGAATTTTTTTTTCCTTCTTTGACTGGCGGCACGGTGGACGACTGGTTAAAGCGTCTGCCTTACAGTTCTGAGGATTGGGTTTCAATGCCCAGCCCCGCCTGTGTGGAGTTTGCATGTTCTCCCCGTGGCTGCGTGGGTTTTCTCCGGGCGCTCCGGTTTCCTCCCACATCCCAAAAACATGCATGGTAGGTTAATTGACGACTCTAAAATGGCCGTAGGTGTGAATGTGAGTGCAAATGGTTGTTTGTTTGTATGTGCCCTGCGATTGGCTGGCAACCAGTTCAGGGTGTACCACACCTCCTGTCGGAGGAGATAAGCGGCTCAAAAAATGGATGGATGGATAATCTTTGACTCAATGATCATTTTCGGGATTGGTTCAAACCCCGAATAAGGAAAACAAAAAGAAAAACAGATAGAAAAAAATTAACAAACGAATTTGGGAAAAAAACTGTGAATAGGTGAATCCGCCCGCAGGTTCTGAACCACGAGTATGTGGGGGTCCACTGAACACGTTTTCTCTAATACGGTGAGTAATTGTGATCAATATAATCATGATTAGCATTTTGGCTATAATCATGCAGACCTACCTCAAGAGGAAATTCAACCCGCACTCTGCTGTATATTTGCGTTAGACACCACATAGAACAAGTTCACACGCATGTTGGCATGCAAGGAGAGAAGGGACGTGCCAACAGTACTGCACCAATCGAGCTGGAACGTACCTTGGTCAAGCACCTCACAGTAGTCAGGAATAGGGCTGCACAAGATTTTTAACAAATTTCATCGCGATAATGGCATGTGAAATATGTGTATCACAAAGATGTGTAATTATTAGTACGTATACATTATTGTATGTTTTGTTGCACGCGTATACCATTTATCTGAGTTTGACCAGTCAGATACGACCTTAAATGCACATAGCCATCCACCCCCTTAATACTGGTCTCCTATTGGCTAGAGCGGAACCATAGGTGTATAGTGAGAATCTCGGCAGAGGAAGAATGGCAGATGCGAGAGAGGAGCAAATGAACAAGGGCGGAAACAATAAACAACTTGTCTAAAATGTACACTGGGGCAAAAAAGCATTTAGTCAGCCACCAATTGTGCAAGTTCTCTCACTTAAAAAGATGAGAGAGCCCTGCAATTTTCATCATAGGTATACCTCACCTATGAGATACAAAAAGAAAAAAAAATCAGAAAATCACATTGTCTGATTTTTAAAGAATTTATTAGCAAATTATGGTGGCAAATAAGTATTTGCCCAATAACAAAAACATCGCAATACTTATTTCCCATTTGTTGGCAATGACAGAGGTCAAATGTTTCCTGTAAGTCCTCACAAGGTTTTCACACACTGTTGCTGGTATTTTGGCCAATTCCTCCATGCAGCTCTCCTCAAGAGCAGTGATGTTTTGGGGCTGTTGCTGGGCAACACACACTTTCAACTCCCTCCAAAGATTTTCTATGGTGTTGAGATCTGGAGACTGGCTAAGCCACTCCAGGACCTTGAAATGCTTCTTACGAAGCCACTCCTTCGTTGCCCGAACGGTGTGTTTAGGATCATTGTCATGGTGAAAGACCCAGCCACGTTTCATCTTCAATGCCCTTGCTGATGGTAGGAGGTTTTCACTCAAAATCTCACAATACATGTCCCCATTCATTCTTTTCTTTACATGGATCCGTCGTCCTGGTCCCTTTGCAGAAAAACAGCTCCAAAGCATGTTTCCACCCCCATGCTTCACAATAGGTATGGTGTTCTTTGGATGCATTCTTTCTCCTCCAAACACGACAAGTTGAGTTTTTACCAAAATGTTCTATTTTAGTTTCATCTGACCATATGACATTCCCCCAATCCTCTTCTGGATCATCCAAATGCTGTCTAGCAAACTTCAGACGGGCCTGGATTAAGCAGGGGACACTTCTGGCACTGCAGGATTTGAGTCCCTGTCGGCATACTGTGTTACTGATGGTAGCCTTTGTTATTTGGGTCCCAGCTCTCTGCACTTCATTCACTTGGGCCCCCATGTGGGTCTGTGATTTTTGCTCACCGTTCTTGTGATCATTTTGACCCTTTGGGGTGAGATCTTGCATGGAGCCCCAGATCGAGGGAGATTATCAGTGGTCTTCTATGTCTTCTATTTTCTAATAATTGCTCCCACAGTTGATTTCTTCACACGAAGCTGCTCACCTATTGCAGATTCAGTCTTCCCAGCCTGGTGCAGGTCTACAATTTTGTTTCTGGTGTCCTTTGACAGCTCTTTGGTCTTGGCCATAGTGGAGTTTGGAGTGTGACTGTTTGATGTTGTGGACAGGTGTCTTTAATACTGATAAGTTCAAACAGGTGATATTAATACAGGTAACGAGTGGAGGACAGAGGAGCCTCTTAAAGAAGTTGTTACAGGTCGATGAGAGCTAGAAATCTTCCTTCTTTGTAGGCGACCAAATACCTATTTTCCACCATAATTTGCTTATAAATTCTTTAAAAATCAGACAATGTGATTTTCTGGATTTTTTTGTTTTGTTTTTTTATTTTTTTTTATTTTTACCCATTTTGTCTCTCATAGGTGAGGTACACCTATGATTATAATTACATCCTCTCTCATCTTTTTAAGTGGGAGAACTTGCACAATTGGTGGCTGACTAAATACTTTTTTGCCCCACTGTGTAACACATCTGAAATATGGGAGAATACATATAGCCGGTTTATTTTGTCACATTAAAGATGTATTTATTTCATTAGATAATAAAAATATTTATTAATGTTAAATCCATTTTCTGCATCCTCACAAGGGTCGCGGGCGTGCTGGAGCCTATCCCACCTGACTTCGGGCGAGAGACGGGGTACACCCTGAACTGGTCGCCAGCCAATCGCTGGCCACGTAGAAACAAACAACCATTCTCGCACACATTCACACCTAAGGGCAATTTAGAGTCTTCAATCGACCTACTATGCAAGTTTTTTGGATGTGGGAGGAAACCGTAGTGTCCGGAGAAAAGCCACGCAGGCACGGGGACAACATGCAATCTCCACACAGGCGTGGCCGGGATTTGAACCCCGGTCCTCAGGACCCCATGTTAAATATTGCAATAATATTGATATCGCTATATTCAACACCCATATCACATAAAGTATGTTTTTCCAATATCGTGCTGCCCTAGTCAGGAGCCAGACTAGCATCTCTCCAACAACTAATTGCTGTTTTACATTTTGTCTGCATGGGGATTCGAAGGGATTCCAAAGCCCAAGTCCTTACAGATGGGCTACCGACAATGGGTGAAATTGAGGGTTTTTTTGTAAAAGAGAGACATTTTATTGATCGACATTGGTATAGATGGTCTGGTTAACATCCTATTTTCGTTCTCAAAGGCCGTAATATCTTTCTTGTTTTTGGAAGGGAGATTTGGCTGTAGGTGTCAACAATTGTGTGAACAATGTGTCTTATTATGATCTCGCCTTTCCTGAAGTAATTGCCCTTAACTTACTTGATGGGCACCATGTTTAGGTTGGTAGGTAGGTAGTTTATTACTTTACTGATGTGCTTGACACATGCCTTACGTGTCTTGTTAATATTCCAACTTCAAGGTTCACGAGATGGCTCCATGGGTCTGTGGGAGGTAACAGAGGAAGTAATGAGCCAGGCACAGCACAGTCAGAGTGAAACAGCCATGCCCTCCTATGCCCACATCTCTCACCGAGCCCTCGAAGACATACCAAAGGAGTACACCGACCCATACAAGTGCAAAGTCCGTGCTTTGGCCTTCAACAACAACCACAAAGTGAGTTTTATCTTCAAACATTCATTGAGAATCATTATTTCTTTTAGGTCTAAATTCACACAGGTTTCCAAGAGTGAGTTAAAGGGATTACAGTTATGTTTCCTAATGTGGATGTTTTTCTTTCAGGAGCTGGGTGCCGTATCTTTAGATGGCTACTTCCACCTCTGGAAAGCTGAGCACACCTTGTGCAAGGCAAGTTCGTTGCACTTATTGCCTTTATTTATTCTAAAAAAAAAAGGTTTGAAATTCTGTCAAGGATTCTATTTAGTAAAGCCAGACCGTTATTGTTTTTTTTGGGACCGATACCGGGGACAAAAAAAAAAGCCATAAAATCAGCAAATAAATTATTGGCCAATAACCGATATATCTGTTACATACTGTAGAGGAACACAACTTATAATACCCATAATATGATTCATGGCAAAGAAGCAGAACACAACAAATCCACAAAAACATCTTAGTAAATATGACTAATTGATATTGCTATCTATTGAAAAGTTCATGTGCTGCCAAAAAAAAGTCTAAAAAGTCAAGCAAACAATAAAAACTGTTGGGGTCGGGGAGTCAGGGGGGGATTTCATTTACCGGACACATTTTTTTACTTATTTCAAGTACAAATGAGCTTGAAACAAGTGAAAATTATCTAAAAATTTTGGTTGATGTCTTATTTTAAGTGTAATTGATTTAGTTTTGACAAGAAATAAGACATTCTTGGAAAGATTTTGAGTTTCTGCAGTGTTCATAAAAGGAAATGTCATTGTATTACCATTTGCTCGCAGACAGACATTATACTTTATTTATGTCCTATCATCTAGTATTGATATTCATATTGTTTCTGAATTTTAAGTAAAGGCATCATTCACGCACTATTTTTCTTGTGTGTGCCATGTATGTAACTCAAGTCGAACCACAGCAGCCAAGGCACGGTAAAGTGAGGAGCCCTTGTGTCTGTATCTAAATGTTTTGGCTTTAAAAATAAAGCTGATGTCAAAAGGCAACTCATGCAATTATTTGTGCCTTGCAGCTGCAACAGTTTCATTAAAACGCTGTATAATAATTGATAATGGTGGACATGGCAATAAACAGTTGCATAGATCTTTATTTCACTAAGATGCAACTTACAAGATGTTAAAACACTCTCTCGCTCTTGAAAACTTGTGTGGAAACCCCCCCCCCAAAAAATGCTTACATATTGACTGATGTCGATTAATCAGTGATTACACTATAATTTATGATTTACCGACACTATAATACTTAGACAACTGAACTCTCGCTGTTCTGTTTGGATGTCAGTGTTGTTACTTGGGTCTCATTTGTTATCCTACATTGCTTCCCTGCAGCTTCTGTCCACCAAACTGCCGCACTGCAAAGAGAACGTGTGTCTGGCCTATGGGCTAGACTGGTCAGTATACGCTGCCGGATCTCAGGCCCACGTGTCTTTTTTGGATCCTCGGCAGCCGACACACAGCATAAAATCGGTCAATTCCAGAGAGAGGGGAAGTGGTGCGTTATCTCTCCTTTCTAAACAAGTCTGCATCCTGTGTCCTTTTAAAAAAATGAAAAATTAAATAGATGGGTAGATACTAAAGATCACATGGAATATTGTCTGTGCAGGGATCCGTTCCGTGAGTTTTTATGAGCACATAGTGACAGTCGGCACTGGTCAAGGTTCACTTCTTTTCTACGACATCCGAGCTCAGAGATTCCTCGAGAACCCTTTGATACCAACTGGAGGGTACCGGAAGTGCTCAGGAGACGGCATTCTCAAGCTCACAACAGGGAAAGGCTGGCTGGTATATAATCTTTGGACCTTTTGTTATTGCAAATGATTTGCAAAAATTTGAGTCCAAGTGAGCCACTCAATCTTACCCTATTTTTTTCCAGAATCATGATGAGACATGGAGGAGTTATTTCTCAGACCTACATTCTTTTCCAAACGCCGTGTACACTCACTGCTACGATGACTCCGGCACCAAGCTGTTTGTAGCAGGTGGACCCCTCTGTTCTGGCCTCCATGGGAACTACGCAGGATTGTGGAGCTAGCCTTGTCATCCTCTACATCACCCTATGATGAAATCCTTGTCCACATTTTTTATCCAATGTCTGTTGGACTCAGGAGCATGACCTTGCCACCACCATATCACAGCATTGATTATTGTTGTGCATCTTTGTGACCACATTTTAACATCCTGTTGCCCGTGTTCCTTTCGTCATTCCACCAAGGCCACTTTTTTTCTTTTTTAATTAAACATTTGAAGCAATCATTTTCAAGAGTTGCCACTGAGGAACCTAAAGGAGTTTTTTAAACCCATAACCAACTGTTTCTTTAACAATGGCATAGCAGTTGAGACTAGTCTCTTATTGGTTGGGTTTTTAGTATGTAAGAATATGTTTCCGTTGCTTCTTCTGTCAGATATTACAATCTCTTTGTGAAGGTGCAATGCTTTCTGACTGGAATGAATGTCAATATCACAAAAGAGGGAGAGGAAAAAGGACTGAAGAAAAACTTTTGACGGACCTAACCTGTGTGCATTTTGACATTTGATGGTTAGAACATATTCAGTTTCTGTCCCAAAACAATCAGAAAAAAAACTTTTCCTCCAGTATGGCAAAATGAAGGTTGTCTATCCCAATCAAAATAAGACATTTTTTGGGAAATATTTGTGGCTGAAATCATACCGGCGAAATGTTAAGATCGCTAAATACAATGTTCTCTTGTGATGTGACCCCTTTCTTTGATTTGAGTGGCATACACCTGCTGATATTAGTTTTGTATGTATTTATTTCTCCCTTATATCACCCACATTTGATTGGCTTGGGGTGATGACTTAATTTTTGAAGGTGTATTGTGTTACCCACAACCCTTATTTTCCTTATGTTGCCGTTCGATATGACCAGAATGCTTTCTGCAGTTTTGCACACTATTTGTGTTCATATACTTACATATGTCAAGTCTGGTGTCACGAGAGAATTTATACAGACATTTGCTTTAATATGTATAGTTTCTTGTCAAACTGAGCGCTTTTTATTGATTTGGTTAACTTGCCTGTGATGCCGAGACCTCTCTGCGACTAGGGAAGAAAAACTGGTAGCTCTGAAAACCTTTGAACCATCCAACTAGAAAGATACTGAAGATACATTGCTTTGCTCTACCCCGGATTTCGGTACTACATGCATGTGTCACAGTTGTAAAACTTAATTTTTGTATCAAGGAGTGATCATATCAAGGAGTGATCGTATGATCTTGTTTGGTAGAGGCAGGGTAGGCTTGAGTTAAGTTTTTGCCTTGCTCAGTCAAGTCTTTCTGTGAAAGACTGCCATAGGTGAATAGGTTTCCTTTTTCTACATGGAACATTTTGTGAGGACTTGAAAAGAGAACCCCCCCAGTTACACCCACAGTTTGAACCAATAACCTACACTCTTAACGTGTATTTTATATAAATGTGTATACGTATGTGTGGAATACATAAGGACCCTTGCATACATTTTTCTGTATATTTCTGAAGAAGTGTGGATTGATGTGTCTAAGTGATGCCATGTTTTTTTTTTTTTTTTTTATACACAACTCATGAATGTTTTTACTAAGACGCAATGTGGGGATCTAAGCAAAAAAAAAAACTAGGAAAACTAGTTATTGAGTCATAAAAAAGAGGAAATAAATACAAAATGTATATTGAAGTGCTTGTCATTTTTAATGTGGGGGGCAGTTAAAGTAAGACTCCAGCATAGCCATAAAAATAGTGATTTATGTGACACGAACCCGAACAAAACAAGTTGTGTCCAGAGGACATCGGAGGAGAATCCACCGCGGTAGCCTTATCACGTGACCACCTTGTCTGCTGCTGGCTGAGTGAAGCGTGTTAGCAGGTAATAACACGATTTTTGATCATCTTTTTGCTTATTCGGTGGCCAATTCTCAAGGCGTTTCATTGGTTTTCTTGATAGTACCTGGCGTCTGTACATGGTCCCTTACCTCGGCTGTTTTCCTTACTCAGGGCTGTGAGCGAGCGGTGTCTTTCGCAATTTTTCCTGTTGTCTAGGTTTCCCAGCGAGCAATGTCGTGATGGGATTGTGTTCCGCTGAAAGGCCTTCGTCGTTTGAGTCGATACACTTTGACTCTTTGCTGGTGACGCTCTCGTAATTGTCGTTTGTAAAAATGATGCTAGCTGAAGATATGACCAACACTTAAATGAGCTGATTATACGGCCGATGTTACCAACTAGGACCAGCGTTATGTAGCATCATTTGCTAACTTTAGCTTCAGCCAGCTGCCTCCGAGACTCGGTTCGGGTTAGCATGTTAGCGAGGACAAAGAGGCCCCTAGTATCATAAGCATCGAGTTTGTCCTTTTTATTTAACCGTGATACGACGACAACATAATTTGCCATTGCCAAGTGTAATGTAATTGAATAAACACACACAGGGAATAAACAAATAATACAAATTGACAGGTGGTAGCATTGCTCTCGTCGAAACATTCGCTCTCTTGGCTATTCTCAAATAAAGGATCTCTTCTGATAAATGTGGTTATGTGTGCCTATTCGCTCGAATGTCAACACCAAATGTAACTGTTTCTAATGTATCATTTACGTGGGGTTATGTCAGTAAAACCGACCCTTCTTCAATGAATGGACTTTATTGTCAGGATCAAGACAATAATTTGAAGTGTAAAAGAAAGTGTTCGCTACTTAAATGATTTGTTAAGGTCACGGTTTGTCTCAGTATTGAAATCTCCAGCCAGCTCCTTGGCATTAGCTTTGTTCAATCCAGCAGCCAATGGCGTCACTGTGTTCGATGACGTCACTGTTCTGATGTAAACCGCACTGCTATTGTTCTCACAATAAGCAACTGTCAGTGGGCTTATTTTTCCTTTTTCTTCCTCCGATTTTAAAGTTTGTTTCGTGGTTAATTGTGCAGAGTTCCACAGTTTGTATATTCCGTTGGTATTGTGCAAGATTTATCCACTGGCATGTATCAACTATTCACCAAGACACACACGTTTGTCATATGCATCTCCAACCCCAATTGCAATGAAGTTGGGACGTTGCGTTAAACAGAATAGAATGATTTGCAAATCATGATCAACCTATATTTAATTGAATACACTACAAAGACAAGATATTTAATTTTCAGACTGATCAACTTCAGTGTTTTTAGCAAATAATCATCAACTTAGAATTTAATGGCTGCAACACGTTCCAAAATAGCTGGGACAGGTGGCAAAAAAGACTGAGAAAGTTGAGGAATGCTCATCAAACACCTGTTTGGAACATCCCACAGGTGAACAGGCTAATTGGGAACAGGTGGGTGCCCTGATTGGGTATAAAAGGAGCTTCGCTGAATTGCTCAGTCATTCACAAGCAAAGATGGGGCGAGGCTCACCTTTTGTGAACAAGTGCGTGAGAAGTCGAACAGTTTAAGGACAATGTTCCTCAACGTACAATTGCAAGAAATTTAGGGATTTTCATCATAATATCATCAAAAGGTTCAGACAATCTGGAGAAATCACTGCGTGTAAGCGGCAAGGCCGAAAACCAACACTGAATGCCCGTGACCTTCGATCCCTCAGGTGGCACTCCATCAAAAACCGACATCAATGTGTGAAGGATATCACCACATGGGCTCAGGAACACTTCAGAAAATCAATGTCAGTAAATACAGTTCGGCGCTACATCCGAAAGTGGAACTTGAAATGCAAAGCAAAAGCCATTTATCAACAACACGCAGAAGCGCCGCCTGCTTCTCTGGGCCCGAGCTCATCTAAGATGAACTGATGAAAAGTGGAAGTGGTCTGTGGTCCGACGAGTCCACATTTCAAATTGTTTTTGGAAATTGTGGACGTCGTGTCCTCCGGGCCAAAGAGGAAAAGAACCATCTGGACTGTTATGGACGCAAAGTTCAAAAGCCAGCATCTTTGATGGTATGGGGCTGTGTTAGTGCCAATGGTATGGGTAACTTACATATCTGTGAAAGCACCATTAATGCTGAAAGGTACATACAGGTTTTGGAGAAACATATGCTGCCATCCAAGCGACGTCTTTTTCATGGACGCCCCTGCTTATTTCAGCAAGACAATGCTAAACCACATTCTGCATGTGTTACAACAGCTTCGTAGTAAAAGAGTGCGGGTACTAGACTGGCCTGCCTGCAGTCCAGACCTGTCTTCCATTGAAAATGTGTGGCGCATTATGAAGCGTAAAATATGACAATGGAGACTCGAGACTGTTGAACAGCTGAAGCTGTACATCAAGTAAGAATGGGAAAGAATTCCACCTACAAAGCTTCAATAATTAGTGTCCTCAGTTCCCAAACATTTATTGAATGTTGTTAAAAGAAAAGGTGATGTAACACAGTGGTAAACATGAGCCTGTCCCAGCTTTTTCGGAACGTGTTGCAGCCATAAAATTCTAAGTTGATTATTTTCTAAAAACAATGAAGTTTATAGGTTTGAACATTAAATATCTTGTCTTTGTAGTGTATTAAATTAAATATATGTTGAAAATGATTTGCAAATCATTGTATTGTGTTTTCATTTATGTTTAACACAACATCCCAACTTCATTGGAATTGGGGTTGTACAATAGTTTATTGGATTTGCCTCGAGTGAAACTTTGGCAATGTGGTATTGTGTGCAATTTGCCCTACACTAGTTATCCATAAGAGAATGCATAGTGACGGTATACTGTACGGTCTTACATTTCCTGCTACCCCCCCAGCACACACAGACACACACTCGCACGCACACACTCGTTCTTTGTAAACGGACACGAGGTCACTCTCCCTCCTTGACCTAGATATACAGCAACGCTGTTGCATCACCCGACCAATTGTGTCTTGCACCAATAATGATGTCAAATAATGTACACACTTCACAACCATTTGTGGTAATTAATACGCACCCCCAAAATTACAAACACAATACATTGCTCTAAAGTTATGATGGGGCAGTGTGTGTATGAACATTTTTGTGAGTTTTCTTTGTTTCTTGTTTCCTTGGCAGGTTTTTTCTATTTTGTACATACAGAGTTTTGTATATACTGTATATGATGAGCTCGCTGGGCAACGAAAAGGCCCGGGGCCCTCGTGAAAAAGTGCCGCCTGCTGCCACTCACATGTCTCAACCACAGAAACAGATACAGGTGAGAGTCCAGAGCCACGCAAACGTTGGAGGACCACACACACACTTCACAGCTGCAGACGTTATTAAACAAAACATCAGTGACCCAAATACTATTGCCAACAAATCCATGTTTGAATACTGATTGCATATTTGTTTTTAATCGCTAACTCTTAAGTGTTTTTGTGTTGCAGGCTACCGCTGAGCAAATTCGGCTTGCCCAGATGATCTATGACAAGAATGATGCTGACTTTGAAGACAAAGTTAACCAGGTACAAAAATTGGGTTATTTGGGTCAGGGTTTGCACAACAATCTGGTCTTTCAGTTCTTTCCTCACAGTATGGGATATTTGCAAAAGGTTGTCAATGAAGACACTTGATGACTAAGGCCGGCTGGCGAATGTACAGTTCAGTATATGTAGAGCCTCAAAATGTTGTTTCCTGATAAGAACACCAGGGGTCGCAGCTTTTCTGTTTTGGTGAGTTAGTCTGGCAAGGGTCTATCGCCAGGTGTACAGGTGTGAGTCGTCGACTGTAATTTGTTTGCGGTTGTTCAGTTCAGTCGCGTTCGGGTACTTCGGTTGGTTTGCGGCAGGGCGGGCTTTAGGGATGCGTTGCAGTCACAATAAATTCTATCCATCCATCCATCCATTTTCTGAGCCGCTTCTCCTCACTAGGGTCGCGGGCGTGCTGCAGCCTATCCCAGCTGTCATCGGGCAGGAGGCGGGGTACACCCTGAACTGGTTGCCAGCCAATCGCAGGGCACATAGAAACCAACAACCATTCGCACTCACAGTCATGCCTACGGGCAATTTAGAGTCTCCAATTAATGCATGTTTTTGGGATGTGGGAGGAAACCGGAGTACCCGGAGAAAACCCACGCAGGCACGGGGAGAACATGCAAACTCCACACAGGCGGGCCCGGGGATTGAAACCGGGTCCTCAGAACTGTGAGGCTGACGCTCTAACCAGTCGGCCACCGTGCCAATAAATTCTAGAGTATGGTATTACATGACCATTGTCTAACAAATGTTTAATTTTCAGTACATATGTATACTCATACTTGTTGGGTTTTGTAGTCGGTCAAGGTTTTTCGAGATGATTGATTAAATCACTGTAGAAGCTTAACTCAACAACATATGCTGTGTTCCAATTATATTAATTTGATAATTGGCAAGACAACAATTTGTGTAAATGTCATCACAGACTGTGATGGAAGAAATGACTGACTTTCCTTCCATATTTTTTTAACACTCTTTTTTTGTTTGTTGTTTACTTCAGCTGATGGAGGTTACTGGCAAGAACCAGGATGAATGTATGGTCGCGCTTCATGACTGCAACGAGGATGTGAGCAGAGCCATCAACTTCCTCCTGGAGAGCACCTCGGATATGGTAGGCTTGTGCGATAGAAATTGTCCAATCATCTGACTGAATAAATGAATTATGAAAAACCCATCTGTTATTCCCCTGCACTGAACGACAACCCCAATTCCAATGAAGTTGGGACGTTGTGTTAAACATAAATAAAAACAGAATATAATGACTTGCAAATCATGTTCAACCTATATTTAATTGTATACACTACAAAGACAATATATTTAATGTTCAAACTGATAAACTTTATTGTTTTTAGCAAATAATCATTAACTTAGAATTTTATGACTGCAACACGTTCCAAAAAAGCTGGGACAGGGTCATGTTTACCAATGTGTTACATCACCTTTTCTTTTAACAACATTCAATAAACGTTTGGGAACTGAGGACAATAATTCTTGAAGCTTTGTAGGTGGAATTCTTTCCCATTCTTGCTTGATGTACAGCTACAGCTTCTCAACAGTCCGGGGTCTCCATTGTTGTATTTTATGCTTCATAAGGCGCCATACATTTTCAATGAGAGACAGGTCTGGACTGCAGGCAGGCCAGTCTAGTACCCACACTCTTTAACTAAAAAGCCACGCTGTTGTAAGACGTGCAGAATGTGGTTTGGCATTGTCTTGCTGAAATAAGCAGGGGCGTCCATGAAAAAGGCATTGCTTGGATGGCAGCATATGCTTCTCCAAAACCTGTATGTACCTTTCAGCATTAATGGTGCCTTCACAGATGTGTAAGTTACCCATGCCATTGGGACTAACACAGCCCCATACCATCACAGATGCTGGCTTTTGAACTTTGAACCATAACAGTCCGGATGGTTCTTTTCCTCTTTGTCCTGGAGGACACGACTCCCACAATTTCCAAAAACAATTTGAAATGTGGACTCGTCGTACCACAGAACACTTTTCCACTTTTCATCAGTCCATCTTAGATGAGCTCGGGCCCAGAGAAGCCGGCGGCGTTTCTGGTTGCTGTTGATAAATGGCTTTTGCTTTGCATATTAGAGTTTCAAGTTGGACTTACAGCTGTAGTGCCAAACTGTATTTACTGACATTAGTTTTCTGAAGTGTTCCTGAGCCCATGTGGTGATATCCTTTACACATTGATGTCGGTTTTTGATGCAGTGCCACCTGAGGGATCGAAGGCCACGGGCATTCAATGTTGGTTTTCGGCCTTGCCGCTTTTATGCAGTGATTTCGCCAGATTCTGTGAACCTTTTGATGATATTTTGGACCGTAGATGATGAAATCCCAACATTCCAAGTGTACGTTGAGGAACATTGTCCTTAAACTGTTTGACTATTTTCTCACGCACCTGTTCACAAAGAGGTGAACCTCGCCCCATCTTTGCTTGTGAATGACTGAGCAGTTCAGGGAAGCTTCTTTTATACCCAATCATGGCACCCACCTGTTCCCATTTACCCTGTTCACCTGTGGGATGTTCCAAACAGGTGTTTGATGAGCATTCCTCAACTTTCTCAATCTTTTTTGCCACCTGTCCCAGCTTTTTTGGAACCTGTTGCAGCCATAAAATTCCAAGTTAATGATTACTTGCTAAAAACAATAAAGTTGATAAGTTTGAACATTAAATATCTTGTCTTTGTAGTGTATTCAATTAAATATATATTATATTTGAACATGATTTGTAAATCATTGTATTCTGTTTTTATTTATGTTTAACAAAGCGTTCCAACTTCATTGGAATTGGGTTTGTACTACATGGCAGCTTTACACTTTTGCTAACGCTTTGTGTTTAGACCTCATGGGAGACAGTAGGGAAGAAGAAGCCGCTGATGAAGGAGGGTCCTTCAGAAAGCAAGGAGAACAAGGAGAACCGGGAGAAGAAAGGCGACAGGGAGGCTAGCAAGGGCCGTGCGACATCAAACCGCAAGGGCAAAGGGGCCAACCGAAGCCGACAGGGTATACCATTTTGATACATTTTCAGTGTCACACGACTGTCACCATTTAGCCTTAATGTAACGTCTGTATCCATGCATCTTTGCACCAGGTGCAGTTCGTCCAGAGGAAAATGGCGTGGAGGTGACACCAGTGGACAGAGGCTCCGATCGAGGAAGGAGGGCAAAAGGTGGTCGAGGTGAGATGAGAATTTTTTTTTAAACTAAATTATACTCATCGCTTAAGTGGGTGTTGCTGATGCTTGGGTGATGTTTATGCAGGGTCTGGAAGTAGAGGCAGAGGCAGAGGACCAGCAGCAAGCAGGTTCTCAGCCCAGGGCATGGGGTATGTTGACACTCATCAGTATTTGAAATTTGAAATCTGTATAATTTTACAATGAGTGAAGGGAACGCCTTTAATTAGCTTATTGACTTGCAGTACATCTGCTAAGTATTCACAGTGCTTCACTTTCCCCACATTTTACTCCTACAGCTCTGTTGTAAAATTATTATTTTTTTTAAATCTCAAAATTCTAGACAACACCACACTATCACAATGTAAAAAAAACTGATGTTGTTTTAGATTTTTGACTATTTATGTAATTATAAAAAAGAATAAGATGTCACATCTACAGAATTATTTACAGCCTTAGGCATGAAGCTCAAAGTTGAGCACAGTTGGATCCTGTTTCCACTGATCTCTGGGGAGATCTGAAAATGGGTGTACACCGATAATCTGTAACATTATTCACTCCTTTTTTATTTCCCAGAACGTTCAATCCCGCAGACTATACCTCAGAGGCGGGGACGGGAACCACACAGAGTGAGGCTTGGGACACAGCGGCCAACAACAATACAGATGACATGGGTTAGTGTTGTGTGCATAGAACACACTATACCTCTTCGTGGACTGTACACTGTGTTTGAGGCAGATGGTTTCTGCTCAAGTGTTGTTAACACACTCATTCGTCCCCGACATGTTGTTTACTGTTCTTTAGCTAACTGGAGGAACCCGATTGAAGAATATGGACCTGAGGACTGGAATGAAGATGTTAGTGTGAGTCCTCACAAAAAGTTTTATGAAAGGCCTGGAATTAAAATGATTGGTGTGTCATATTGCTCCTTTTTGTTTGTTTTTGTTTTCTTGCAGCTCTCAGAGACCAAAGTATTCACTTCCTCATGCGCGCCTCCTGCTGAGAATCACATCACTTCTGGCCAAAGGTGACAAGCTGGCTGTTGTTTATATATACACACACACACACAGTGGGTACGGAAAGTTTTCAGACCCCCTTAAATCTCTCACTCTATTTTTATATTTCAGCCATTTGCTAAAATCATTTAAGTTCATTTTTCCACATTAATGTACGCACAGCACCCCATACTGACAGAAAAAAAACAGAATTGTTGAAATTTTTGCAGATTTATTAAAAAAGAAAAACTGAAATATCATAAGTGTTCAGACCCTTTGCTGTGACACTCATATATTTAACTCGGGTGCTGTCCATTTCTTCTGATCAACCTTAAAATGGTTCTGTACCTTCATTGGAGTCTAGCTGTGTTTGATTATACTGACATACTCACTGTGTGTATATATATATATATATATATAATAAATTATATATTATTATATATAATCTTGTTATATTTAAATAATACATTAGATTACAGATTAGATTAGATTATGTTCTCGTTGATAGGGACAGAAATTGAAAATATCGACCCAAAGTAGTGCAGACTTGGGGAACAAAGAGGTTAGTAAAACTGCTTGAACAGAGAGTGCGGGTGGTGGGATGAATGGTGAGCAGAGAGCGAAGATAGGGTGGGGTCATGCCAATAAGTGTTTTATAGATAAACATGGACCAATAAATTTGTCTGCGTGAGTGAAAAGGGGGCCAATTAATGAGGGAGTACAGTTTACAGTGTTGGTTGTTAAACGGAGCACTGCCCTGCATTTGGCTGGCGACCAGACCAGGGTGTTCCCTGTCTCTCACCCACAGTCAGCTGGGATTGGCTCCAGCTCACCTGCGACCCTAATGAGGTCAAGCAATATGCAGTATACAAAATGTATGGAGGGATGAATTATTGTCTTCCAACATTTTTAACTTGACTAATCGTCATTTTATAGTTTGGACCTAGTCTCTCTGCTGCAGAAGCCTGTGGTCGGTGGAAGAGAAGCACCCTCCTCCTCACAGAGTCTGGTCTTTACCAACTCTCACCACCACCAACCACCACAGCAGCAACATCAGCCTCCCCCCAGCCGTAGCACCACCGGTGGCACCAGCTATGCTCATGCTGCCCTGGTAAAAAAAAAAAAAAAAAAGACTCTTCTTGAGTTGTTACTCATTATTGTTCTTGAAAGCATCTTCCTTTGTGTTACACAAACAGCACACGTCATCAAAAACACGGAAGACTAACTCTTCCTCCTTTTACCTGTGCCAGACATCAGTTCTTGGAGCTGGTTTTGGAGACCTGGGCCAAGCCAAGAGGCCTCCACCCAGTGCAGGAGCTCAGATACTGGAACAGCTTAAGGGTCCTGGTTTGGGTCCTCTGCCGTCGTCCCAGGTGGCACATCCAGCCAGCACCCAAGGAGGCAACCCTTCAATTAGCCGCCTCCCAAGCCTGGGACCATCTGTACCTCCACCCGCTTCCTCCAGTTGGGACATGAAGGCACCGGAATCTAACGCCGCCACCACACTATCCTCACAGTTCAGCCGTAAGTATTCTTGTCAAAGCCTTCAGCAGTGCAGTAATGTATAAGTGTGCCTTTTTTCCACACAATTAATATCATTGTGTGTTTCGGTGCGTGTGTAGGTGAGTTTGGCCTCCAGCCAGAGCCTTCACTTGTACTGAGCCAGCTCATTCAGAGGCACACTGGCCCCTCCTTGCCACTGGCACGTCAGCCCAGTCCACCGTCTCAACAACAAGCGGCCCCTGCGCCTGTCTCCTCTGCTCCGCAGCACAGCAGCTCGTCGGCACAGGCAGGCCCAGTGTTGGCAGCTGCTGGTCTCAAACATCCGCCCCCCAGCACAGGGCTGGATGCTCAGGGCTGCGGGACACCACAGCAGCAGCGGGCTCAACTGAAAGGTCAAAAACGAAGGCTACCTCCGACTTCAAAGGTAAGGCTACAGGATGAAGTTCTGTGGTACCTTGACTTAAGAGTACCCCACCTTGCGAGTTTTGCAGTTTACGAGCCCTCGCTTGTTTCATTTTTGTTTTTATTTATTAATTTTTTCTTGCAAACCAAAATTTAAGGTATGAGCAACTTTCAGGTAAGCTGCTGGTCGAGTGAATAAAAAAAAACATGGAGCAATTCAGGTTTAACCTTTTTGTGGAACCTGGGTTCACTAACAAATTGCCTTACAATACAGTCTACCACTAACAAAATTTTCTGAAAAATATTGCATGGGTTTACAAACTATACTTCTCTTTGCAAACATTTATGGCAGCTGCACAGAATGCTCAATTGTGCTATTTCTCACACGCTGTAAATATCACTCTTTGTATCACATATAACAGGTATCTTTTTTTTTTCTCCTGTAAATTATCCCTCAGTATGGCTCCCAAGAAACTGAACAGTGCAAGTGATCGTGCTATTAGTTTTGCGGTTGCTGTGAATGCTCTTCTTCGCAGTATAGGGGGACAGAAACCTACAACTATAGAAATGCCGAGAACTACCCTGGGAATGCCCAATCTTGTCCGATCTTTGCAGCTAAGCAGGGTCGGTCCTGGCTAGTACTTGAATGGGAGACCACCTAGGAATACCAGGTGCTGGGGTTGGGCAGTAGGCCAATCACCTGCTCCCGTAAAAACTACAGATTACAGAAACCGCAATTGTGGCCTAATGTGCCTCATGGAACTGAGAGTTCTGGGAAAAAGAAAAAAAAAACGCAGAAATGCAGCATGCCGATCAGTAACTGCTGGTGTGGTACACGTAAGAGAGCGCCCCAAGACGGCAAAAGGAGTTTTTGGAACATAACCCTTGCCAAAGAAAGACGGCCCTCCCCGCTGCCAGAGCTGCAATACGGACGTAACGTCCAGCGGCTTGGTGGGTGGCTCTCGCCTCTGCGTGTTCATAGTAACCTCGTTTACACGGGGCCTTGTATTTCAATTAGAATCAGTTTAGAAGCCCAAACCGAATGAAAATGCTCCATATAAACACCTTAATCGGAATAAACAGGCCGAATCCGAATGGAATTTCATTCGGATTCACAGGGGTGGAATATTCCTTTTGCCAAACCAATCAGAAGTAGATTTTCGTCATGGAAACCATGAATCCGAATAGTGTCAGGATGCGCGCTTTCTGCGCACGCTCTGTCCTGGCGTGAATGTGCCGTGCCGTCATCGTTTACGCACTTGGAAATATGGCGGCTTCATAACTGAGCTGGTCTGCTACGAAGATGTTTTTAACTACTTATAACTTGTTTTTATCAAGCTGTTGCTTTAATAAAAGTATAAAAACAATCATAACTACTGTGCTAAATAGACAATTGACCTCCATCTTGATAAATTACTTGACATTTACATTGATCTGCGCATGTCACATCGTCTGTAAAACAGCTGTTTTTATTGAATTTATTGGCCCATGTAAACAGTAGATCGGAATAGATCACATGCAAACAGTTCAATCGGAATGACAAAAAAGTCTGCATGCAAACCCGTGTTTGTGTTTTTACAGGGCTGGAACGGATTAATGACAGTTCAATTAATTTCAATGGGGGAAAATCATTTGACATTTGACATAAGCTGACTAACCACTCTGTCATGAAACAAACTCACAAGTCAAGGTATCACTCTATGTGCAAAGCTATTGAAGTAGTGATTTCAAAAATCTAATTATGCCCTAAGTCTTCTGAACAGTAACGTACCGTATTTTCACGACCATAAGGCGCACCGTATTAAAAAGCGCAGTCTCAGTTACGGGGTCTATTTCTGTATTTTGCACATACATAAGGCGCACCTGCCATATTATTGGGCGCAGGCATGGTAAAACATACGCAAGTTAAAACATTCGCTAGCTTAAAACATGAATGCACGCTAAAGCATGCTAGCGTATGTTTTTAAAAAGGCAGCGGCAGCAAAACTGAGTTCGGTTGTACTTTATTGAAGTTTTTAACAATGTGCTCACGTTATTTTTTGATCAATCCTCATCCACAAATCCATCAAAGTCCTCATCTTCTGTATCCGAAATGAAGTTTCGGCAAGTTCTCCATCAAACATGCCGGGATCCCTCTCGTCATTGTCGGAGTCAGTCTCGTTGCAGAGGGGCTGTTCAGCAATGGTGCCGTTTTCCTGCTTCCTCCACTTGCAAACCATGGATTCGTTGATCTTGAATTCTCTCGATTCCCATGTTCCTCCTCGTAACTGATAGCTTGCAGTTTAAACTGTGCTTCGTAGGCGTGTCTCTTTGTAGGTGCCATTTTCGGGGGTCCTTAGCCAAACTGATATTGTCGGCAGGAAATGCTCCCAGTCAGTCATGCGGAGCGGCCATCAAAGTCACACAACAACATTTACAGATTTTGGAACTCAGTGCACACATAAGGCGCGTCACATTATAAGGCGCCCCGTCCATTTTGGAGAAAATTTAAGACTTTTAAGTGCGCCTTATGGTCGTGAAAATACAGTATATCAGAGATGTGCAGGTTCAAATATTTATGTGAATTCAATCAAACATTAGGCATAAATTGTATGTGTAAACCTCTATCCTGTGACAGATCCCCTCCACAGCAGTAGAAATGCCAGGCTCCACTGATGTCCCTGGTATAAACCTTCAGTTTGGAGCATTGGACTTTGGCTCTGAGTCTGCTTTGCCAGAGTTTGGACTTGTGGACAGCGCTGTCAGTGCAGCATCCAGGGAATCCACTCCGGCCCCTGGCCCTGTTGCACCCACATCAGGACCAGGGACGCAGAGTCAGACAAGCATGTACTCCAAACCACTCAGGTACTGTTGGATATCACATATAAAACAAGTTCAAACTTTATTATTATTTTTTTTTCACCAGTATTATATTATCTGGGAAATCTATAAAGTGAGTTGTCTTAATTTTCTTTGTGTTGTAGTGAGTCGCTTGGCAGTCCTCTCTCTGTCGACCTCCCTCTGCCCCTCTCCTCGTCTGAGCCAGTGTATCACTCGTCCTCAGTGGCACTCCCCAGTCTCACGCCCTCTTCACTAGGGCCCGCCAACTCCAGCAATCCTCCCTCGTCGTCGCTGACCACTTCTACCATCTCGTCCTGCTCTGTACCGCCTTTCTCCACTGTGGGAGGAAGCTATGATGGGTCCCTGCCGCCTCAAGCACGTCTGGCCTTCTCCCAGAACAAAGAAGCCACTGGAACGGTTATGGTGAGGAGAAATGATATACAGAAGTTTATCATTCCTTCTATTCAGTTTAGTGAGTAAATCCCCCGCTATATCGCAGTTAACCTATCATATTCCTGCTATATTGCAGATTTTTCTGTTAAACATATCTTTATTTATTTTTTTGTTTTCTGTTTTTCCTACCCTAGAATGGTCTGAATGGAGTAAGGACATCTGCAGCTTTAGACAGTACGTTAGATTGGACAAATCTAAATAAAAATCAACTATATTAAATAGTTACTTTAGTACATACAATCAGTTTATTTTATATAAGCACTGTCGTACTCTGCTTAGTTTCCTCAGCGTCCTCCACACCAAAGCCTGACTCTCCGTCTCTTAGCGCCAACACCAACTGCGCTCCCGCACTCTCCTCCCACTTAGCCCCCTCCACATTGCCTGCACAGAGCTCCACCACGCTCTCCAGCCTGGCACAGGACCTTCCCTCAGCCGGCCAGCTCAACGCTCTCAACAGGTGACACGCTCACACATACCAGACCCACTGTGGCGCTGAACAATCCATTTCAAGCTGTAAATTGTCTTACTAGTTGGGAAGCTTTAGGGTTGGGCATCAAGAATCGAGAACCGATTGGAACCGGGACTAACGTTCTGGTTCTCCCGGAATCGTTCAAATTTAAAACTTTCGGTTACCAGTTTCGATGCCTAGTTCTCCGGGCCCGAATAAGAAGTGGTGAAAACCAACGATGAAGCGGCAAAAACCAACGAAGAAGTAGAATGCGCACGAAGACGTGCTCATACCCAACGGCGGCGACGAACAAAAGTGTGTCTTAACTTTGTTAAAAATAATGACCAGTCGCCTCACTGCAACACTTGGAATAAGATTATATTATACAAAGGAGGCTTTCACGATGTGTAGCGTCTGACCCACTCCGAGCCTCAGCCTACACCGCGCAGAGCTTCAGTGAAGTCAACTCTGCCAATTGGGTGAGTGAAACAATAAAATACGCCTATGCCAACATTGAGACAGCTAACAAGGTAAACGGTTGGTTGCACTTTTGCACTGATTGCTTTTAGCATTTATTTTAGTCTTCAAACCAACGTAAGAACCGATGACAGGAAAAAAAAAAGCTTAACATGAACAACACACAATGAAGTGGGACAAAATTCACATATAAATTGACTCACAGTATCACAAACACTAACCTTGTGCCTCATCGGTGGGTAAGGAAAGGAATCAAGGGGTTATAGCGTTTTGGACCGGGGTTCTGTGTGGAGTTTGCATGTTCTCCCTGTGCTTGCATGGGTTTTCTCCGGGTATTCCGGTTTCCTTCCACATCCTAAACATATGAGTGGTAGGTTGATTGAAGACTCTAAATTGCCCGTAGGTGTGAATGTGAGTTCAAGTATTTATTTATTTATATGTGCCCTGTGATTGGCTGGCGATCGGTTCAGGGTGTACCCCGCCTCTCGCGTAAAGATAGCTGGGGTCGGCTCCAGCACGCACGCCACCCTAGTGAGGATAAGCAATACAGAAAATGGATGGGTGGATGGTTCCATGCATTAAAATAAAAAAAGAAATCACCGGTGCCGTGTGAAGTTACTTTTTGCGCCAAAATGCTGAGTTCCGCTGCGTACCCTTCAAAATAAAAGGCTACAAGCTTATAACAGGAAGTCAAGTAAAAACTTGCACATATAAACTATTTGACGTGCTAAATCAGTCCCAAATAACGATTTTAACAATACGATATTTAACTTTTAGATGAAACATTAATTAATGAATATTAAGTCAATTGGGTTAGTTCCACACACATTGACTTTTAGTTCGTAGGTTTGATAGTGATACTGGTTCTAAAGAACCCCGAGTCAAATGTTCATTTTAGTTTATACTGCGGGCTGCTAAGAAAATGGATGGTCAGAATTTGGACACCCTTTATTTAAACCCTGCAAACTTTTTTGACCCAGCCCCCTAAAAGAATCGGAATCAAGAATCGTTTGGAACCGGAATCGAAATAAGGAACCGGAATTGGAACCGGAATCGCTCAAATTCAAACGATGTCCAACCCTACCAATCTTAAATTCACTGTTGTCACATTTTCCTAATGTAATTGGATAAATGCAAAATGAGTGAACAAAGTGTGTTCAGTACCCAGACAATACAATGGATGGATGAATGCTTAATGTAATTCTCTTCTTGGCTTGTATCTGCAGCCATGTCAACAGTCATTCCTCAGCTCTTGGCTCCAATTCTCTCACCGTAAGTACATTTGAATAAATTCTAGTTACAGGGGGTCCTCAGTTTAGGTGGTACCAACATACCACATAGAAGGTTACGAACTGCGTGCAATTAACTAGTTTATACAACGGTGTATGAAAATGTGTGATTTGATTGTTTTATGATGATATTGGAATTATGTGCAAGTGTGGAGTGCAACTCCATTGTAAACGAAGGTCCCCCTGGACAGGAAAATATTTAATGCGCATCCATTTACTTAATATAGAACCCCAATTCCAATGAAGTTGGGACGTTGTGTTGAACATAAATAAAAACAAAACAAAATATAATTATTTGCAAATCATGTTCAACCTATATTTAATTGAATACACTACAAAGACAAGATGCCTTTTTGGCATGTAGGACTCCTGAGGCAGCTGATGGGGAGTATAATTAACCTACAGGCACCTGTGGCCACTGGCAACCAGTTCAGGGTGTACCCCGCCTCCTGCCCGATGACAGCTGGGATAGGCTCCAGCACGCCCGCGACCCTAGTGAGGAGAAGCGGCTCAGAAAATGGATGGATGGATGGCACCTGCGGCCATTCATACAACAGAATAATAGATAGCTTTGTGTTTAACTAACTAAAAATTACATTTTGATGAGATCATCAAACCGTACAATATATGGTCAAAAATTATATACGCCGAATGTGATTTTTGTGAACTTTTTGATTGGTGGTGTACTGTGAAATTGTTCTAATCTAAACTGCCTGTCTTTGCTCAATATTGGTTGGGAAAACAATTCGTTTGGTAGATACTTTGGACATTCTGGTAGCTGAAAGCATGAAGAAACAAAACTTGTCCTAGTTATTGATCAGTAGGCTAAATCACACTAACAGTATATGGATACCAACAAACATACATCAGCAAATCAACATTGTGTTGCTCCTCAGTACACAAGCATTGACAGCAGCGTGAGCTCTCTCGCTCCCTCCTCCGCCTCCTACACTTCGTCACAACCACCACCTTCAGCGCTTCACTCAGCCCACAACAGCAGCAACAGTAGCAGCAGCTGCATCAGCCACCTGGCGAGCATGTCCAGCATGGTCAACATGAGCAGCAACGTCTGCGGTATCGCAGGCACAAGCGGCCTTCACTCTGCTACCACCAGCACGGCCCTGGGACTTGGCTCCAATGGAGCTACTGGCACATCCAACCTCTCTGGACCAAGGACCACACCCCTGCTCTCCTCCTCCACTGGTACACACATAAGCACACCCCAAAAAAATTATAATTATCATTTGTGTAATGTATGTTGTCATTGTGTTAACAGGTAAAGCCCCACCTAACCTGTCCCAAGGAGTTCCTCCTCTTCTGCCCAACCAGTATATCATGGGTCCAGGGGGACTGCTGCCAGCATACCCAGTAAGTATCACTATACAGTGGTACCTTGACTTATGAGTTTAATTCATTCTGTGACTAAGCTTGTTACTTAATTTAGTTGCATATCAGATCAATTTTCCTCATTGAAATTAAATGAAAGGCCATCAATCCATTCCAGTAATGAGCCCAATTTAATTGAACCTACTAATAATAGATTTTTTTCCCCCCAGAAATGTTCACAGTTTGTAGTTTAAGTACTTGTTTGAAGGTTTATTTAAAAAACATTTTGTTTTAGCCTGTCCTCTTCCTGTCAGGCATTTTGAAAATGAGGTAATTGTTGGATGCCCGTCAGAAGCAGAGAGCTGTGATTGAATTTCTTGCTTTGGAAGGGGAACCACGATTAAACATTTTCATAAGGTTTCAAAATGTATATGGGGAAGCTGCAATAGGATATAGCACAGTCCATCCATCCATCCATTCTCTACCGCTTATCCGGGTCGGGTCGCGGGGGCAGTAGCTTCAGCAGGGACGCCCAGACTACCCTCTCCCCAGCCACTTCATCCAGCTCTTCCGGGGGGATCCCGAGGCGTTCCCAGGCCAGCCGAAGGATGTAGTCTCTCCAGCGCGTCCTGGGTCGTCCCCGGGGTCTCCTCCCGGTGGGACATGCCCGGAACACCTCACCAGGGAGGCGTCCGGGAGGCATCCGAATCAGATGCCCCAGCCACCTCATCTGGCTCCTCTCAATGCGGAGGAGTAGCGGCTCTACTCTGAGATCCTCCCGGATGACCGAGCTTCTCACCCTATCTCTAAGGGAGAGCCCGGACACCCTGCGGAGGAAACTCATTTCGGCCGCTTGTATCCGGGATCTTGTTCTTTCGGTCACGACCCACAGCTCATGACCATAGGTGAGGGTAGGAACGAAGATCGACCGGTAAATTGAGAGCTTCGCCTTTCGGTTTAGCTCTTTCTTTACCACAACGGACCGATACAAAGTCCGCATCACTGCAGACGCTGCACCGATCCGCCTGTCGATCTCCCGTTCCATTCTTCCCTCACTCGTGAACAAGACCCCAAGATACTTGAATTCCTCCACTTGGGGCAGGATCTCATCCCCGACCTGGAGATGGCATGCCACCCTTTCCCGACTGAGGACCATGGTCTCAGATTTGGAGGTGCTGATTCTCATCCCAGCCGCTTCACACTCGGCTGCGAACTGCTCCAATGAGAGTTGGAGGTCACGGCTTGATGAAGCCAACAGAACCACATCATCTGCAAAAAGCAGAGATGCAATACTGAGGCCACCAAACCGGACCCCCTCTACGCCTCGGCTGCGCCTAGAAATTCTGTCCATAAAAGTTATGAACAGAATCGGCGACAAAGGGCAGCCTTGGCGGAGTCCAACCCTCACCGGGAACGAGTCCGACTTACTGCCGGATATGCGGACCAAACTCTGACTCCGGTCGTACAGGGACCGAACAGCCCGTATCAGGGGGTTCGGTACCCCATACTCCCGAAGCACTCTCCACAGGACTCCCCGAGGGACACGGTCGAACGCCTTCTCCAAGTCCACAAAACACATGTAGACTGGTTGGGCGAACTCCCATGCACCCTCGAGGACCCTGCCGAGGGTGTAGAGCTGGTCCACTGTTCCACGGCCAGGACGAAAACCACACTGCTCCTCCTGAATCTGAGATTCGACTTCCCGACGGACCCTCCTCTCCAGCACCCCTGAATAGACCTTACCAGGGAGGCTGAGCAGTGTGATCCCCCTGTAGTTGGAACACACCCTCCGGTCCCCCTTCTTAAAAAGGGGGACCACCACCCCAGTCTGCCAATCCAGAGGCACTGTCCCCGATGTCCACGCGATGTTGCAGAGGCGTGTCAACCAGGACAGCCCCACAACATCCAGAGCCTTTAGGAACTCCGGGCGAATCTCATCCACCCCCGGGGCCCTGCCACCGAGGAGCTTTTTAACTACCTCGGTGACCTCAAACCCAGAGATAGGAGAGCCCGCCTCAGAGAACCCACACTCTGCTTCCCCATGGGAAGGCGTGTCGGTGGAATTGAGGAGGTCTTCGAAGTATTCTCCCCACCGACTCACAACGTCCCGAGTCGAGGTCAGCAGCGCCCCATCCCTACTATACACAGTGTTGGTGGTGCACTGCTTTCCTCTCCTGAGACATCGGATGGTGGACCAGAATTTCCTCGAAGCCGTCCGGAAGTCTTTCTCCATGGCCTCACCGAACTCCTCCCATGCCCGGGTTTTTGCTTCAGCGACCACCAGAGCTGCATTCCGCTTGGCCAGCCGGTACCCATCAGCTGCCTCAGGAGTCCCACAGGCCAAAAAGGCCCGATAGGACTCCTTCTTCAGCTTGACGGCATCCCTCACCGTTGGTGTCCACCAACGGGTTCGGGGATTGCCGCCACGACAGGCACCGACCACCTTACGGCCACAGCTCCGGTCGGCCGCCTCAGCAATGGAGGCGCGGAACATGGTCCACTCGGACTCGATGTCCCCCGCCTCCCCCGGAACATGAGCAAAGTTCTGTCGGAGGTGGGAGTTGAAACTCCTTCTGACAGGGGATTCTGCCAGACGTTCTCAGCAGACCCTCACAATACGTTTGGGCCTCCCACGTCGGACCGGCATCTTCCCCCACCATCGGAGCCAACTCACCACCAGGTGGTGATCAGTTGACAGCTCCGCCCCTCTCTTCACCCGAGTGTCCAAGACATGCGGCCGCAAGTCCGATGACACGACCACAAAGTTGATCATCGAACTGCGACCTAGGGTGTCCTGGTGCCAAGTGCACGTGTGGACACCCTTATGCTTGAACATGGTGTTCGTTATGGACAATCCGTGACGAGCACAGAAGTCCAATAACAGAACACCGCTTGGGTTCTGATCGGGGGGGCCGTTCCTCCCAATCGCGCCCTTCCAGGTCTCACTGTCATTGCCCACGTGAGCATTGAAGTCCCCCAACAGAACAATGGAGTCCCCAGCGGGAGCGCTCTCCAGCACCCCCTCCAAGGACTCCAAAAAGGGTGGGTACTCTGAACTGCTGTTTGGTGCATAGGCACAAACAACAGTCAGGACCCGTCCCCCCACCCGAAGGCGGAGGGAGGCTACCCTCTCGTCCACCGGGGTGAACCCCAACGTACAGGCGCCGAGCCGGGGGGCAATAAGTATACCCACACCTGCTCGGCGCCTCTCACCATGGGCAACTCCAGAGTGGAAGAGAGTCCAACCCCTCTCGAGAGGACTGGTACCAGAGCCCCAGGTGTGTGTGGAGGCGAGTCCGACTATATCGAGTCGGAACTTCTCGACCTCACACACCAGCTCGGGCTCCTTCCCTGCCAGAGAGGTGACATTCCACGTCCCTAGAGCCAGCTTCTGTAGCCGGGGATCGGATCGCCAAGGTCCCCGCCTTCGGCCACCGCCCAGCTCACACTGCACCCGACCCCTATGGCCCCTCCCACAGGTGGTGAGCCCATGGGAAGGGGGACCCACGTTACCCTTTCGGGCTGTGCCCGGCCGGGCCCCATGGGTGCAGGCCCGGCCACCAGGCGCTCGCCTTCGAGCCCCACCACCAGGCCTGGCTCCAGTGGGGGGCCCCGGTGGCCCGCGTCCGGGCAAGGGAAAACCAAGTCCATTGTTTGTCGTCATCATTAGGGGTCTTTGAGCCGTGCTTTGTCTGGTCCCTCACCTAGGACCTGTTTGTCATGGGTGACCCTGCCAGGGGCATAAAGCCCCAGACAACTTAGCTCCTAGGATCACTGGGACACACAAACCCCTCCACCACGACAAGGTGACGGCTCAAGGAGGGGTATAGCACAGTCAAATAGTCAAAACCTTTTTTTTTTTTTTTTTTTTTTTTTTTTTTCCCCCAAATAAACCTTAAAACAAGTATTTAAACTACAAACAGAAAATATCAGAGAAAAATTCAACTATTAGTAGGTTAAATTGAATTGGGCTCATTACTTTCTGACTGCCCCTCGTATATTTATGCTTGTAATTTTTTGTATTTAAATATGTCAACCATGTGTTTTAAAAAAAGTCTGTTTAAATAGGTTTTAATGTGTTTAAAGCCTGTGGGAGGGGTAAAACTATTTTTTTGTTTTTTTAAATGGTCTTTCTATATTGCAAATTTTCACTGATAGCGGGTGGGTGTGGAACATATTCCCCGCAATGAACGGCGGTTCACTGTATTCTTACAAATAAATGTCATTTTACTTCTCATGCACACTACAAATAAAAAAACAGTGGGCGATTCAGATATTAAATACATGTTTGTTTCACAGCAGATTTATGGATATGAGGATCTCCATATGCTCCAGTCCAGACTACCAATGGTGAGCCTACATCATCATACCCCCACGCCTTGACTTGTTTATTTGGACTAGGTTCCAATCTTGTCTTGTGCCCTCAGCCCTCACTGCAGGATTACTATGGAATCACATTCCCTGGCCCCACTGCCACTCTGTCGAGCAGAGACGGGAGCCTCACCAACAACCTCTATTCAGGTAGGAGTATTCTGCTTGGTCATTGGCCACATCAAACTTTATCAAATAAATCCATACTCGTGACATCTGTGCTGGATTACCATTATATGGTTCAAGTGAAACAATTCCGCAATTGGTCCCAAGTATCACAATTCGGATATGTGTCTTGGCAGTGTAGAGAAAAGTGACTGGAATCAGATATCCTCAGATTGTAATTAGGCCTCTTCCAAATCTGGATACAAATCTGATATGTACCTGAAAAGTGCCAATGCGAGTGCATCATGAACGTTCAGGTCAGTGGCACCCTAGTGTCATCGAACTCTGCCGATCAGTGAGGTGGCATGCCAGCGTCTGCCCAAGCAACAGAAATAGCAGCATAGACCAAGGCTGTCAAACATGTTGTCATTATGGGCTACATTGTAGTTATGGAAGGAAGGGGGGTAAAAAAAGCAAAAACAACTGCTTTTATTTGTTGTAAACAAGAACAGATTTAAAGACATTTAAAAGGAAGCATCAACAGCTTAAATCTTTTCTTTTTAAGAACATAGCTCATTTTACAAATAGGACTAGGATTGGGCTAACTAACGTTCCGGTTCTCCCGGAATCATTCAAATGTAAACATTTTGGTTCCCACTCGATGCCTACAGTCCGCCCAACTCGAAGAAGAAGCAGCGAAAATCAACGAAGAACACGCACGAAGATGTGCTTGTGCCCAACGGTGGTGAACAAAAGTGTGTCTTAACTTGGTTGAAATGAAGGACCCGTCGTCTCAGTGCAACACTTGGAATAAGATTATATTGTGCAAAGGAGGCTTTCACGATGTTTAGCGTCTGACGTGCTACGAGCCTCAGCCAACACTGCGCGGAGCGTCAGTGAAGTCAACTCTCAGTCAACTGCGTGAGTGAAACAATAAAATACGTCTATGCCAACATTGCGACAGCTAACAAGGTAAACGGTTGTTTGCACTGTTGCATTGATGGTTTTTAGCATTTATTTTAGTCTTCAAATGTAAGTATGTATGTACAACGTAAGAGCCAATGACAGGAAAAAAAAGCTTAACATTGAGCTAAAACTTCACCGAAGCAAATTTACATCACAATGAATTGGGACAAAATTCACATAAACGTTGTCTCACATATCACAAACACTAACCTTCTGCCTTATCGGTGGGTAGGGAAAGGAAGCAGACTTTTATAGCATTTGGTTCCATCCATTTACAAAAAAAATAAATAAATCAGGTACTCCGGTTTCCTCCCATATCCCAAAAACATGCATGGTAGGTTAATTGAAGACTCTAAATTGCCCATGAATTTGAGTGTGAATGGTTGTTTGTTTATATGTGCTCCACAATTGGCTGGCGACCAGATCAGGGTGTACCCAACCTCTTGCCCAAAGATAGCTGGGATAGGCTCCAGCACGCCCGCGACCCTAGTGAGGATGCACGGTACGGAAGATGGATGGATGGTTTTGTATCCCAGCCCCAGTAAACCATGGTGTTCCTCAAGGCTCACTTTCGATAATAATTTCCAGATTTATATATTTTTACAAATCGCAATTTCAACATAGACCGCCATTTTGCAGTGCATTCTGGGTAGTGACGTCAAATGGGGATGTGCCCGACGCACGGAGTTTTTAGCAGGAGAGATAGTAGCAGCGCCTGGCAGCGATGAACGCTGTTCAGCCATTTCAGTTCGAGCCAGAGTGTGATCAGGGAAAGGAGAGTAAGGAAGTCACAAGAATTGAGGATGAAGATGACGGGTGTGAAGAAACTCGAGTTGGTCATATTCAGATGTGTATTTGTAGCTACTGCTTAAGTGGGCTGATCAAGGTACGTGGCCACAGCGCCTCGTGTCTTTCGTGTCTTTCTGCTCAGGTTTCGCTTGTCCCACGTGGGCGTTTTGGCTCCTTGTGAGGTAAGAATAAAAAGAAAGAATCTGGGCTGAAGTGATGAGAACACAGATCACAGATATTTCGGCAGCTCAACTCTTCCGACGGCCTCCCCCTTCTGACCGCATCCTCCCACCGTTTCCTCAACTTTCTCTCTTTGGGAAAGCTATGAATGCTTACCTCCTTTTTTGCATTCCGTCCTGATTGAAAATTGCATCCAAAAGCGGCGCATTATGGCATTTTTTAACTCTTTTCGCTGACGATAAGTTGTTTGCAAGTGGCTAGCTTAGCTCCGCAGAGAGCAGCAACGTGACAATTTTCTAACAGCCATTCTACGTCATCATTCACAGGATGCTTTGCACACACTAAAACATGTCTAGTCTTAGTAAAGCTGGGTTCGCCATCTGTCATCCATCGCTCCCACGCCGCTCTCAACTTCACTTTGAACACCCTGTTTATACCGATGTCCAGTGGTTGGAGTTCCTTCGTCAAGCCTCACCTCACTCAGCCACTCTCTCATTTTCTCCTCGTCCATCCAGCCATGCTGTCCTCAGTCACAGGCGCCTTTCCTCTGTATAAGCAGCGTGTCGGCAGGAAATGCTCCCAGTCAGTCAAGCGGATCGCTCATCAAAGTCACACAACAGCATTTACAGATTTTGGAACGATGTACACACATAAGGCACCCCATCCATTTTGGAGAAAATTGAAGACTTTTAAGTGCGCCTTATGGTCGTGAAAATACGGTATATCAGAGATGTGCAGGTGAGTAACTACACTAACCTATAGCAAAAAGTCTGCGATAGACTGAATCCGCAATTAGTTAACCATGATATAGCGAGAGATTACTGTATGTGTTAATTTACTTCCATGTTGTCCCTACATGGTGTTGACAATTTTCATGCAGTTTGGGCATCTTTTTGTTCACTGAACGTAAACAGTGATATCAGATACTGTATGTGTCATTGGATTTGGGCACATCTCTCGCTCTCTCTCTGCAGGAGGTGACATCACAAAGTTTGGAAGGAATGACTCCACCTCTCCAGCACCACCCACAAGCCTGTCAGCTCAGCAGCAGCCCCCACAGGGCCAAAACCAAGGCCCGAGCCAGAGCCAGCCTCAGCCTCCTCAGGCCCAGCCTCAGCCGCAGGGCCAGCCACAGCACCACAGCAGTCAGCAGGCCTTCCTGCCTCCAGGCTACAGCTATACAGGGCTGCCTTACTATGCCGGCATGCCCGGCGCCGTACCAAGTGCCGCAGCGTTCCAGTATGGCCCCACCATGTTTGTTCCTCCAGGGGGCCCAGGACCAGCCTCAGCGAAGCAGCACAGCATGGGTCTCAGCCTGGGCAACCCGTCTGCAAGCCCCTTCCAGCAGCAGACACAACAGCAGCCCACTGGTTATGGCCAGCACACCTTCAGCTCAGGTCAGTGACTTCACAACAGATTCACCGTCATTATTTGCCGCTTATTAGTTTCCTTTTGTATTATCGTGGGACCGTGACTTCCGAGTGTTCCAGTTAAGGGTATTTTTGGTTGATTTGTGTTGGGAGCCAAAATTTATGTTACGAGCGAGTTTCAGATTAGCTGCTGCTCGAGCGAAATGGGGGGGTCACTGATCCACTAAGTCACTGATCCACTGTCAGCCATGTATTGACCAGGCAAACTATTACACACACAAAGACAAAATGTGAACCCTCAGAAGGAGCATGGAGCAGACCTCACACTGAACTAATCATGTGGTAAACAGCCAACCCAGCTCGTCTTCAGCTCCTGGTGGCACTCAGTAGGCCACACACCTTAAAGACACTCATAAATGTATGTGTGTGTTTTGGCTTAGTTACACTTTGAAAAACAAACAGGTCTGCACCTGCCGGGGGCTCAAAAGGGAGGTAGGCACAAGCCATGGAGCACTAAGCGCTGGTCCCACCCCAGGGCTCCCGGAGACCCCGTGAGCAACAACAACACCGGGTCGCAGCTCCCCACCCTGCTATTGTCGACCAAAACATGTCGGGCTGATATCGCAGCCACACACACCATTGGAGGTCAACCTCTATCCAGGAGAGACCACAGGAACTCCAGAACTGTGGGAACCGAGCAAAGCACTCAGTCCTGCCTGTGGTCTCCACAACCCCTGCAAACAATGTCCACCAACTGGCATATCAAAGCCGAATGGACACCTCCCTGGCAGCCACAATGGTCCACCGGACAGGCTCCGCACAACTGCTCAGCAGAGAGTCAAGCCATACAGCAGGAAAACCCGTAAGTGGTAGCAGTGAGGATTGGGATGCCAAGGCCTACCCCCATGTCGGGACAACACATCAGTCCCGCCGGGGAGACACCATTGTTCACTCAAGCAGAGTTTGCGCAACAGGGAGAACCATGTCCAGGCTGGCCAGAAGGGGGCCACCAGCAACAGTGACCCTCCTGAAGAACCCTAAGAAGCATTAGTCAAACAGAGGGAGGGGTGGAAAGCCAGAAAGGAGGCATCCCAGCCAAGGGTTCACCACCGCATCTTCGCCCTGAGTTGATTTCCCACAGAGAAAACCAAAGGGGACTGTCCGTCACAACGACAGCAGACCCATCAGCACCACAGCTGTCGTGGATGTCAGCTGACCAAAACGTTGCAGGAAAGCCATGTACGGCAGCAATCTGTCCTACCAGAAGAGTGTGAGGAGGCAAAGAACGTCGTTCACCCAGTGAAAGGATGGTTGATCTGGTCCAGTCCCGCCACTGCAGCATCATCCATGGGTGCGAAAACTTCTCCGTCCTTTGACAGCTGTGAGAGAGCCACAGTATCTCCCCAGCAAGCATGTAGCCCATTCAAATAGCCATCTGATAGGGGAACAGAAAAGGTAGGAAAGAGCCTCCAATACCTGAGGAAGGCGATCCCAGGAGCCAACCGAGTGCATTGTAGGACGCGCCAAGGCATTGCACAAGATACCCTGCACTGAGCTATCAACTGCCCTGCCGGAGACATTGACGGTGCCAGAGAAATCACCACCCTGAGCAAGCCCTAGCACGGAGGGGTACACCGTGAACTGGTCGCCAGCCAATCGCAGGGCACATATAAACAATCATTCGCACTCACATTCACAGCTACAGGCAATTTACAGTCTTCAATTAACCTACCATGTATGTTTTGGGATGTGGGAGGAAACCGGAGTACCCGGAGAAAACCCACGCAGGCACGGGGAGAACATGCAAACTCCACACAGGCGAGACTGGATTTGAACCCGGGTCCTCAGAACTGTGAGGTAGATGTGCTAACCAGTTGTCCGCCGTGCCGCCTAGTCTATAGCCATCCAGTCAGATGCGTGGTGACAATCACACCCACAACACAAACGTTGTGTATTGATAGCACACACATTGGCACATTGCCATAAGTCAAGGTACCACTGTATATAGTTGGTGCTCTCTTTTCTAGGATACGAGGAGCTGACAGCAGGACCAGCTGGAGTGGACTATAGTAAAGGCTACAATTCCTCCTCTCAGGCACAAGCCAAATCTGCTGCTAGCGGGCCTGGTAAAGGTAGGACATTAAAGAGCTTACCGTGACTTATACTTCTTTTGGCAGATTGTATTGATCTTGTTTCTGTTTTCACTTCCAGGTGTTTCAGTGACATCCAGTAATTCCGGTGTGCCAGACATCAGCGGAAGTGTTTACAATAAGACCCAGGTGAGCCTTAACCTCCGTTCTACTTACCAACTGAACTGCACCGCTGAAGTGGGGTACCCACATACTGATTTTAAACATAGATACCACACATAATGCAGAAAAAAACGTCACGTGTTCTTACTGTGTGGTGTACTGGAGATAACCAATACCAGTACAGCACACCCATAATGATATTGCCACCTTCCCAAAACCAGATGTCTGTCTTAGGGCTGACTGACTGTACTTAAGACTGACCTGGGAGAGGCAGCATGGTTCCATAAGGGTTTTGGAAAACTCATTAAAAAGTCATGGGAAACTATTGCTAAAAAAGTGTATGGTGTTTGATAATGAGTCCAATTAGTTTTGTTTCTTCTCCCCCTGTAGTCTTTTGATAAGCAGGGTTTCCATGCTGGGACCCCCCCTCCCTTCAGCCTGCCATCTGCGCTGGGGGGTCCAGGACCCCTGAATCCTGGAGCAGCACCTGGAGGATATGCACCGGCGCCCTTCCTTCACATCCTGCCTCACCAGCAACCACACTCACAGCTGTTGCACCACCATCTTGCTCAGGATGGACAGGTAACACTTGCGCTTAAGTGAACCCCCGGGGGATATGTTCCAGACCCACCTGCAATGGGTGAGAATCCACTATATAGAGAGACCAGATATGAACCTAAACATAAAAAATATATATAAAAATTTCACATTGTTATATTGCAGCCATTTGTTAAAATCATTAAAATTTTTTCCTCATTCATTTACACACAGCACCCTATATTGACCGAAAAAAACAGAATTGTTGACATTTTTGCAAATTTATTAAAAAAAGAAAATGTTAAATATCACACAGCCATATAAGTATTCATACCCTTTGCTCTGACACCCATATATTTAAGTCGTGTGCTGTATATTTCGTCTGATCATCATTGAGATGGTTCTACACCTTCATTGGAGTCCAGGTGTGTTTGATTATACTGATTGGACTTGATTAGGAAAGCCACACCCGTGTCTATATAAGGCCTTACAGCTCACAGTGCATGTCAGAGCAAATGAGAATCATGAGGTCAAAGGAACTGCCTGAAGAGCTCAGAGACAGAATTGTGGCAAGGCACAGATCTGGCCAAGGTCACAAAAAAAATTATGCTGCTCTTAAGGTCCCTAAAAGCACAGCTGCTTTTAGGGACCTTAATAATCCTTAAATGGAAGACATTTGGGACAACCAGAACCCGTCATAGAGCTGGCCGTCCGGCCAAACTGAACAGTTGGGGGAGAAGAGCCTTGGTGAGAGAGGTAAAGAAGAACCCAAAGATCATTGTGGCTGAGCTCCATAGATGCAGTCGGGAGATGGGAGAAAGTTCTAGAAAGTCAACCATCAATGCAGACCTCCACCAGTCGGGGCTTTATGGCAGAGTGGCCCAACGGATGCCTCTCCTCAGTGCGAGACACATGAAAGCCTGCATGGAGTTTTCTAAAAAACACCTGAAAGACTCCAAGATGGTGAGAAATAAGATTCTCTGATCCGATGAGACCAAGATATAACTTTTTTTTTTTTAACCTTAATTCTAAGCGGTATGTGTGGAGAAACCCAGGCACTGCTCATCACCTGTCCATTACGGTCCCAACAGTGAAGCATGGTGGTGGCAGCATCATGCTGTGGGGGTGTTTTTCAGCTGCAGGGACAGGACGACTGGTTGCAATCGAAAGAAAGATGAATGCGGCCAAGTACAGGGATATACTGGACGAAAACCTTCTCCAGAGTGCTCAGGACCTCAGACTGGGCCGAAGGTTCACCTTAAAAAAAGACAATGACCCTAAGCACTCAGCTAAAATAACGAAGGAGTGGCTTCAGAACAACTCCGTGACTGTTCTTGAATGGCCCAGCCAGAGCCCTGACTTAAACCCAATTGAGCATCTCTGGAGAGACCTGAAAATGGCTGTCCACCAATGTTCACCATCCAACCTGACAGAACTGGAGAGGATCTGCAAGGAGGAATGGCAGATGATCCCCAAATCCAGGTGTGAACAACTGCATTGCATCATTCCCAAAAAGACTCATGGCTGCATTAGCTCAAAAGAATGCTTCTACTAAATACTGATATTTCAGTTTTTCTTTCTTAAAAAATCTGCAAAAATTTCAACAATTCCATTTTTTCTGTCAATATGGGGCGCTGTGTGAACATTGAGGAGAAAAAAAGAAAAACTTAAATGATTTCAGCAAATGGCTGCAATATAACAAATAGTGAAAAATTTAAGGGGATCTGAATACTTTCCGTACCCTCTGTGTGTGTGTGTGTGTGTGTGTAAATATAAATGCAACACTTTTGTTTTTGCTCCCATTTTTTGTGAGCTGGACTCAAAGATCTAAACTTTTTTCTCCATACACAAAAGGCCATTACCCTCAAATATTGTTCACAAATCTGTCTACATCTGTGTTAGTGAGCATTTCTCCTTCGTCGAGATAATCCATCCCACCTCACAGGTGTGGCATATCAGGATGCTGATTAGACAACATGATTATTGCACTGGTGTGCCATAGGCTGGCCACAATAAAAGGCCACTCTTTCGGTTGCACATTTCTCCAAGTAAGAGGCCCAGCGTGCTTGCTTCAAGCTGTATATTTGTCACTCCCAGTTGAAGTTCACTGTAAAACTGACACATCTACCGGGATACACCAGCCAATCGTATTGCAGCGGGGGGCATGTCCTGTCTCGACCACGAGTGGGATTCCTAATAATGCTGGTACTACACTGAAGGCGCACAACTCTAAATTTGATCTTGCATAAGTTTTTTAAAAAAGTTCCGAACTTTTTTTAATGTCGAAAATGTTTGAAGATGAATGTTGATAAGTAGTATTAAAAATCTGCAATGTCGTGGGGGCGCAAATACAACTGATTGCAGCATCTGTTGTGGTAGACATAACCACAACACGTTCACCACCACAACGCGATGTGCTAATAATGCATGTGTGGTCCCTTCACTGTTCAGGGTGGTCCAGGTCAGCGTGGACAGTCCAGCAGCCTTCAGCAGAAGAGCCAAGTCAATAAGTCGGGCTATGGCAGCTCCCCCTACTGGGCCAACTGAGGTCGCTACGCTGTGTGTATGTGCATGTGTGTATGTGTGTGTGTGTGTGACAGGATGTATGCATTTGTGTACGCGTGCGTACCTGTGTGTGTTGATGTGTCTGACTGATAAAATAATGGAGGGACAAACCATTTTACAACACAAGCTAAAACACACACTACCACCGCCTCTCTTTTGCTCTGTATATCCCCTTTTCAAATTTATGTCTGTTGTATGTAAAATATATTTATGTATGTATTTATACAGTATATATGTATTGGTAGAACATGAAATGTGGTTTTCTGCATTTTGTTTTTATTTTGAAGGGCATTTTATTTTTAAAAAATGTGGAAAGATGAGAATGCTAAATCATGAAGTTGGTGAATATACTTGAACACAAGCATCATGTGATGTGGATTCTTTTTTGTATGCATACATAAACTGAGAACGATGTACATAGATTCTAAGCATCATTTTCATGGCTAAGGCTGTTTATTATTATTATTATTATTATTATTATTTTGTTTTTTTAAATGTTTTTGTAATTTTGGTCTCCTGCATCTGTGAATCCTTATTTGAAGTGTGACTTGAGTTTTCTTTTTTTCCTGCAGTTATTCCCTCCGTCTGTCATTGGTCAACTCTTACTAGTTGGCTGGTCACGAGCCAGGCCTTGATGTCATTTTAACATTGGTTTTATAATCCTTGCCCAGATTAAAACGTAAAACTGTTTCTGTGGCTCTGGTCTTTTTTGTTGATCCAATTGTGTTCACAAGCACTAGCAGGGGCGAGTCTAGTTGAGTACTTTGTGGGTTGAACTAATTTTGGAAAGTACCCTTCTGAAATTTGATCGAATTTTTTAGACCTTGAAAAAGACTGGTGGATGACCCAAAATAAAGCTACCCTCGCCACTAATGGATGATAATAATAACTATTATATCTCTTTATTCAATACATTATAAAGCTATTTTATTTTCCAAAAAGCACAGACCTTTTGTAACTGGATGAATACAATGAGTATTTCATCTCAGAAAAAAGAAACATTTTAAATATTTGGGCTTGTCTCTAGCTCAAGTTAAGAAGAAATAAGTTTTTTATAAGGTCACCTTTTGATTTGAGTAAATTATGCAATTCTGAACCACTAAAGTGATGAAAGGGAACAAAACTGTTTGGGAGAAGCACTGATTAAACGGAAGTGAGCATGTAATGACAAATTTGAGAAATATAACTATATGTCGGGTAATTTTCACTCAAACAATGACCATGTTGTATTTCATCCTGTTTTTGTATTTACACAGTTAATATAACACATTGATTTTCAATGTCAACGAAACTTTGAGATGCGTCTAATTTTAATTTAGTTTTGACTAGAAATAAAATAGTCTTGGTAAGATTTAGAGTTTTTGCAGGGCATGTCTACGCTTCATATCGTATCAGATACACTGGGCAAAAAGTCTTCGCTATTCAATTAGCTAGCAATAGCTCCAAATTGCCCATAGGTGTGAATGTGAGTGCGAATGGTTATTTGTTTATATGTGCCCTGTGATTGGCTGGCGATCAGTTCAGGGTGGACCCCGCCTGTCGCCCGAAGTTAGCTGGGTTAGGCCCCAGCAAGCCCGCTACCCTAGTGTGGATAAGCGGGTAAAGAAAATGGATGGATGGATCGTACTGTTCACCAATCAAATGTGACTACTACTGGTTTCAGCTTGCTTTCAGCATTCACACATTGTCATTCTACATTTATTGTTGTTCATATTTATTCTAAAATTATTTCAAATCATGTGTATTTTGCTAGTGTGTTTAATAAAACAGAACCAGTGGCAGTTTCCATCCTCCCTCTTTCAACCTGTTATGGATTAAAATTCGTTCTCACTAGCGGTGGCAGGTTATATTCCCAAAAACACATCCCAAAAACATGCATTAATTGGAGACTCTAAATTCCCCGTAGGCATGACTGTGAGTGCGAATGGTTGTTAGTTTCTATGTGCCCTGCGATTGGCTGGCAACCAGTTCAGGGCGTACCCCGCCTCCTGCCCGATGACAGCTGGGATAGGCTCCAGCACGCCCGCGACCCTAGTGAGGAGAAGCGGCTCAGAAAATGGATGGATGGATGAACTTACAAGTATTTATTTGTTTATTTTTACATCATTTGGGTTTCCAGCTCATAAAACCCACAAAATAAGGAATTAAAAAAAATTAGAATATTGTGAAGAAAACATTTACTTTTAAGTTTTTGTAGAAAAAAAGGAAATCAATTCGGGCCACATTAAATCTATCAAAATATGGTACTTTCAAAACGATACGTTAATCTTCATTACTTGGTTGGGAATCCCTTTGCTTTAATCATTGCCTCGATGCACTGTGGCACTGAGGCAATCATCCTGTGGCATTGCCTGGGAGTTATGAAGCCCAGATTTCCTTGATGCTTGCTGTCAGTTCTTTGTTTTTGGGTCTGGTGCCCCTCATTTTAATCTTGATAATACCCTATAGATTCTTAATGGGGCCACGGATAACGGATAACGGATAACGGCCTACGGATAACATATAAATCATTATCCGGCAAGTGGGCTGGCCAGTCAAGCACTGTGATGGCATGGGCATCAAACCAGGTTTTGGTGCTTCTGGTGGTATGGGCAGGGGCCAGGTCCTGCTGGAAGATGAAATCTGCATCTCCATACAGATCCTCAGCAGAAGGAATCATGAAGTCCCCTAAAACATTCTGGTAGACCGTTGCGGTGACCTTGGATTTGAGAAAGCAGAGTTCACCAACACCTGCACTGGACATTGCACCCCAAATCATGACTGACTGTAGATATTTCACACTGGACCTCAAGTAGCTTGGGTTCTGTTCTTCACCCATCTTCCTCCACACCCTTGGACCTTGATTCCCGAATCAAAGGCACGCTTTACTTTTTATCGGAAGAGAGGACCTTGGACCACTGGTCAACAGTCCAGTGCGTTTTCTCCTTGGCCCAGTTGAGACGCTTCCTACGTTGGCTCAGGCTCAGAAGTGGCTTGACCCGAGGAACCCGACAGTTGTAGCTCATCTCCCGGATGCGCTTGAATGTGGTGGTTTTTGAAGCGGTGACTCCCGCCTCATTCCACTCTTTCTGGATCTCTGCTAGAATCTTCTGTTTAATAATCCACCGAAGCCAACAGTCATCTCTTTTGCATCTTCTCCTGCTACATTTTGTCCTTCCACTAGATTTTCCATTGATGTGCTTGGACTCAGCACTCCTTAGCTATGAACTTTTGTGGCTTACCCATCCTATGGAGGGTATCAATGATGGTCTTCCCCATATTGAACCAAACAGAAGCAATTTAATGACACCTAGGGAACCCTGTGCAGGTGCTTTGAGTTTAGGAGATGATTAGTGTGCAACACTCAGTTTAAAACATTTATGGACTGCAAAATTTGGGCTGATTTCTTCATAGTGGTCTAATTTTTGGAATTCCTTATTTTGTGGGTTGTATGAGCTGGAAGCTCAAATTATGTAAAAATAAATACTTGACTGTTTATAAATTATGGGCCCTTAAACTATAATCTAGGAAAGTTTAATTTATTAAATGGAATTATGGAAACAAACTTTCCATGATATGCAAATGTTTGGGAAAGGGTCTGCAAACATGCCGTTTCCCATTTACATTTTGAACCGCATCATCTTTGTGACACTTTGCGACAAATTCTGTGATGTGCCCAAACTTGTCTTGACTTCCAGCATGCTGACATCTTTTTCCCTTATAATTGACATGACCAGCTAAGATTAAGAACCCCATCTTCCACTCAACAGCCATGCTGATCTCGACCCCAAAGCAATGCCACCATCTACAGGGATCTGTTAAGTCATTACTGCAGTTTACAAACCTTCCAGACCAACTTGTTCAAAACAGCCAAGTATTTTCATCTGTGGCAGTTAAGGGTTGGATTCCAGTTGACAAATATAAACATCCAAGGCAGTGACTCAAGGATGTTATTTCCTAGACCTAGAAGTAATAAACTTAACTTCAAACAAACCTCTGGGGATCAGGAGGGAAGTTGAGCTACTTTAACTCAGGAAAGTTAGTGCCTTTGGTTATACAACATTTAGTACAGCAGAACTTGTGTACAGAGGGGAAAAAAAATTAAAAAAAAATCTTAACTGAGAATTTATTTACATAAGTACAGTAATTAAAGGCACAGGCAAAGTGTCTCCGTATGTCAAAAAAAAAAAAAGAAAAGAGCCACAGCTTGAATAAAATAGAACAAAAACTGTACACAAAATAATTCAGTCTCAAGTCAGAGATATTCTATTCTTTACTCCACATTTTTCTTCTTTTTCTTTTTCTTCTCAGACACCAGAGCTTCTGGGATCTCTTCCGCTGGCTCAGCCTCAACAGCCTCCGACTTTCGTTTCTTCTTCTTCTTGGCTGGCGTGTTAGTGTCCTCTGCTGCGTCCTCAACCACAGCAGCCTCCTCTGGTTCCTCCGCCTCAGACTTGCGCTTCTTTTTCTTCTTGGTGGGAGCGTCACCTGCTCCGTTCTCTGCAGCTGGTGGCTCTTCAGCCTGGACCTCCTCCTTCTCAGCCGCAAGTTTCATTTTCTTTTTCCCTCCAGACGTCTCAGATTCTCCGTTAACCTAGAATCGGGATACAGTCAATTTACCAGTCGATGTAAGCTCACCACAATGACCCATTTTTACAGCAATTACTTTAAATTGTATGACTCTCTTCAGTGATCAAGTCCACCGTTTGGGGCTGACCAATGGTTCGGAGTCTGATTGATCTTGCATCTTGTACACTGAGATCGGACCACAGGTCAGGGGTCGGATCTCAAATCTAAACATGCAGAGCCCCTTTAAAAACAGGAGTAATTACCTCAGTGTCAAAGTTTGCATCTCCATTTTCTTGAAGCGCTTTCTTTTCCCGCTTCTTGCGTTTCCTTTCCCGCTTGTCCAGTTTACGCTTCATTTCAGCAGCAACATCAGTCGCCTGCAAGGGAGAGCATAGATTAAACAACAGAGTTTCAAAACATTGAAAAGTTTTCTAGCGCTTCACAATTAAAATGCTGCATCAGGCTCATTAAATCAGTTTTTACCCTCAGCCATTATCAGGGACAATTTTTTCATCATATACAGCATTAACTGCACCAGTTATGAGGAGGAGCTCACCTCCTTCATGGCCTCTTTCATGACGTCGACGTTCTTGCGGGGTAGATCGCCTGTCTCGTAGAAGGACAGGCGCTCCTCCACCTGTTCACGCAGTTTGTCACCAAACACACTTGAGGGCAATTCTGAAAAGAGCCAACAATTGAAATTAATCCATCCAAGACGCAACAGAGGTCTCAAAACTTCTGGAGTGACGGCTCAGAAAATCATTTATCAACATCAACCTAAAGGATGAATGCTGTTGACGAAAAATAGGAGCATCATAGCAAAGCCCACAAGTGCAAAAACGGGACAAAAAGAATTCATACCAGAGAAGCAGTCTATGCGTGAGGCAATGGTGCACTTGTTGGCCAAATATCTGGAGATGCGGCCCTTGTTCTTGGCAGCAGCGCGCCCGATGAAGGTCGAGTGGAAGATCAGACCATACTTGGGGGTGTTGCCGCGTGTCTTCAGGGCTCTGTGTGAGATTACAACTGCTTTCACACTCTGAAGCAGTTAACATGGAAACAAGACTGGGGGACCAATTTGTGACAATTGGGCAAGTCCAGTCATACCTTGACTTTCCACTTAAATTTGTTCCATAACTACATTTACTCAAAATCAAATTTCCCCAATAAAATTAAGTTAAATGCTTTTAATCCTTTCCAGTTGGCCAAAAACCACCACTGTATTGTATAAAAGAAACTAGTTTTATAATATTGTGAGTTAGTTTTTGCCAGTGTTCTCATTTTGTATTTTGGTGTTTTGATGGTCCTGCTGAATAAACGACTAAGTTTATGCGAGGACATTACAGTACCTTAAACTGCTCAATCCCCCCCCCCCTTTACGCAAGTGGCTGAAAATAAAAAGTTGGGGCACTTGAAAGTCAAGGTATTACTGCAACGTTAAATCTGCTACTCTAACCATTTCCTTCTCCTCTATCTCAGTGCTGTGCGTGGTTGCTCAGACATTGGGATGCAATGGGGGAGTGGGGTTCACTCCAGACAAGACCAACGGTCTTCTCAGATCACCCTGCTCTGCTCCGGCCCAGCCCTGCCATCACTGCAACCACAGTCTTCCCCAGCAGGGAGGGGTCGCCCCAGTACCTGAACAGGGCCTTCTCTGCTCCCAGGATCTGGACTGTGGAGGCGGGGTACTTTGCCAGGTTGGTTAGACTGCCAGCGTGAGAGATCAGACGGGCACCCACCTTGACAAGAAATAGACAAGAAAACTCAATATGGAAGAGTGTGTCTTCAGGGCGAAAAAAAAAATTTCATCCCGAGGTGGATCATCAGCACCAGAGGTTTCTCATCACACAGTCAGTGGATTGACAGATTTGTGGCAACATCATTGATCTCATTTTTCATGTTAAAGCGGAACAAATCCAAAGAGCTCACCACTTCTCCGATCAAGGCAGCCAAGTTGGGAGCCACTTGGCTCATCTTGGAGCGCAAATATTCCTGCAGCTCCAGACGATAGGCGGCCAGAGACACCACACGATTGGAGAACCTCTCTATGTTGATTAAGTCGATGGGTGAAATGTCCATTCCTGCACACAAACAAAAGTGTCAGGATCATCCTACACAGCACTAGTCAATTGCTAGCTACATGATGCAATGTTTCTCCCGACAGGATCCGCAGCGAGGATGACAGCCTTCACTACAGGTTTATGAGAGAGCTTCTCTTCCCCCCTGTGTGAGTCACCAGAGACACTTGTTGGTCCAAGGTGGGTAAAAAAGGGGCTCTAAGGCAGTCATATGGATTCAATAAAATAAGACAAACCCATTGAGGAACGGGATGCATCCAGGATGGCTTGTGCCTTGGCGTTGTCCATTACCACCTCCTCCAGGCTCGCCACACTCTCGTCTGTCAACTCCTTCCGGTTGCCGATGAGCTGAGCCAGGCGGCAGTACAACGAGTTGTCGGGCACGATCCTGACCAGCTCAGGGAAGTGGTAACCATACCATTCACTGAATGACACAGGAGAGATAATCTGTTAGAAGCGTCTGTACAAGACCTGTCTCACCCAGTGCCTTTGAATGAACCGTTGCTGGATGCCATTTATGTGCCCTGACAAAATCGCAGATTTTTAAATGATCGACTTTACAGTACAACAAACAGGCAAGTCCATATTTTGAGTTGCGCGCCTTCAGTGTAGCACTACATTGTGCTGCAACATGCCCCGGGTAACACTGTGCTTGACTGGCTGTAGATGGAACCTTAATTTTAAGGAGAGGGCATAAGAGTCCCACTAAATTGCAGTAATAGTCATTCTCACAGATTAGGGAGAATATATGCCTTTGAGGGTTGTTGTAAAATGGTAAAGTAGCAGTTTGGTTTATAATTACTGTAACATATATGCTAATTTCCTCCCATGTATGGTACTTCACATTATATCCTAGCATAAAGCTAGCAGATTGTCATGAGAGGAAATATGGTTTTGGTTGAACGTTTTGGTGTTTAAATATATCCAATCCATTTTCCACACCGCTTATCCTCACCAGGGTTGCAGGTATGCTGGAGCCTATCACAGCTAACTGGGGGCAGGAGGAGGGGTACACCCTGAACTGGTCGCCAGCCAATCGCAGGGTACATATAAACAAACAAACCATTCGCTCTCAAGAGTCTTCAATTAACCTACTGTGCATGTTTTTGGGATGTGACAGGAAATCTGAGTGCCCGGAGAAAACCTACTCGGGCACAGAGAGAACATGCAAACTCCACACAGGCGAGGCCGGATTTAAACCTGGGTGCTCAGAACTGTGGGGCGGATGTGCTAACCAGTCGGCCACCGTGCCGCTTGTTTAAATATATACGTCTAATTCTTTTCTTTTGGTTTTACAGAAACTTCAACTGGAGTGACAAACAAAATGAAGCAAGCTGCTAATCGAACTCTGGCTGGGCCTTATGAATTTTAAATAAAATGTCCAATTCTCCCCCCCTCCAAAAATCAAAATCATTTTCCCCCTTACAAGTAAAACAACAGTCTTCAAAACAAGTTTTGCTTTACTCTCTTCCCCCTTCTGGGATTTGCTGTAATACTTCTGATACCAAACAAGCTTTTTGAAACTGCGTTTTTAAGGCTTCTTTATACTCGCGCGGGCGGTGACTGCGGCAATCCCGCGGGCAGCTTGCCTTCAAGGACTCTTTATACTCCTGCGGCCGACAACGCCCGCATTGCATCACGTGACCGGTGAATTGCCCCACACAGCACCTTTGTGTAGCTTGCCACGCACCTGACAAAAAAAATCACGAGCGATTATGTCTGCAGCATTCTACGCGCAGCAACAATTTTTGCAGTGTGCGCGCGCCAAAAAATCCAGAGAAATCAACTAATTAATCGTCAAACTCAATAGCCTAGCACAGAGCAGAACGCAATGTAAAATGATGAGGGTGAGTGGTTTAAGTTTTGCAAAAGACGACGAAGCGGGCATCATAAAAAAAATAAAGCCAATTGAATTACTGCTTACCGGACACGCATGGAGAACGTGTTAATGTCTTTGTCCAGTTGATCCAAAAGTGCAATGGACTGGATGATCATGTTGTCTGCCCGGTTGACATTAAATTTGACCTTGGCTCTGGAGTAACTGTGGCCCAGACCCAGCTGGGCCTTGGAGGCCGCCAGAGCCGTCAGCCCCTTCACCAGCAAGTGGAAGTGAAGGCGAATCCCTGACAACACAAACAGGAAGTAAAGGAACGGTTGGATCGTGTCAATTTGTGTTATGGGTGTTCATGTGAGCAGTTGGCAGTTCAGATTTTCAGTATGTACCTTCACGAATGTCAGGATCTTCGAGTCGCATCATAAACAGACCATGTTTTATACTATGTGCAGCTGGCGCGCAAACCAAACGCCCTCATAAAATACAAACCTCTTATTATTTCTGCCACAACGCCACCAGTCTGGATGGAAAAACCAAATTCTTCTTGTAAGGCGGCACCAATTTTGGCATCTCCAACTCCAAGTGTAGCTTTCTTCTTCCCAGATTGATGAATGTTTGTCTCAAGGAACAACTTGAGGTCAGCATGAACCACACCTGCAACATGGGGGAGACAATTTTAAGCTTACCTGAGCAAATGAAAGTAAATGTTTTATCTGCACTCCAGACTACACAAGCATTCTGTGTAGAGTTGGGGATGAACATTTTTAAGATAACCACCTGATTAGTTTAAATCTCATGATAGACGTTCCTTAACTAAGTTTTGAATTTGATTTAGGTGACATTTATTTCTACTCTTTGAAATGAAACGATCAAATGAGAAAATGACCCAAAGTTCACACCTGTGCCAAACAAATAGTGCAACAATTGCTAATGGTTGTACAATGCACATCAAGTCATTCACTAGTAGTTAGCCTTGTTTCAACTATTTATTCTGTTTTTATTTTCCAGCAGTGGCAGTGCCTTGTGGCAATACACTGCCTCTCACAGGTCAGTATAGGTATGACCACAGACTTCTCGTTTGGGGAGGAGACCAAGTTTGTGAAAAAAAGTAAACGATTCATTGATTATCAAAAATCTATTAAGTACTTTGATAATGAATTGTCAATTAATCATTGGACCTCTAATCCTATCCTCAGATGTTCAGGTTTTACATAAGGGTGTCAGCACAGAAATTCAGTGGATTGACAGATTTGAAAACATCATCACAACTGAGGACAGTAAAAAGATTATGGATGGGGGCAATATTTAATGCCCCACAATGCAGAAAACAGTAAATGACTGAATCAGTTAATACATTTAAATAAAGTTAAGGTAAGAAAACTTGCCTTCAGAAATGGCATTTATGTTCTCCAGGGCAGCCTGGGCTGACTTAAAAGGGAAAAAGGCAGCCAGGCCGACCATGCTGTTGAATTTTCCAAGATTCAACACACACTGTTCCACCTGAAACACATGCTCAGCGATAAGTCTTCCACGACAATGTGCAACACAGTAGCAATGAGGCAATAGAACTCACCTGAGGCAGCAGCATGCCGATCTCCTCAACCTCTTTCACGGCAAACAACGCATAGCCGGACGCGTGCTCGAACAACACGTGCAGCAGCACCTACAGAAATCCAAAATCTGATCAGTAAACAGTCAAGATGTCATTATCACTATTGAATACTTTTAGAACTACTCCATTGAGTAATGGACAAAATCAAAACTAAAATTTTATAAATCCCAAGTACTTTTACTGTTGGTCTAGAAAGCTCTAAATCATCTTGGACCCAAATATAATAAACACTAACGGATAAACTAACTAATTTAAATCCTTAAAAACACACCTGAGATCTGCCCAAACTTGTCCGCATTTAAATCTGACCTGAAAACTATTGTCACTGCGGTTGCTTTCCCATAAAATCAAAAGTATCACTTCTGGTTTGCACCATCTGCATCATTTTTTTTTTCTTGACTATCTGTGTTCAGTCATTTTACGACTTTATCTTTTCATTTGTCATGCATTAATGTCAGGATTTGTTCTCCATTTTCATCTTTCCATTTGTTGATTTAATTCTCTTGATTCTGTAAAACACTTTGGATTTTTGCTTTGACGAGTAAATAAGTTTAAACGACAGCGAAACGAGCTTTAAAATGCTGCCAAGCGGTCTAATCAAAGAAATGGAAAAGAAAAACTAAAAACATACAAGGCTATTTCGACGCACTTATTCGACGCCTCGTTTCCTTTCTGGCACATGATAGTCTGTACACCACGTGTTAGCCGTGGTACCACGTGTGCAATCCTTTACGGGTGAAGCAGCAAACAGCTAATGCATGCTAATCAAGTTTAAAAGCTGCCTTTTCTCCGGGCGATACATCTTAAACGATTTGGTTTAAAGGTTGTTCAAAAGTTGTTCATGTACTGTCAGTGGCAGCAATCTGTTTCAAACTGACGAGACGCACTTTTACGCATTGGGAATGTTAGCCACATAGGTGGCTAACAACTTAGCGAAGTAGAAAAAAGGCCTTAAACGGGACTGGTAAGGGTATGTGGTGGAGGGAAGAAAAAAAAACAGCGATTTGTTGGATTAGAACCTGAATAGCAATAAGTGCGCCACCGAAGCACAAAACTAAATTCAGAGCAAAGTCATACATATCATATCATGTAAAACCTGTTTTCTTACCATGGTCGATGAATCGCAGGAGCACACGATGTGTGTGCGTACCTAAGCTTGTGCTCGAGTGAAAAGAAAGCTCAGTCACTCTTCCACTCGACGCCAAGAGCCAGAATACCGCGAGACCACGAGCAAAACATCGCGACACCATTTAATTTATATATAAATATATCTACCAAAAGTACACTTTTTACGAGATTTTTAGAAATCATTCCTGTACGTATTTTGTTGTGCTTGGTGCAACCGTCTCACAGATAGATACATTATAACACACATTATAAAATTATTGCTGAATAAATATTTTATAATTAAATAAAGAAACTTGAATGTTTATTTATTTGAATAAAAGCCGAATGTAATTTGAATACTAACATATTTATAGTATTTCTCTGATTCTAGTAACAGGGCTGCAAATCAATGCTAATGTTGGAGTTTTTTTGCGCAATAATACATGCTAGCTTTGTTCGCTATTATGCTAATTTCTCAACAACACACAGAATAGAAGAAAAGAAAGAGCACATGCAAGCTGTGTTAGCTGCTATGCTAATTGGTAAAAAAAAACAAAAACAAAAAAAAACTTTCGAATTAATATGCCCTTTTCTAATAATATAACTAACGAGGTTGAGTGATTCACTCCATTACATTACAGCTAAAACATTGAAAAAAATATGAAAAAAGAAAAGGGCTTATCTTTGGTCTCTCTGTAGTCAGAGCAATTAGCTTGATATTGTCATTTCAGCAGAGCAATGTTGCTCCCTTTTTTTCTCTTCCTGGGGCGAACATGCAAACTCCTCACAGGCGGGGCCGGGATTTGAACGCTGGTCGTCAGAACTGTGCGGCAGATGTGCTAAAAGGGTTGCGTAAATGTTCAGAGACAAATCTTCAGACCATAATTACCGGTACTAACTTTGAAAATATATCTGTGATTAAAGTTTCAAAAATTACAAGGAAAACAAAATCGTTTTAAAAAGCTGATTTAAAAATTATCTTGTGTTCATATTTGATGTGTAAATGGATCGTTAAGACAGGCACAGAAAAGAAAAAAGCAAATTTACTGGTGCTCAAGAGCTATTTGGCATATTAAATAATATTTTACTTTTATTACAGCTACAGTTGCATATATGCAACTGCAGTTGCATTTTGTGAAGGACAGAAAATGTCTTCCAATTCTGGAATGATCCTAATAAAGTCTATTGCCCACACAACAATTGAATTTAGTGGTTTAGATAAAGGACTGATGATTTTGTTTGTTTGGCCAAAGGGGATTGGCTGGTTAAGATTTTAGAAATAACAAATTTAATCTGTCAACATATTTGTGATTATTCTGTGCAGAGCCCCACCCACGCCTCCACAGGGACAACATTTCTGCCAATAATAATAATACAAAATAAATAAATAAATAATAATAACACTAATACTGATCATTCATACACTAATCATTCATACACTGACCATTAACTCAGAATTATACTGCTGTAACTGTGCAGCTCTGGCCCTGGCAGTGTCCATACATTATCGTACTGTATTGTCAGTCTGACATATCTTTAATCATGTTTTTTTTTTTTAACTCAACATTTTTCAGTTACATGTAGGTAGGTTAACAGTATCTTTCACATACAATGCTATCTTTTAATCGCTTCCATATAGACTGCATAATTTGGCAAATAATTCTACCAAATAACAAACAAAACAGCCATTTTTGGTCTTCCGGTTTGTCTACAACCATTGTTACAACCAAATGGAATGTAGACGAGGGTGATTGCACCCAAACAACTATTGTTGGCAGGCAGGGACCTTGCTTCAATCTTAACACATTTTGCATCCCAAACAAGTAATAGCATTCGTGGTTTTGAAGTGGCTCTAATTTTGGGGATAAATAGTTGGTCTTCCAGACAAACATTCAGATAAGAGCTGTTCAGCCTAGACTATTTGCATGACCTGATGAAACCTGCTCGAATGAGAGGTGAAACTTCTTCTAAGACAGCCAGAACAGTCCAGTTGCAATCGATTCAATGCCCTGAGAATGAAATGACCTGGATGAATGAGAACATTCCACAGTGTTTATAGAGGCAGACTAAGGGTTGAGCTAGTGTCTCCTGTATGTCCATGGTAACAGAGAACATGCATGTTAGTTAATTTTGGATGTTTTAAAAAAGAAAATCATGTTCAGTGCGATTATGAATATTGTGTCGATGTAGAAAACACTTTAAGGAATCATTCTTTGTTTATTATAGTCTTTTCATGCACTGTTTATGGTTCGCTCAGTAAGAAATACTAGTGTATTAGCCCTTGTAGATATAATCACACATGCTAATTTGGGGTTAATTGTTACTGTTCAAATCTTTACTACTGTACAGTATACTGTATTAAACATAGGAACAGTTGTCCTTCTTTGATTCGGAGTTAATTCAAACAAAATACTAGCTAATTGTCTTTTTAGATATCAAGTAGCCTAAATGGAGAAGACAGTGATAGGTCACATCAGTGAATGATATAGCCAGCTCTTGATATATTAATTCCAGATTTTTAGGTCAAGGTGACAAGAACTGCTGTGTATAGATATAAAGTGTATACACAGTTGGGTTATTTAAGTTTAAAACTTGGATAGTCCTTTGCAATCAGTGACTGCCTGTAGTCATTTTATGGTATCGTGGACAATTGTTTTTCATTTAATTGACATAAATGCAGTGTTGACACAGTATTAAATACATAAACAACCAAATACATTATGTATTTTCAAAAGTGATTTTGGAAGATGGTAAAATATAATTGCAATGGAGATACCTAACATTCAGGAAGGGAAAATCCAGTAAGAGTTTATACGTCATGCTGGTGCTTCATTCACTATTGCGCATGACTTATGTACTTGAATCAGTGGGATACAACAACGGTGTAATTTCTTTACTAGTCCATTTCTACAGAGTGGTATAACAGCACAAACCCAATCTGTGGTAACATTTCGCCATTATGCAGGAAGACAGTCAAGTGCTGGATTTGGGGAAAAACATCATTAACGTTCTGGAGCGTTGCAGGGTTTCTTAGGAGCACATGCATGTAAGCGTTTGTGTGCGCAATTATATATTACTGTCAGGTCATAAATGTCACATTGTGCTGGTTTATTCTTAGCAGAGAATTTATGGCTGACCTCTGAGGACACAAAATCACATAGGTACAAAAACTACACACATTTCACACAGATAAGATGTGACATGTAAAACTAAATATTGTTTCTCAGCATTGAGTTTATGAAAAAGCATGTCTACCTCCTCAAAGGCCAACATGCATGTACACTGAGTGTACACTAATAAAGCCAAATTCATGTGTAATATCTGTGTTTCCAGGAGCATGGATGAGAATGCCTGTGAAGGAGTTTGTTGAGGAGCGGATGTGAGGGAAGATAGTAAAAAGCTGGGGATCAGGAGAGGGCTTGATATAAAGGCTGACGGGGACAAGTTCACATTCAGACAGGAGACACTCTTCTCACACTTCTGGGACCAACTGACCAAGGTTTGAACACGTGAGCATGTAACAATTTGGCTTCTTCTGTGTCTCTTTGTCTGTTGGACTTTCAGTGTACGAATTACTGTGTGTGTGTAGAACTGTCTTGTTTAGATTGCCACAGGAACTTCTCAACTAGCGTATACAGCGGTCTTGTGACTCATGCACTCCCACACACATCTTTGTCAATCTGCGCTTGCAAAATGACATGTGTCAGTCTGACCAATTACACAAACATATACACATATATACACATGGTAAGTTTAATACTATTTTAGTAAGGTTTCTCTTGGTCTACACTCATCGATTACAGGAGTATGGTACACCTGAACAATGTAATGTATCGAGAGCCAAATCTGCCTACAAATATACAAATGCTAATTTTAGATTGACTCATTATGATGCAGTATAGTTCTGTACCACTGCAAACGACAACATACTGTTACATAATTACTTACAGTATCAATAAAAAAATGAGCATTATTTGGTTAAGTCAAAATTTCTGATGCAGGTCTAATTAGATTGTGCATGCATACTTAGTAAATGTGCATATTTACATTGGTGCAGTACAGAGCAGAATGAGCATGCGTGGAGCTGTTGCTGGCTGCGTGGTGCTGGCGTGCCTTGTGGCGTTGCTGGTTGAGAGGACACAAGGACACATCACCTTCTTTAGCCCAAAGGAGATGATGCTGATGAAGGTAAGCTGATTGGGTTGTATTTGACAGTGTGTAGAAGGCGGTGAAGAGCGGAGCTGTAATTTGATTGCACTCTTGAGTTATCTTGTGTATTCTTAACCTTTCCAGTGGTTATGACTCCAAATGGAGGAATTTAAATTTAAAGGCTCATAAACAAAATATGACTATTATAAATTTTTACTACAAATACATTTAAAAGGTAATTTGTCCTGCTTTATACAGCGAATGTGATTGGAATTAAGTAGTGTAATAATAATTTTTAAAAAAACTAAAACTCACAATTCTAAGGAGTCAAATTCTACATAATGTTGAGAGACTCGTTGAAAAACAGTATATTGATCAAAGATTGTAAAGTTCTTCATTCTGACTGTGTGCATGTGCTCTGTGTTTTGTGTTTGGTTCTCTGCTCTCCAGGAGAGAGAGGGGAGAAAAGACATGGAGCCTCGGTCAGAGGACGGCCAGTTTGAAGAGGTTGCTCTCCAACAGCTTTCTCAAGCTGAGCATGGTGGAAATCCAGTGCGTGTGCACACACACGCACACCCACGAACGTGTGCATGCACACACACCACCGCCACCACTCAGTTATTTCATTTATATTGCATAATACAGGATGTTCATTTTCTGTGTGTTTGTGTCTAGGATAAAACAGTGGATATCGCAGTGCGTCTTTCACCCAAACAGTTGGACCATGTTGCTCCTGTGCTAGAGGAGCTCATCCATGAAATTGTGGATGAGAGACAGAAAGGTACTAAACTCCTCCAAGAACTAAAAGCTTTGTTAACTTTTGTGGACAAGTGACCTTTATTTAAATGATCTAAAGATAACGATTGACTAAGATAAAGAAACTGAAAAAAAAAGATAATCATTGAGTTATCCTGCATTCTTTGTCTTTACAGCCAAGTAATGTATTGGAGAACAGAAGATAAAATTGCTGTCTGAATTCTTCAAAAAGGACTGAATGCTTTTATGTTTTCTTGTGTTTCAATAAATAAGTCAATAAATGGAAGTTATTGTCTAACTTAGTGGATGGGGCTTTTGTTGTATTTTCTACACCAAAGGCATCATCCTCATTCACTCATTACCCTCAAAGACGTCTTAGTAGTGTGAATAATTCACTGTTTACGTGCCAAATTTTGCATGAGCACAACACTATAATCCAGGGGTCACCAACATGGTGCCCATGGGCTCTAGGTCGCCCCCCAAGGACCACATAAGTAGCCCACCAACTTTTATCTGTTTCCTATGTTTTTAAATCATTGTTTACAAATTTTGCGAAATCTTTAAAATGATTAGTGGCTTCTCATAGATTATTATTATTAATAATACCATACAATTAGTTGAGTTGGGCACATTTGTGTGTATTAAACTGGTAGCTTTTCACATTAATCAGTACCTAAGAAGTAGCTCTCAGTTTTAAAAACCAGCAACCAGAAAACATAAAATTAAGATATATGCAATCCTTTTTGCTACATTTCTAAACATGGCAGTGTATGTTTTCTTCCTTGCCAAGTTGCATTAAATACAATTGATTGACCATGATGTTTGATATGTCAGAGCAGTTTCTTTAACAAGTATATGAAATTTGACCTCCTTTTTGTTATCAGGAGGAACGTTGCTTCACAGCCTCGACGTCAGTCTTTCACAAATCTCAAAGTCCTTGACTGCGAGGGCTGTGTCTCGGGCTAAGGGGGCGGGGAGGACAAGGGAGCAGTCGCTGTCAAAATACTTTCCACTTATGCCTTCTGCTTCCTCTGACACGGCGCAGTAGATGGCGCTGACTGCCCCCTCCTCTGCAGACTGAGAAGATGTGAAAGTATGGTCAACTCAAAATGAGAAACGCTCGTCAACTGCACCACTATAATTGCAACAAAACAATACAACCTAACAAAATGTAACTAAAATGTATAAATTAAACTTTGGAGATAGTGGATATGTTTTGATATGTTTTTTAAAATCTTAAAATATGGTATTGGGCTCTTCAGGCTCAGTAGTGTTCAATCACTGCTGGGAATTAATTTCGTTTGAATGCTACTAACTGCGAGCATCTAAATGGAAAACGTACAAATCAATGCATGTCATTTCCACGTTATTTTACAATATTTACATACTATGTCAACGAATAATAGCTTGACATCAAACTTATTATATCTACTTACTTATCAGCCAGTGGGTGTCACTATTGTATTTTGCATCTCACAGCATACCACCAAGAAAAAGGACCTAAAAATATATATCCTGAAATAATGATGATCTCATCTCAGTTTATTTATACACGTACTTAGTGTGGAACCTGGGCCCGTTTAGGTAAACACAAAGCTATTATTCTCTTGTATGCATGGCAACACAGGTAAATGCACCTTCTGCCATCAAGTAGAAGAGCCTTTAATTGTTCTGCCTGTCACCAAAGGTTGATGGCATAGATAGATGAACAAAGATACTTTATCTGTCGTAAATAAATGATAATTTTCAGACAAGTAGGTGAAATTGGAGAACACTGTGGATGATCTCGCATGACACACTAATCAGTGGTTAATTGTTAAGTTACAGAACTTTGTGAAAGGGTTTTTCATCTAACTACCTGAGAAGTAGTTGAGAACATCTGTTATTGAGATGAATCTTATTCAACACCTCAATCATCCGTCAGTGTCTTAGGTAAACTCCACATAGACTCCACAAATAAAGTGAACAATGCACTCACCTTAAAAAAGAACTGTCCAATGAGGCGGAAGACAAAACGAATTCTAAACGGATAGTGCCGCATCATCCCCGTCATGACAATACCGGGGTGAACAGAATTGGCCGTGACACCTACGTGAACATGTTTCACACACATGCATGCAAACAAATTCATAAGAGTGATTATAATAGCAAATTTTCAGTATTAAGGAATGGAATTCAAAATAATTTGAACCTGCCTGATCCCTGAAGCCTCCGTGCTAGCTCATTAGTACAGATGATGTTGTGCAGCTTGGTGTTGTTGTAAACCCGATCCAGTTTGTAAGTAACATTTTCCCCATGAAAATGAGAGAAGTCCACTTCACCCTTTTTATGGTTGACAGAGCAGATGGTGACAATACGTGCTGGAGCTGAACATTTCATCAGGTCTGAAAGTAGCAGGGGGAGTAGGGGTGGGTATAGCACAGTGAATGAATACTTCTCATCATGATCAAACCTATTTAGTGCATGTTTGCTCAGGTTTTGAGGCTCACAGTTGACAGGTAACTTGGTGGTGGGGAAATGAATTTCATGGCAAACACCCTCATATTAAACTGACTTTGAAATTATAGTTATGCAACATTTAGATTTACCCGTAGTCTACCCAAACAAGTTATCAAATGACACATGTAGTACCAAATACAATTTGTAGAAGCTTTCTAATCCTACCAAGCAGCTGGTTTGTGAGAAGGAATGGTCCCAAATGATTGGTTGCAAAAGAAACATCAAACCCATCTTTGGTAATCTGCCGGGGTAAACCTAATGGAAGATAATGAGAAACATTAGATGGTGCTTGTACCTCCACCCCAAACCTTTTCCCCCCTTATAATAGATCCTACAATTTAAACATTAAAAAGGACCACCAAACTGATTCAACTACATCTTTAATCTTTTCTGGAGCTGCCCTTAATTTTACCCAGCTGAAATGTATTTCAGTTGGTAAGTTTCAACACCCATCACAAAGGATGGGTGCTATTTATAAGGTTTTCATTGGAAAATTAAGTGCAATTCAAAAACAGCACATCAGGCGATAAGAGAGGGTGGTGTATTGTGGATGTGGAGTATTGGAACCCCAACAATTGATTTCATATATAAACTCACTCAATAAATTCTAATAAACACAGTGTAGCGGACATGCCATGCAAAAGATGCCACCCGGCACCCCAGCCTCGCACTACTGCCGCTCCCCGCTGAGGTAGGCTGGCGAGACGCAACGTCACACGCAGACTCTAAACGGATCAAGACACAGACATTTGTTTTGCCATGCCGACACTAAGTGAATCACGGCTGCCTGGCACTTCAAAGCGGAGATCCAAGGATGCCGAGTTCGCCCCCGGACGCTAAGTTAATTAACTCCCCCCCAGTCGAAGGATTGCACCAACAAAGGCGCCTCCACCCTGTTGAGTACCACCACTTGGGAGTTGGAACAGGCAACAGCTACACCTAAGAGTGACGGAACGACACTACAGACATGGGTTCATAAGACAGTCTGTGACTCGACTGGGGGTTCATATTTTAAGAACTTTACATGAACGCCACTAGTGACTGTATTGCTGTAAACTTGAATGTCTAACGTCGAATATGTTGTTAACTGAACCAGATGAAACGTTCCACCCCACACCACAAATGTCACATGGAAAATAGTAATGTCCTCCACAGCACACAACATATGAAACATTCATTGCAGGTATGAAAGAGGATGAGCTTGGAACAATGCACGGTGAGGAAATGGTCTTGTTATCCTAAATCCAATAATTAATATTTTATTCCACTGGTTTTAAACCAGGCGGCACGGTGGACGACTGGTTAGAGCGTCAGCCTCACAGTTCTGAGGACCCGGGTTCAATCCCCGGCCCCGCCTGTGTGGAGTTTGCATGTTCTCCCCGTGCCTGCGTGGGTTTTCTCCGGGCACTCCGGTTTCCTCCCACATCCCAAAAACATGCATTAATTGGAGACTCTAAATTGCCCGTAGGCATGATTGTGAGTGCGAATGGTTGTTTGTTTCTATGTGCCCTGCGATTGGCTGGCAACCAGTTCAGAGTGTAGCCCGATGACAGCTGGGATAGGCTCCAGCACGCCCGCGACCCTAGTGAGGAGAAGCGGCTCAGAAAATGGATGGATGGATGGATGGGTTTTAAACCACAAAATAATCCTAAAATGGAGAAATGACACCAAAAGGCAGTCAAGCCCCTCTGTGTTCGCGAAGGTGGTAGAAAACGAGGGGCTTAAATCCCCCTTTTTGACCCGCTCCGGCCATAAAAGGGGCCGGAGTTAGGACCAGTTGAGAAGCTTTTGGGAGTTTTGGTGGAGAGGTTTTGCTTTGGTCTCACCCCAACCAACTCGCCGACGACCGGGCCAGGCAGGACGCTCACCTCACCCGAGGTGGCAAGGACACATCGGACCATGCCCGCCTGCAGAGCATCCTGCAAGCGCTCCGAGCCACCCTGCTTGGGGGCCCGAGTTCAGTCCGAGGGAACGGAGGCGGACCCAACGTGACCACTCCGAACGTCTGGCAAACAGAGACACCCGAGAGACGTCCTGCATGGGAACTCGTTGGCCTCCTACTTTTCCTCCTTTTTTCCTTCCTCCCTTCCATCGAATCCACCTGTGCGGAACGGGCCGGCCGAACACTCGGGAGCCTGACTCGTCTGCCCCAAATGTGTTCCGGACACGTAAAACCAACATTGCGAACAAGTACAGATTAGTGCATATTTGGGTTTAAATTAACGAGAACAGGAGTCCTCACGGCGGCACGGTGGCCGACTGGTTAGAGCGTCAGCCTCACAGTTCTGAGGTGCGGGGTTCAATCCCCGTCCCCGCCTGTGTGGAGTTTGCATGTTCTCCCCGTGCCTGCGTGGGTTTTCTCCGGGCACTCCGGTTTCCTCCCACATCCCAAAATCATGCATTAATTGGAGACTCTAAATTGCCCGTAGGCATGACTGTGAGTGCGAATGGTTGTTAGTTTCTATGTGCCCTGCGATTGGCTGGCAACCAGTTCAGGGTGTACCCCGCCTCCTGCCCGATGACAGCTGGGATAGGCTCCAGCATGCCCGCGACCCTAGTGAGGAGAAGCGGCTCAGAAAATGGATGGATGGATGGAGTCCTCACCTATACGCATTCACTACACGCCCATTCTGCTCATCTCACGTCACAAATCCCTTCCTTTGCTAATGTTCGTCTGTACCTTTTGTGTTTGTCTGTGTTTTATCCTGTAGAAATCTGTTTGTTTTATTATTAAATTTTCTATAAAATTCACCACGTGCATTGATTGTGTGTGTGTATGGGTTCGGAACGAAACCTCTGGAAAGTCTAGAACTCAAAGTTTCTAAAATGTAGCCACCTTCCGATAAAAAGGTTTGTTGTCATTTCGCCTCAAGTTAAACTTGTAAAAATATGACGTGGTGCCCCTCATATATATCAAATACCTTGATTTATAACGCTGTAATTTAAAATTACGATAACCTGGAATGAGGCAGGCGCCGCTTCCAACTCACCATTTCCTTCTAAATTAAGCACAGTTCTTAGTTCATACATAACCGCAACAACAATCTTGGTCAATACAATCTTCATATGTATCTAACAAATATTGCAAAACTAAACTTCAGGGTGAAGTGTATCACCTGACACTGCGGCATTGTTGACAAGGATGTGAAGAGCTTTTTCCTCCTCCAGAATCTTTTCAGCAAACTCTCTAACTGAGTCCAGAGAGGAAAGATCCACTTGACGCACGTGGATGTCACAGTTTCCTGTTTTTGCTTGGATTTCTTTAGCTGCTGCTGCTCCACGGGACACACTTCGACAAGCCAGAATGACACGGGCACCCCGGCGAGCAAAGTCCATGGCAATGAACTTTCCGATCCCTGAGAGCAGAGTGGAAGAGAAAATCAGTAGCACAGTGCAATCAACAAGTGCAATCAACAAGTGGTACTGAAGGGCTGAACATGATATTTGTCTATAATATTTTAATGACAGTGTTAAGATTGAAGAGCTCTTCCCTGAAAAAAAAATAATAACTTTTACGATGAATGCATTCAACAATGTCAGGTCAGTCTCGCACTCTTTTACAACGAAGCCACACTGGTCTCACACTTGCAGAATGTGGCTTGTCATCGTCTTGCTGAACAAAAGCAGGGCTGTCCCTGAAAGTCAGGTTACTTGTGCCGCTTTTCCATTACAAGTTCCAGAACTGCCTGGCCCCACTTTGCCCCAGCCTCACTTGGCCTGGCCTGGCCTCTGTTGCTTTTCCATTCCAACGGGCACCAATCAAAAGTGGGACGGATTGGGGCGGAATCAAGAAGAAGGTGACGCCCTCATTTGTCGCGCCTTCCATCTCGCTGTATTTCATCTTCTGCCAATATGGACGAAAATGCCCGCACCTCCTCAGTCGACGACAGAACAAAAGCTGCTTTAAGCCTGCCGCACATTGCGTGACGTGGTCGAACCCGAGTGGACCAGACCATGATGTGGAGTTGCCGACGCACCCCTGCCCATTGAGCGATTGCACAAGTGGATGCCCGGCGAGCCTGTATAGGCGTTTGATGCTGTGTATTCAATATCTTGTACTTTATCACATTCCTTAAACCATAAAAAGATACATTAATAGTTAAGGAAGCGACGTTGCTCAAGAGAGAGGGTGTTGGTGAGAATAAAAGTGAGAGTGTGGATATTTGAAAGGAGGCTCGCTGGCTCTATTCATTTGAATGTACTGTACCCATCATGGCGGCACGGTGGTCGATTGGTTAGAGCGTCGGCCTCACAGTTCTGAGGAGCGGGGTTCAATCCCCGACCCCGCCTGTGTGGAGTTTGCATGTTCTCCCCGTGCCTGCGTGGGTTTTCTCCGGGCACTCCGGTTTCCTCCCACATCCCTAAAATATGCATTAATTGGACACTCTAAATAAGTGTGAATGCGAGTGCGAATGGTTGTTTGTTTGTATGTGCCCTGCAATTGGCTGGCAACCAGTTCAGGGTGTACCCTGCCTCCTGCCCGATGATAGCTGGGATAGGCTCCAGCAGGCCCTTGCGAGGATAAGCGGCTCAGAAAATGGATGGATGGATGTCATGTACTATATGCATGCATTCTGGTCACAAGCTTTGCTTTCATCAACAGGTACATTATACATTATGAATATAGTTAAGTATTGATGTAGAACACAATATTCAATGCTATTTATCTGACTTGATGTGGCGCGGCTGGCTAAACCCGGAAATGTATTTTCCCAGTGAGGGAAAGCTTATCTGTGGCGACATTAAGACAGCGATTAAAATTTTGAATCACGGCAAAACCAGTGGCAGACCGATCGGCCACTCATGAAAACACTTGGCTGCTTGGGGGTAGAACCAGTACAATGGAAAAGGGGCATTGGATGGCAACATATGTTGCTCCAAAACGCAACCTTTCTGCATCAATGGTGCCTTAATAGATGTGCAAGTTGCCCGTGGCATGGGTAACTAACACACTCCCGTACCATCAGAGATGCTGGCTTTTGAACTTGTGCTGATAACAATCTGGATGGTCCTTTTCCTCTTTGCCCCGGAGGACACGTTGCCATGATTTTCAAAAACAAAAGATGTGGACTCGTCAGACCACAGCACACATTTCCACTTTATGTCAGTCCATCTCGTATGAGCTCGGGCCCAGAGAAGCCGGCGGCGTTTCTGGATGTTGTTGATTTATGGCTTTCGCTTTGCATGGTACTTTTAACTTGGGTTTGTAGATGTAGTGACGAGCTGTGTTAACTGACAATGGTTTTATGAAGTGACGAGTGTACTGTATCACCAAAGCACTTACTTTGATGTTTTGTGACTGCATGACATGATAGCTTAGCAATTAGCATGACTCTGACATCATCTTTGCCTATCCACTCCTCGTCCTCCCTTCGTATAAGAAGCTTGGTTAAAAGGTGTAGCTTATTCGCTTCCATGGAGGCAATGATCAGTGACTTACAATGCATTGTCACCGGACGCAAAGAGAACTTTTGCCTTCTTTGCCTCATTTGGCAGCCGGGGGCCTAATAAAATAGCGTGCAACAAGCAGTTCAATGTGGGCGCTGGATTTATTTTTATTTTTTCCGATATCCGGAACAGTCAGTGTTAGGGCTGTAATGAGTCAACGTTCGGTGATTCCCTGAACAAAATACAGATGTTCCGTAACATTTGGCAGCTCATAAATATGATTAGAATTTCTTAGGACCGTTTGTACATTTAGTACGTAAGAATAGCTAGTATGACATCACTGTCAAAAATCTATATGAGCTTCCATTGTGAAATACAAATACAGTTTTCTTTACACATAGTATTCCCACAATGTAATGTCTAAAACTGCAGCATGTGATGATATCATATGCTGATATTATCAAAAAACACTGACATTCTTTCCCAATGACTTAAAAAGACGCCCACAACCCCAAATGAGCAAGATATGTGTGTATAAAAGTTCAGTGTAAGCAGAGACATGCTGCTTTTTATGATTATGTTGTTCGAAGTTGCTGCCAACACCATTGTAATATTTGTTCAAATAAAAAGTAGTCACATGATCTGGTTTGTTAAATTTTTATCAACCAAACTGAGTGACACTTAAAAATATCTTTAACAGCAGTATAAAAACAGTAATGGTATTTTGAGGAACTTAATCTTGAAAAATGGGAAAAGGAAAATTTGCAATCTGATAGAATTGAGGATTTTAAGTCAGGATAGTTCTTAGAGATATGGACAGAATAGTTAATCATTAGACTGCTCTGCACAGAAGAGCAGCCTGCACAACGAGTGCAGAAATACAATGCCAACAACACTCAGTATAGTCACAAAACATATACATACCTATTGTGTTATAAACAGTATGAAAGTATGAAAAATATAAATACAGCTTACAGTTGTATGCGGTCAATAGGTACACTGTTAGACATTCCTGTAAATTCTTCAGTAATTTACCACATATCTGACAGTAAAATACTTGAAAGTGATTTTCTAGTAAGTAACTAGTTTACACTGCATCATGGGATTTTGGTTGAGGTCACACAGAGAGTTACTGTATTTCGCGTGCAGCAGAATTGCGAAGCCGTGTACTCCCGGCATGCATTGTGCCATGAATGTTGTTGCCGTAATCCATCCATCCATCCATTTTCTACCGCTTATGCAAGGTCGGGTCACGGGGGCAGTAGCTTTATCAAGGATGGCCAGACTTCTCTCTCCCCAGTCACTTCCTCCAGCTCTTCCGAGGGGATCCCGAGGCATTCCCAGGCCAGCCGAGAGACATAGTCTCTCCGGCCTGTCCTGGGTCGTCCCCGGGGTCTCCTTCCGCTGGGACGTGCCCGGAACACCTCACTGGGGAGGCGTCCAGGAGGCATCCGAATCCCATGCCCCACCCACCTCATCTGGCTCCTTTCGGTGTGGAGGAGCAGCGGTTCTACTCTGAGATCCTCCCGGATGACCGAGCTTCTCACCCCAGGTCAGCACCGCCCCATCCCCACTATACACAGTGTTGGTGGTGCACTGCTTTCCTCTCCTGAGACGCCGGATGGTGGACCAGAATTTCCTTGAAGCCATCCGGAAGTCTTTTTCCATGGCCTCACCGAACTCCTCCCATGCCCGAGTTTTTGCTTCAGCGACCACCAAAGTTGCATTCCGCTTGACCAGCCGGTACCCATCAGCTGTCTCAGGAGTTCCAAAGCCCAAAAAGGCCCAACAGGACTCCTTCTTCAGCTTGACGGCATCCCTCACCGTTGGTATCTACCAGCGGGTTCGGGGATTGTCGCCACGTCTAGGGTGTCCTGTTGCCAAGTGCACGTGTGGACACCCTTATGCTTGAACATGGTGTTCGTTATGGACAATCCGTGATGAGCACAGAAGTCCAATATTAGAACACCGCTCATGTTCTGATCGGGGCGCCCGTTCCTCCCAATCATGCCCCTCCAGATCTCACTCTCATTGCCCACGTGAGCATTGAAGTCCCCCAGCAGAACGATGGAGTCCCCAGCGGGAGCGCTCCCCAGCACCCCTTCCAAGGACTCCAAAAAGGGTGGGTACTCTGAACTGCTGTTTGGTGACTAGGCACAAACAACAGTCAGGACCTGTCCCCCCACCCGAAGGCGGAGGGAGGCTACCCTCTCGTCCACCGGGGTGAACCCCAACGTACGGGCGCCGAGTCAGGGGGCAATAAGTATACCCACACCTGCTTGGTGCCTCTCAGCGTGGCCAACTCCCACAGGTGGTGAGCCCATGGGAAGGGGGACCCACGTTACCCTTTCGGGGTGTGCCCGGCTGGGTCCCATGGGTGCAGGCCCGGCCGGCCACCAGGCGCTGGCCTTCGAGCCCCACCTCCAGGCCTGGCTCCAGAGGGGGGCCCCGGTGACCCGCGTCCAGGCAAGGGAAAACGTCTTTCTGAATTGTTTGTCATCATAGGGGTTTTTGGAGCTGTGCTTTGTCTGGTCCCTCACCTAGGACCTGTTTGCCATGGGTGACCCTGCCAGGGGCATAAAGCCCCAGACAACTTAGCTCCTAGGATCATTGGGACACACAAACCCCTCCACCACGATAAGGTGACAGCTCAAGCAGGGGTTGTTGCCGTAATAAAGACATTAATCCTTAATGTTCATGAATGATAAGGACTAACGTAACATTGATCATGTGTGTTTATGTTACCTGTAGTTTGTTGAAAGTGTGTCTTATTTAACTCTCGCGTTACATGTATGATGCATATTCCCCCCCCCCCCCCCCCCCCCCCCCCCACCCATGAATCATTGACTGGGTTGTGTGCAATAGTGTGACATCTCGGTCAGTTCAGCTGTATGAAGCTAAGATAAGTGTTACCTGGCCTGCTTCTTCTGCAAGCCAAAAGAGCTCCTGTTTACCTTGTGTAACTCATTAACACCACAATGAATAGAAACATTGATTTGACGCTGTTGTCACTAAGTACGCTAATCAAGTTTACTGGCAACAGTGTTGCCCCTAAGTTACTGTAAAAACCCTATGTAATATGAAATGTCTAACATTGTATTTAGACACAAGTGCATCTTAGTATCGTACAAAAGTTCATTCATTTCAGTAGTTCAGTTCAAAAAGTGAAACTTCAGAAGTCCAATTTCACCTTAAATTCATATTAAAAATGACCTCGATTGTTTTCTGTAATATCACAATTTCTCGATATAGTGAATTGTAGGTTATTGTTAGCTGTACTCTATAGTCATTGAAACTATAGAAAATGAGCTTCACTTTTTGTATTGAACTACTGAAGCAAATTTGATTTCCCACGATATTCAGATTCATTGAGATGCATATATTGCGGATGTAGGTAACAAGGAAACCTAAATGTAATGTAATGTAATACTATAATGTTGATAATAATAATACTCTATAATAATAATAATATTGTAATTATTATTATATAATATAATTTGGCCATATACCTAACGTCAAACATGATACATGCATGTCCACCACATGGGATCCAGTTGTACTAATAACAACAACGAGTGGCTGAAATCACACGTTTTTGATCACTACTGCATTATCAATGTCTCACATCCACTCCATATATTTCCACAATGAATGTTCAGTCGGCCTACTAGACTACAGTGGTTATGTGCAAATGCAAAAATCATCACATTTTATGATGGGACTATAAACACTCTTTTAACTTATCTAGCAAATGTGTTGTAACTTGTGTCCCGGGATTGGCAATTTGATACTCGAGAGTTGAAAGAGAGAATATTTGAACAAAGCAGAATTGGATCCGGCGCAACCGAACGCTGAAGCGCTACTTGCTGAAATGTCTTCTTTTAAGAATTGCTGGAAAGACGAAAAAAGAAACAGACCTGAATTTCCCCCCGTCACCACGGCTGTCTTCCCTTCCAGGCGCGTGGGGCAAGCGCGTGGGTCCCAGGACCCTCTCCGCTGCAAGCGCACCACCGCACAAAGCAGCAGTGTGGACACAATCCACAGCGGGTGACACATTGCATCCAGCCACCCCATGGTGCGACGAGCACAAACAGAGGGGTTTATGGGGCTATGAGGGTTTTACGTGTGACAATGGGAGTCGGGCTACGGCGAGGAGGCGTGACCACTGCTTATTGATCCATCGAGGCACGTCGAAATGGATCCATTGCGTTTGGATCCTGTTTAAGACATGACGCTCAAGCTTTTCCTCTTTTTTAAAATGGATTTATGGCCGTTATTGACGACCTTTTGCAGGTCTCCGCACCAGTGGAACCTGGTCATCAGAAGTTGTTCTTGATTGCCTGCTGAATGTCATCCTGCCTCCCCTGAAATTGAGATTCTTCGCGAGATGATTCTGATTCTGGTACAAAAAAAAAAAAGAAGAATAAAAAAGCACATGTACTCTGAAATGTACAAGTACAAAAGTAAAAATGAATTTCTACAGCATCTTTCTATAACACCTGTTTTGATACCTGGGTACAAAAATAAAAGGAAAAAAAAAACTCTGTTTCCCTCTTATTTACTTGCATGGTGCTTTTACGGGGAAGGAAAAAGGCGAGCGAGCATTGGCTGAGGCTTTTATGCCATCAAAACAACGTGTTCCCATACACTTGCTAATGCTAAACTGACAAAATCAATGTAAAAATATTATTATTATCATAGTAGGTCTTGGGAACACTTTGCATTATGAGATTAAGAGCTAGTGATGTTAACGTAAGCAAAGCTGTATGGTCGATGTTTAATCGCTTAGTGAATTACTTAGGCATGTAACTCAAAATTTCCAAATACACAAATATATCTAAATAGACGATAACACTGGATAGAGAGGAGTGTATTGTATAGTTTGTAAGAATCAGATAAGGATTAAGGATTTGATGCCACTTTTTATGTCACAAATCGGACCAAATTTTTGTGGGCAGAACTTAATGTAAATAATTAGGTAATGTGTGACTGTAACCTTGTACCTTTGGTAGGAAAAAAATGCCCGGACGTTTCTTATGAGCTGAGACAAAGATATGATGTTTCATTTTCCGATTTTTCAGTGGCGGTGTCCACTCGAGTGGGTCAAACTCATCGTCAGATTTACTTCAAACTTCACAGAAAACAAGAATAATAATAGTGAATCACTCTCATCTAGTTTTCTTTTGTCTCCAAATCCTATGAACGTGTCAGCGCTGAAATCAAGAAACAGTTTCATCTTGAAGTGAAAATAAAAAATAAAAAACATTTCCCAACAAAGTAATTTGAAAAGAACAAGTATGCTTGTGCGAAACAATCAGAAAATGTGATTTTGGTGGTTCACCACTAAATCCACATGACCAAAATCCGGCACAAAAAAAAGCCAAAGAAAACGGCGAGCGTTTTTCTGCAATTAGTGACATACCTAAAATACACGTTAAAATGCATGAAGGGAAGGTGATTTACAAGAAAATATATTTGGACTGATATCAGTTCCCGGCGTTGTGGTCTATTTGTTTCTCTAAATTCCTTTCCCTTTCTTGCATTTTAACATCACTCGTTGACCACACAGCCTTGTTTACATTTGCTAAGCCCCAAAGTGTGACTATAAACACTAAAACAACTGACCACCTGACCAAGATGCGTTTTTTTCCCCAGATTAGACTATACATTTTTGAATGCCAGAAAATTGTGGTTTTTAGGCTGGCGCAAGACACAACACATTCGTAAGAAATCATTCTTGGAGCAGAAAACAGCAAACAATTCTTATAAATAAGGCCACGTATGTGGAATATCTTGCTTCTCCGAATATGTTGCTTCATGGTTGTAAATGCTCCATGGTTCACGTTCCTCCATGTCACTGCTGTTCGTTTCTCCCACCTAATAAAACCCCAAAATCTCAATTAATCCATCCATCCATCCATCCATCCATTCATCCCTTCATCCATCCATCCACCCACCCATCCATCCATCCATTCATAAATCAAATTCAGAACTGCGATAGACCTCTCTCTTTCCGTATGTGTTTACGTTGTGTCATTTTGTCAAAGTAAGGAGTTTGAAATACCTGTATCTGCTTTCAAATGTACAGGTATTGAGCTAAAGTAAAAACATCACCAGAAAAATATATAATCAAGTTAAGTACAATACAGTATGGTAACAACGATTTTGCACTTCATTACTTCCCACCCCTGGTCTTTTCTCCTGTGCCTGTCCACTTAATCAGCACTGTATTTATTGGGTTATTAATGGCGCTTTCATTCTCATCAAACTGTCAGATGGACCGACTTCTGCTATGATACATAATAAAGCTACAGTATACCGAACTCAATGCTGCTTCCTGCTGTCTAAAATGCAACAGCACAAGAGAACGTCTTTCCAAATTTGTTCATTTTCGACTCTTTGATGGCATCACCAGAACGCCTACGAAAAAGCAAAGGAAAAAAAAACAAACAAAAACATTTTGGGAATTAATGCTTTATAGTTGAAGCCAGAAGTTTACACTTTTTTCCTCACTGTCTGACATGAAATCAGAATAAACTTTTCTTGTTTTTGTTAATTCAGAGTACCAAAATTCTTTCGGTTTAGTTTAGTGTTAGAATATCCATCCATCAATGCCAGTCGTACTCACAGATTGTCTCAAAATACTTAATTACATCATAATGCTGATGTCTTATGTGTAAATGATGTCATGAGTGTGGAGAGTGTAACTTTAGAAACTTTGTCATTGAAGCACAAAGTGAAAGGTTTAAGATATAACGAAAGATGTAGAGACATTAAAATGTTTCAGTGTAATGCCAAGTATTTATTGTCCAATGATGTCTGCAGATGTTTCAAATAACTGCTCCCTCATTGGCCAAGTACTGTCTTATGAAGCAAAGCTATTGGAGGACCGCAGCTGTCTGTGTCCCAGTTTGAGCATATCCGGTGGGAGGGAGGTTGTTATGGCGATAAAAATGTGGTCCCAGTTGGAATGTGTGATGACGACAGCGAGATTGAGAGTCAGAGGGAGCCAGAGAGAGAGAGAGAGAGAGAGAGAGTGAGAGAGAGAGAGAAGAGTGCACAGAAGGCGTGACATTAGATTAGAGGACAGAGGTGCCTGTTGGAGAGTCTACCATTTGTATTTGTGGACTATGTGGGACAGCATGTTCATTCTTTAAGTCTGAACTCAGAATCTCTTTGAATTCCAGCTTTGCTTTTAGACATTATCAACGTAGTATTGCAAGACAAAGAGGTCCAATGAGAGAATCGGTCAAACTCCAATAAGAAGAAATTAAAGACTTAGATCGAGGGATGTCTCAGCGAAAAGGACCACTTCTTACTCGACCTTTTCGATTAAGGAATGAAATGGTTCGTGTGGGACTTGCTGAATCTCTATGCACATATGTAATGATGGTAAGAAATAATTTCTTCATTTTTTGTGAGAAGGTTGACATACTTTGGCAACAAAATCGAACAAAACATTGGTTTGGACATATGCGTTTATGTAAGCACATTAAAGCATTAATGATTAATATTATCACTCTTGTGATTATGATAAAATGCCCTCTGCCCCCAAAAATATTGTGTGCTCACGTGGTTTTGGTAGGACAGGATTTAACCTGAAGAAGGGTCAGGCAGTGGGTCACGTGTTAGGTTTGCGAGAGTCACATGTTTTTCTTCTGTCCCAATCGATCCCATTTTTAGAACTGGAAGAGATACAATACACACCAAGAGACAAGTATACAGTGTATGCAATGCATGTAATAAATTGTAACAACAACGCACATTTTCTAAGCTTCGGTGTGTACCCCCATGTTGTACTTAGACACTGCTTACTTTCTAAGTTTAGGGTGCATGATTTGTGGCGGCGGAACTGCGCATTTCCTGTTCCCTGAATGAATAGCTCAGTGTAAGCCTTTTACACTCTTCAGTTTGTCCATTTGAGTTGGCTTCAGAGTTTAAAGTTCAGATGCATCTAAATGACAGATTGAGTGGTTGGAATGTAAGCGGTCAAAGGTTTTATCTGTGCCTTATATTTTTGTTAGTTTACAACTCTTGTCTGTTGCAGAGACTTATTTAATCGTAATGTTTTGTCTGTCCTTAATCATCACCCATATGATGTAACCTTAGTAGTGCACTTCTGGTCTCCTCTGTATCCAGGTGTTTGGCCTTGGCTCTGTGGCGCAGGTCGTGACTGGACAAGGAGCATTCGGACATTACATAAGTATCAACCTGGGCTTTGGGCTGGGTGTTGCAATAGGGGTTCACGTTGGAGGGAAAGTTTCAGGTATAAAAGCTGATTTTTTCTCAAATCATTAAAGATCAAGGCTATGTGTGCCACACTGTGCTGTGTCACTCCACCAGGCGCTCATATGAACGCAGCGGTGTCCTTCGCCATGTGTGCGTTTGGCCGCCTTGCATGGAAGATGCTCCCCCTCTATGTATTTTCACAGCTGTTGGGCTCCTTTTTTGCAGCAGGGACAGTTTATGCTGTGTATTATGGTGAGGACACGTTGCATGAACAAGAACAATTGGTTCTGACCAGTTTGTCTTTTCACACTAAACGTTCTGATTGCTTATTGTTTGTGTTTGCAGAAGCAATACATGACTATTGTGGTGGCAATCTGACTGTAACTGGTGTAAAGGCTACTGCTAGTATCTTTGCCACATATCCCGCACCTTACCTCTCCTTGTTGGGTGGATTCATTGACCAGGTATGCATAAAACTGGATTCATGAGACGCCAACCACACAAAAAAAAAACTTGCTTTGTTGAACTTGTCATGTGTAGCATTCTGTAGGATTTATCATGACTTTTATTGTGCTGTTGCCAGGTATTTGGCACAGCTATGCTTCTGCTGTGCATGATGGCTTTGTCTGATCAGAAAAACAAACCAGCCCCAGCAGGCAGCGAGCCGACCACCGTGGGTCTCTTGGTGCTACTCATTGGCATTTCTCTGGGCAGCAACAGTGGCTACGCAATCAACCCCACCAGAGACATCGGACCGAGGCTCTTTACGGCCATTGCAGGCTGGGGCCCTGACGTGTTCAGGTATCGAGGAATTGGACATGATAGGTCCTCAGGCACTAATCTTATCAACCTCTGTCTCGAATGATGCCTAAGTGACATTCTGAAGAAATTTCAGCGTGAGAAGATTGCACATCTGTAGCCTGTCTCTCACAGAGATCCTGTAAAATTGGTGCATCAGTGATGTAACAGTAGATTGGGGATTTATCGGTTTGTGCCTTTTTGACATCCCAGCAAAGCGAGTTATTGCCACGATAATGTGAAGTTTCGGAACGCTAGACCACATCCTGAAATTAGACAATTTGGGAGCACGGTGGACGACTGGTTAGCTCATCTGCCTCACAGTTCTGAGGTCTAGGTTTCAAATCGGCCTCTCCTGTGTGGAGTTTGCATGTTCTCGCCGTGCCTGCGTGGATTTCCTCCAGGCACTCTGGTTTCCTCCCACATCCCAAAAACATGCATGGTAGGTTAATTCCATCCATCCATTTTCTTTACCGCTTATCCTCACTAGGGTCGCGGGCTGCTGGAGCCTATCCCAGCTATCTTCGGGCAGGAGGCGGGGTATACCCTGAACCGGTCGCCAGCCAATCGCAGGGTAGGTTAATTGACAACTCTAAATTGAATGTGAGTGGAAATGGTTGTTTGTTTAGATGTGTCCTGGGATTGGCAGGCAACCAGTTCAGGGTGTACCCTGCCTCTCGCCCAGAGTCAGCTGGGATAGGCTCCAGCACACCAGCGACCCTAGTGAGGATAATGGATACATGGATATTTGACAACGTCAGTGCAGCACAATCCCATCCAAAGGCACTGGAATAGTGACTCGGCCAATTCCTTTGTTGCTGTAGACTGAAACCATTCGGGTTTGACACCAAAACATGAATATGAGACAACATTTCAGGTTTTATTTCCAGGTTTTTACAACTGTATCGATAACATAGCAGCTTTTGTTCGAACCCACCTGTTTTTCATATGAGGAAAAGTATTGGAACATGTGACTGACTGGTGCTTGCCCACGTTTGTCTTAGTACATTTATTCAAACAATAAATAGCGATGAATGTCTACGCACAGTACGCACGGTTTCGGACTCCGATTTTGCCTGTGAATACTACATTTGTACTAGTTAAAGTTACTAGTATTCGAGTTAAAGGTGTTACCAACATGAAAATCAGTCGGCTGTATCTGGGTAAAAATCAAGTATGTAAAGCTGAGAGATGATGAAAACGCCATCAGAGCCATTTCGCAAACCTTGGACATGGCCATTACCACAATTTGGAAAGTAACTACAGTGGCAAGGGCAATACACTTCTTCCTTGACAATCACAACATGTTGTTTGTGGTTCAATAAAAAAAAGATACAGCAGTATGGTGCCTCAAAACATTCTTTCCCGATAAGAACACCAGGGGTTGCAGTTTTTTCCGTTTCAGTGAGTTGGTGCGAGGGTCAATCGCCAGTTTTGTGGGTGAGAGTCACCAATTGTATGTTTTCCCCCCATGGTCCATATCTGTCGTGTTTGGTCGCGTCGATTTGGGTGCGTTGGGCCTAAGTTGTGTATTTAAATGCAAATGTAAATAGCTGGAAATAAAAGCTGCATATTTCTTGTCCCATATTCATCTTTTGATGTCAAAGCCAGATGTTTTCAGTGACAGTCTACAGCAAAAATAATCAGCCTCACAGTTACAATACTTTTGGAGGGGAGTGTGGATACATACAGCAGGACGCACTTGTCAGACAGCAACAAGTGCTTTCAACCAAGCAGTATGGGAGCAATGAAGTGAAGTGAAGTGTTAAACTTTATTTTTCCGGCAATGTAGAATAACCTGACACACAGCTGGCTTCCTGGCTCTGATATTACAGCTAAAAGCGGGGCTTGTGTCCCAGCAGTCAAAGATAAAAACACATTTGATTCTAACATGTAAAAATGATTTACTTGTTGACCTATCAGTTTTGTATTTTCTTTATCTGTGCAGGGCTGGAAATGGTTGGTGGTGGGTGCCCATTGTTGCCCCTATGATTGGAGGTGTACTGGGTGCAGGGCTCTACAAAGTCTTCGTGGAATTTCACCACCCTGGAGATTGTGCCGGACAGATAAAAAACTTAGAGACGCTGTCGCTGGAAAAACAAAACATCGACACTGATGTGTGTGTGTGAGGCCCCCCAACTAATGAGACATATGGAAAGTGTCAAGCTGAGTGCACATGCGTACATACCAAGACTACTCTGATAGGACGATCCATAAAGAATGACGCAAAAACAGGAATTGGCTGACCAGTTCAGGCTGTACCCCACCTCTCACCCGAAGATAGGTGGGATACGCTCCAGCATGCTCGCGACCTTAGTGAGGATAAGCGGAACAGAAAATGGATGGATGGATACACAACCCCAATTCCAATGAAGTTGGGACGTTGTGTGAAACATAAATAAAAACAATACAATGATTTGCAAATCATGTTCAACCTATATTTAATCTAATACACTACAAAGACAATATGTTGAATGTTCAAACGGATAAACTTTATTGTTTTTAGCAAATAATCATTAACTGAGAATTTTATGGCTGCAACACGTTCCAAAAAAGCTGGGACAGGTGGCAAAAAAGACTGATAAAGTTGAAGAATGCTCGTCAAACACCTGTTTGGAACATCCCACAGGTAAACAGGCTAATTGGGAACAGGTGGGTGCCATGATTGGGTATAAAAGGAGCTTCCCTGAACTGCTCAGTCATTCACAAGTAAAGATGGGGCGAGGTTCACCTCTTTGTGAACAAGTGCGTGAGAAAACAGTCGAACGGTTTAAGGACAATGTTTCTCAACGTAAAATTGCAAATAATTTAGGGATTTCATCATCTACGTTCCATAATATCCTCAAAAGGTTCAGAGAATCTGGAGAAATCACTGCATGCAAGGTCAAAAACCAACATTGAATGCCCGTGACCTTCGATCCCTCAGGCGGCACTACATCAAAAACCGACATCAATGTGAAAAAGATATCGCCACGTGCTCAGGAACACTTCAGAAAACCAATGTCAGTAAATACAGTTTGGCGTTACATCTGTAAGTGGAACTTAAAATTCTACTATGCAAAGCAAAAGCCATTTATCAACAACACCCAGAAACGCCGCCGGCTTCTCTGGGCCCGAGCTCATCTAAGATGGACTGATGCAAAGTGGAAAAGTGTTCTGTGGTGCGAAGACTCCACATTTCAAATTGTTTTTGGAAATTGTGGACGTCGTGTCCTCCGGGCCAAAGAGGAAAAGAACCATCTGGACTGTTATGGTTCAAAGTTCAAAAGCCAGCATCTGTGATGGTATGGGGCTGTGTTAGTGCCAATGGCATGGGTAACTTACACATCTGTGAAGGCACCATTAATGCTGAAAGGTACATACAGGTTTTGGAGAAACATATGCTGCCATTCAAGCGACGTCTTTTTCATGGACGCCCCTGCTTATTTCAGCAAGACAATGCCCAACCATATTCTGCACGTTTTACAACAGTGCGGGTTCGTAGTAAAAGAGTGGGGGTCCTAGACTGGCCTGCCTGCAGTCCAGACCTGACTCCCATTGAAAATGTGTGACGCATTATGAAGCGTAAAATATGACAACGGAGACCCCGGACTGTTGAACAGCTGAAGCTGTACATCAAGCAAGAATGGGGAAGAATTCCACCTACAAAGCTTCAACAATTAGTGTCCTCAGTTCCCAAACGTTTATTGAATGTTAAAAGAAAAGGTGATGTAACACAGTGGTAAACATGACCCTGTCCCAGCTTTTGTGGAACGTGTTGCAGCCATAAATTTCTAAGTTCATGATTATTTGCTAAAAACAATTAAGTTTATCTGTTTGAACATTAAATATCTTGTCTTTGTAGTGTATTCAATTAAATATAGGTCAAACATGATTTGCAAATCATTGTATTGTTTTTATTTATGTTTAACACAACGTCCCAACTTCATTGGAATTGGGGTTGTATATAGTGGCTACATTAGCACCTGTAATATGAAAATCGGACACTGTGAGACTCATGGTGTCAGGTGTCAATCATGCGATCAAGGAATAACAGCCAAATTTTATTTTCAATCGCCCCAATACCTTACATTTTACAGTCAAAAGTGTTATAGTTACTTTATTTTATTTTTGATATATCATAATTGATACAATACATTCAAAATTGTAATATTTACAACAACAATCGCTCCAGAATCTCTTAAATGAAGCTGTGAGCATTGACTCTTGTGACAGAGTCTCACCTCACACATTTAGTTTTTAAATACTTTCTGAAAACAATGACAGGACAATTGGATGAAATATTGTCCTCAACAAGATCTACCGTTTCACTACACCAGGTCTTCCACTGCTGCCTTGACTTTTGGCATTGCTCGGGAGGGTGCATGGCGCGGATGGCTTCTTCTTAGGGGTGGTCACCTTGGCTTTGGCTTTAAAGGCTTTTATGGGATCTAACTTGTTAAGGTGGGAGTCGCCAGCAGAATGATTCAGGCTGAATTCACGCCTGGAGGTCAGCGGCTGGTACAGCGATGCCCACTGCTGTACAGGGAATATGTGTTAGAGAGTTAACACAAAAACAAATGAAAATGAAAAAATGAAAAGAATGACATTAAAATTTTTGAATACAAATATTTTTGTACGTGTTAATTTCTTTGAATGTTGTGTCTTACTTGAGTTTTAATCTAAAAACACAGCACTTATCAGAATGGCAAAACATAAACTCCATTTCTCTTGTGTATTAACTTCATTATTAAGCAGTATCGCTGATATAAAGTATTTACATCTAGGAACTATCTTTGCTACCTTGGCTTGTGGACTGGGGCCATAAGGTGTGAAGGAATACTGCCACTCAGGCAGTCCAAGGTGAGTGATCATGAGGCGGTAGTAGGAGGAGAAGGTTGCGCTTAAGAAATGCCAGCAAAGCGAGCGATCGAGAAACCAAATTTCACTCTGCTGGGCTACAGCACCTAGAAAAAGAAAATAATGTCAGTAAATTGGTGCAGTTCAAATATATTTTTTACAGAAGGCCTCCAAGAGCACCTGGGGTGGTGTTTTTGTATGCCAAGCACACCTTGCCATTCCCACCACATGAATCCAACTCAAAGATGCGACTCCGAGAATCAAAATGTGGAGGAGTGAAAGCATTTGCCAACCCTGTCAGAACACAATGATGAATCTGTAATATTTTTTGGGGTAAATTCAATTTAACCAACATAGCAACTGTTGACTTTCCCTCAGATGAGTCCAGAATTTGATGAATAAGCTTTACCACATTCTGCACTGCTCTCCTCCCAGTCTAGGTCAGCCAGTGACGGTGCATTTGGGAGAGAGAAAACTTGCGTTGGCTGGAGAAGAGGCTGCAACCTGCCCACGCTCCTAATTGTCATGCATCCTAAGGGAACACATTCATCTGAGGGAGACATGTTAAAACAGTGGAAAATATAACTGTTTTCATTGTAAACTTGAGATCCTTTAATGTAAATACAGTACATGTACTGTTCTGTCACAGCGTTTCCCAACCTTTATTGCGCCAAGACACATATTTTTCAATGGAAAAAAATCTCGAGGCACAGTGACGCTACCAAACAAAAATATCACAAATAAATAGCAGTTCTGACCATAGATAGGAAGACTATACGGCAGCGCGCTGTAGCATCCCGGCTAACAGACGTGCTTGTCATGTTGGCAAGGTCGATGTTCCCTTCAAAGGCAATGCATGGGCATTGAAATTAAGTCATAACTTGCTTATTTCTCAACCGATTTTCATGAGATTTATTTATTTGGGTCTTTGCCAACGCTTGTGCTATCACCACATAACATTTTTTTCTAAAAAAAAAAAAATAAAATAAAATTTAAAAAGATGTATTTTTTTTCAAAATAATTTGAGGGCAAATTATTTTGGGAGGGCTTGAGCCCAAATATATTTAATATACTTTTTAAGAATAAACCCTCTGCCTCATTTTTGATAAACACGCGGGCTTACTATGCTACTGTATTTCAATGATGGTCATTTTGGTGGTACTTGGAGAGCTAAGTATTTCGTTAGGTGGTACTTGGTGGAAAAAGTTTGCGAATCACTGTGTTAGAAAATTAAAAATAAGGGTCACTTGCTGTCTAGTTTGACGTTCCAAGTAAGTGTAAAGCCATCAGTTGTCAGATAAAAATCTCGTAGGTCCTCTGGTAAAATACAATTATTTTTCTGGGGTGGGGGGAGAAACAGATGGCTTGTTATGTGCAATTTGATGGTTAACAGTTGCAGCGTTTGGAATGGGGTTCCCGCACCTGTTCCCATGACAGCAGACTCCTTTTCTCAGCAGACTCCCTCTGTACGAGCCGCACATCGACAACACCAGGCATATTTTCTGTCGCAAAAGGACTACGATTTAAAATGTACTGTGCGTAGAACACACAGTATTGCAGTTGACATTTTAGCTATAAACGTTAGGTGCTTCTAGCTCCAACGCCAAATCTAAATACTTACCAAGGATTCGAGTGACGCCGAGTGTCAGTCTTTCAGGCACACATTTAAACGCAGAGCTCTCTTTTGACCCATCCATTCTTTTACTGATAAAATCCAATGTTTATATGTCACCAAAAGACCACCCGCTTCGGGTTATCACCAAAGGCCTCAGTGTTATTAGGATTCCCACGTAGTTTCCAGGCAGGACACGCCCCGCTGCAACATGATTGGCTCCTGCGTTGCGGAAGGGCAGGCTACACTGATGAAACAGGATGACCATCCCAAACATGTGTCACATTTGTACGAGTTTGTTATGGTTGGGGCTTAAGGCGGTTTAGGGTGGGGTAAGGTTAGGATTAGTGTGGGTTAGGGAGAGTGGGAAACATTAACGCCGCCACACTGAAGTCACATAATACTTATTTTCCCGTCTGGAATCAAGAGCGCGTGTTCTGGCGGGATACAGCAGCCAATCATAGTGCGACAGGGCGTGTCCTGGAGACAGTAATATTGGAGCAGGGCGTGTCCTGCCTAGAAACTAAGTGGTAGTGATGTGATGCTCGAGCGTGTCTGCTCGAATGTGATTCGACCAAATGAAGCGGAGGTCTGGCGACGCAGTGTTTCGACATCAAATTAAACAAGTTCCTAAACGAATTTGAAATCTACACCAAAGCTTTAAAATTAATTAAAAAGACAAAAAGAACAGACACTCTATAATATCTTGAAGGGATTCCCGACCACATGATTAAAATAAATATACTTTGTCATTTTATTACTGTTGATTTACTTACTGTGTATATTTTCTTTAATTAATTAATTTTAAATGTATTTTACACGTCATCTTTGGCTCTATTGTAATAAGGCCATGCTCCCTTAACTGTTATGTCATGATACTGTAAAAACTTGTTGCCGTGTTTGTATTTTCTAAATTGTTTAAAATAAAACACAAAAAACTTGGTTTGAACATGCCGAAAATCATGTGATCACGGCGAATGTGTTTGCACTGCGTGTGACGACCACCGTTATTCAAAAGTTGTATACTTAGATGTCTTGTTGGTTTCATAGCTTACATAAACCAAAAACACATCTATGATGTTGCGACAATTGCGTGCCACACATGACATGCACCAACACTTTTATAAAAATTAAACAGTTGTTCATCACCCATTTTCTTCAAATACAGTTGCCAGAGAAAGTGCTACATAAATTAATTCTGTTTTATATAATTTGTTTAAAAAAAATGCTGATTTACCTCCCAATGGGACCTACTGTGTTATGAGATATAACATTACAGTAATATTCACTTCGCATTTATCTACCGAACACAATGACAACAATGGACAACTAGGTCTTTATTGAACACGTGTAACGGAGAGACACAAGACAGCCATGAAAGAAGCTTGGTCAACGATTCATTTGAAAAGCAATACGCAGGTTTAGACAACAGATGGAGCTCTTTTTAAATGTGTCAAATGTTCCTTCTTCTTCGTCTTCTTTGCTGAGCTGTTAGGATGTTGCATCACTGCCACCGTCCGGTGTCACTTGTCTTACACATGCCCTGTTCGTCACGTTTATACGGAAAGTTGATCATGACAATTGTTTAGTATGTAAAATGTTCTTACATTTGAACTAAGATCATCGCGCGTTAGTATCAAGTCATTCGAGTTGCTCCAACTCCTTTTACACACTCGAGGAAGCGTGTGCGTCTTTGAGGAAACCGTATCACATGTAAGCCAATAGAAAGGCGTCTTCTTGAAGAACGGCCAATCAAATCTTTACATTTGATAAAGAGGCGGTACTCCAGTTTCTTCGCAACGTTTGGTTACTTGTCACTTTCGGCGGTTGTTTCAACATGGCGGCGGCAGCTGAAACAAGAAACGCAAAATCTGGGATATTTTGGATGGAGAGTGGTATGCTTGATTTTTACCAGCCCTTCCTTGTGGTCTTATCCAGCGTTTTCCACCATCACGTTTCTTTATGTACTAACTTTGTCAAAACAACGACGTACTTTTTAGTACTAGTCAAGTATCAAAAGTAGTGAACTAGCACACTAGTAAAAGCTGTACCGAACTATAGGAGAACTACAGAATTGGAATGCTTATAATCGACGGGACGTGAATGTCACTTTACTTTGGTAGAGTTTCGACTTTTGGCAGAGGAAAAGAGGACTGCGTCCGATGTTTCTAGTATTATGTGGATCTCATTTATTTTCTCATTTTCTTTCAACTTTCTCTACAGTAAATAAGTAAAATAGCAGCGACACTTCACGATATAATGCAGTTCAGTTTTACACCCCTGCAAACGATAATAATTAAAATAATAATAACCACCCACCCATCCATCAATCCATTTTCTGAACCGCTTATTCTCACTTGGATCGCGGCTGTGCTGACGCCTGACCCAGCTGACTTCTGGTGAGAGGCGGGGCACACACCCTGAACTGGTCGGCAGCCAGTTGCAGGGCACATAAAGACAAACAACCATCCACACGCACATTCATACCTAGGGTCAATTTAGAGTCGTCAGTTAACCTACCGGAACGTGGGAGGAAACCGGAGTACCCGATAACATTTTAACATTTAAAAAAATAATTCCACTGTCTCTGTTTACATAGTGGCAGATGAGGTACAGCTTTTGGCGTTTTTTTTTTCTCCCGGCGAAACGAAATGAATAAGCCTGATGAAGATCGGACACTTTTTCAGAGAACATTGTCAAACTTACTGTTTTTTTTCTCCCATCTCAGGAGTGGATGAAGTGGTCTCTTGTAAGCCAGGCGCCATGACCATCTCAAGTAAAAAAAGCAACAAAATGCAAGCCAGACCCACTTCTGACTGCAAGATTGATGTGCCATTAAAGAGAGGTGGCAAAAAACAGAGCTATTTACAAAATGAGCAATGTAGTTCTGATGTTAAGGAAAATGCGTCAGCCTATACCAGTGCTTCTGTAACCACTGAGAACACCCTTTTCCCAACGCAAGTATCACAAGTAAGACTTTGATCATAATTTTTCTCCTTTTTGTAAATCATATGGATAAACTGGATGTGCAATTAAACCGTGTTTCTTAGGTTATATTTGAAAGTAGCAGGACACACAGCCAAGTCAGTCTAAAAGACCTCGGTCCTGAAGACAAACGACGCATTGCGAACCTCATTGAAGAACTAGCCAGGTAGGTAGCTGTATGGGACTAATCCCTGTGTTGATGTAATTGGGTTATTTAAATGAAATTCCTCATGTCTTTTGCTTGTTTGCTAGCTTTGTTTTTTTCACTTTTTCCCGCTAGTTTAATTTTACAGTATAAAAATGTATTGTCCTTTTTTCCCCTAGAGTGAGTGAGGAGAAAGAAGAGTCAATAAAGCGCCTTAAAGATGAACACGATAATTTTGAAAACAAGATACAACAACTGGAGCAACAGAACCTGGTTATAGCACATGAAAGAGAAAGTATCCTTTCAGATATCCATCCATCCATCCATTTTCTGAGCCGCTTCTCCTCACTAGGGTCGCGGGCGTGCTGGAGCCTATCCCAGCTGTCATCGGGCAGGAGGCGGGGTACACCCTGAACTGGTTGCCAGCCAATTGCAGGGCACATAGAAACAAACAACCATTCGCACTCACAGTCATGCCTATTTAGAGTCTCCAATTAATGCATATTTTTGGGATGTGGGAGGAAACCGGAGTGCCCGGAGAAAACCCACGCAGGCACGGGGAGAAAATGCAAACTCCACACAGGCGGGGCCGGGGATTGAACCCGGGTCCTCACAACTGTGAGGCTGACGCTCTAACAATATGCTCAGCCTTTGTGTGGCAACAGTCACCCTTTAACATGTTTCCTTAATGGTTATATAGTTTAATTAGTGTTAGTTACTTGTAATAAACTGTGGCAGAAACACACTTTCCTCAGTTCTTGGATAATTCCCTGGTGCAATGTGGAAACTGCATGTAACAACAAGAGTTATTTTATTAAATTATTTAATCAATTTAATTGGGGCTGTGCTGCTGCAGCTATCGAATATTGTCGTATTCGAGTTTCCTACTGAAAATTCCACCGAATAATCAAGTGATCAGTTAAAGAGCGGCGGCACGGTGGACGACTGGTTAAAGCGTCTGCATCACAGTTCTGAGGACCGGGGTTCAATACTCGGCCCCGCCTGTGTGGAGTTTGCATGTTCTCCCTGTGCCTGTGTGGGTTTTCTCCGGGCACTCCGGTTTCCTCCCACATCCCCAAAACATGCATGGTAGGTTAATTGAAGTCTCTAAATTGCCCCTAGGTGTGAATGTGAGTGCGAATGGTTGTTTGTTTATGTGTGCCCTGCGATTGGCTGGCAACCAGTTCAGGGTGTATCCCGCCTCCTGCCCAATGATAGCTGGGATTGGCTCCAGCACTTCCGCGACCCTTGTAAGGCTAAGCGGCACAGAAAATGGATTGGCGGGGCAGGGGATTGAACCCCAGTCCTCAGAACTGTGAGGCAGACGCTCTAACCCGTCGTCCACCGTGCTGGCGGCAGTGAATGTGTTAATATAAAATAGAGTCTAAAACCTCTCATGCTGGTGTAGCTAATGAAGTATGTGTCTGGTGAATGAATCAGTTTCTGCTGCATGTTAGAATATAGAAGGAAGTCAACAGGGGGCACTGTTGTTTTGGGTAAGGCGTTGTACACCCTCTGTAAATCTAGAATTCATACTAAAGGCAGACAAATGGGGATATTAATTTCAATTTTTTGACACCTGCCACAGTTGTCTTTTGTAAATGCTTGCAGCTTATTTGCTTTTGTGCACAAAATCAATTTCACGGTTGGCGCAATGGCCCAAACTCGAAAGCATCTATTAAGTTTGGTATTTACTAAGAAGACTATTGTGTCTATTCAATGTGTTTTTGTAACCTTTCCTTTATGCATTGGATGTCAGTTCCTCTTCACACGGTGAAAGACAGAATATTCTGAATCGCTAATTTGAGGCTAACAATGTTTTAATGTTTTCTGCACCCTGCTATCTTCTTTAAAATTCCACTCAGGTTAACCCACCGTAATCAGTTGAGGCTAAATTGCTGCAAAATATGAAGAGTAATTGACCCCGCTGGTAAATTGTATGATTGGAAATGGAAGTGCGTTAAATTAGGATGGCACAGCTCAATTAAATGTGCTCTGGATTGCAGACTTGGCATTTACACCAAAGTTCTAAACTCAATTAAAAGGTATTTGAGAGAGAAAAATGTTAGGTTCCCACCACTTTAGGGGGGGATAACGTAGTCTTTTAAAGTGTGAGCAGGAGTCATGAACGCACTTCTCGGGGATAAGGTTCTGGCACTTCACAGAAAGGTTAAGGAGACACCAAAGGCAAACACACTGAATGAGAGTCTTGTCAAATCTAATTCCATTACGCCTTAGCTTATCTTATCTAACCAAGGTTCAGGGTTGACTGTGTGTAAGAAATGTTGGGCTATACTTTAGCTCTAAGCCACCAAGGATGAGAGAGAAAAAGTAACCTTGATATTTGGGTGTTCAGCTGACATTTCAAATTGAATTAGTTTCAGAAAGACGTGATGGTTTTGTACATTAAAGCATGTTGGTATGTTCAGAGGTCATCGTGGCGATAGCGCTCTAGTTGTTTTACAGGAGCCACAGCTGAAGGAAATCCAGAGGCCATGGACTGGAGACATGGGAATGCTGTGTTTGATACGCCACTGTAATCAGATTACCAAAAGAAATATGTTGTTGTTGTTGTTTGACTTATACAATGCAGAAAGCTTGTTTTAACACAGACGTTTAGCATGCGTTTAGCATCTATCAACAGCTTACCATCAGAGAAATCTTAAAATGGAAAACTCAAATCGTGTATTATCACGAGGTATATACACTACAGTAGTTTTACTCCATTTCTGAAAGTAATGGAAGGAGCTTGGCTCAGTTACTGGAAGGTTGCTGGGTTGAGCTACACCAAGAGTCCTGTCGAAGCATCACTGACCAAGATACCGAACCCCAGAGTGTAAAAGAGAATGAGAAAACCAGTGAAGTGCGGTGATGTTCAAGGCTGGTGAGGCATTACTATTAGAGTCAAGATTTATGAACCAAACAGAGTGGCGTATTGGCCATTAAATTAACAGCCATATATTAAAAAATGGTAAAAAAAAAAAAGAAAATAAATAAATATATATATATTGTTGGTACCTCTGTGTTAATGAAAGAAAAACGCACAGTGGTCACAGAAAAAACTCGAATCTGACAAAAGTAATACAATAAAAATACAATAAAAATTAACCAATGAAAATCAGACATTGCTTTTCAATTGTGGTTTAACAGAATTATTTTTTTCACGACCTTTTCAGGCAATCACTGCAATCAAATGATTTTTGTAACTCTCAATAAAACTTTGGCAACGCTCAGCATTTATTTTGGCCCACTCTTCATGAGCAAACGCTCCAGTTGTCTCAGGTTGAAGGGAGCTTTCTCCAGACACCATGTTTCAGCTCCTTCAACAGATGTTCAATTGGATTTAGATCAGGGCTCAAATGTAGTCCAGTATGTCAAATATTTTGCTATTAGCCATTCTTGTGTGTTTTTAGCTGTGTGTTTTGGGTCATTATCGCAAGACCCATGACCTGCGACTGAGACCAAACCTTCTGACACTGGGCAGCACATTTCTCTCTAGAATAACTCGATAGTCCTGAGACTTCATTGTACCCTGCACAGATTCAAGACACCTTGTGCCAGTTGTAGAAAAGCAGCCCCACAACATAACAGAGCCTCCTACATGTTTCACAGTAGGGACGGTGTTTTTTCTTGGTATGCTTCATTTTTGCATCTGTGAGCATAGAGCTGATGTGGCTTGCCAAAAAGTTTCAATTTTGTGTCATCTGTCCATAGGAAATTCTCCCAGAAGCTTTGTGGCTTGTCAACATGCAGTTTGGCAAGTTCGTCTCACTTTTTTATTATTATAATTTTTTTCTACATTGGTGTCCTTCCCGTTCGTTTCCAATGAAGTCCACTTTTGGCTCAAACAACAGTGGATGGTGCGATCTGACACTCATGTACGTCTTTGACTTTGGAGTTTACCTTTAATTTCTTTGGAGGTTGTTCTGGGCTTGTTTGTTACCATTCATATTATCCGTCTCTTCAATTTCTCATCAGTTTTCGTCCTGTGGCCATGTCCAGGAAATTTGGCTACAGTCCCGTGGATCTTAAATTTCGGAATATGTGCAACTGTAGTCACAGCAACATGAAGCTGCTTGGAGATGGTTTACTTTTCCCTTTGACATGCTTGTCTATAATTTTCTTTCTAATCTCCTTCGGCAACTCTCTCCTTTGACTCCTCTGGTCCATGTTTAGTGCGGTGCACACCATGTCACCAAACAGCACAGTGATTTCTTGTCACCCATTAAATAGGCCGACTGACTGGTTACAAATTTGAAGACACCTGTGATGCTAATTAGAGGACACACGTTGTTTGAACATGTCCCTATGGTCAAATTGTTATGAATGGAAATGACATGAATCTGTTACAGCCCCCATCCAAAAACAACACATTTTGTAATATTTTCAGAGAAAAATAGCACAAAAAATATACAGTAATGATGTAATTAAATACATATTAAAAAACTGTGACACTTTCTAATTCACTTCAATGTTAAACATTAAACTGCTCGTTCTGGTGTGCGCGCCTTTGCCCCCTTGGGGCAGTGTAAAACAGAAATACGGATTTACATGGAGCCAGAATGGATGTCACTCCTCAGCAGTAATATCAGTTTTTCTTCACAGAGGATAAAGAATATATGGCTGTAAAGGTGTTATTAAAATGCAGCCAATTAGCTTTCACTTATTTTGAACTACTTAATGTGAATTAGTGCTTTTATCCAGGATAATCTGGACAGTTGTGAGCATTTGTTTTCAGTGCTGTCAAACAATTTCAGTGGCTCAGGGAGGTGGATTCTCTTCGTTGTGACCCTATAGGGATTATTTCTGCGTGTGTGACTTTGCCATTATTTCCTATGACCATTTATTTAAATCTTAATATGACTTTTATGACTAAACTTGAACAAATATAATCCCAATCAAATTATTGTTATGATATTTGTTGCGGCGGAACAGTGGACGACTGGTTAGAGCGTCTGCCTCACAGTTCTGAGGACCAGGGTTCAAATCCCAGCCACGCCTGTGTGGAGTTTGCATGTCCTCCCTGTGCCTGCCTGGGTTTTCTCCGGGCACTCCGGTTTCCTCCCACATCCCAAAAACATGCGTGGTAGGTTAATTGACAACTCTAAATTGCCCGTATGTGTGAATGTGAGTGCGAATGGTTGTTTGTTTATATGTGCCCTGCGATTGGCTGGCAACCAGTTCAGGGTGTACCCCGCCTCCTGCCCGATGATAGCTGGGATAGGCTCCAGCACGCCCGCGACCCTAGTGAGGAGAAGCGGCTCAGAAAATGGATGGATGGATATTAGTTGCACCCTTGTGTATTGCTTTATTTGGCTTTAGTGTTAGGTGTAGAACATAAAATAATTTATTAATTCCAGTGATTTGAAGGGTTTTCTCATTATTTGTTGCTAATTTTTCCTTATTTTTGTATATATGACTTTGATGCGCCCGTATTTTCTTTAGGTTCGGTGGCATTTACAAGGTTATGCAAGCTGTCATCTTAAATTAATTCCCCATCATTGCTTCCTTACAAACACACTTTTAGTCATCAATCTCCGCCCCTTTTTGTCCTACACTCCTGTTCAGGCTCAATCTGTTTGATTTCGTGTACTAAAGTAGGCTTTAGAATATTCTGTCCCCCTCCTGTGGAAATTGTTCCTCCTTGAAGAGGATTTCATAATTTCATTTGAGCGTCAGCCTGACAGGGAAGTGAATCATTTTGACAGTCCTCTTCAACCCAAGCCCTTGATTTTGAGTATTTTGGGAGCAGGGGGGAGGAGTAAGTCATTGTTGGCAATTTGCAACTGTGATGTAAACCATGGGCTTGCCGATTACTGTACATGGCCCTTGGCTGATGTCCAAGGATGTGGAGAAAGCCTGTATTTGTAGCATCTGGCACATAAGTGGAATCTTATTAGTATTGTTTTTCTTGGATCAGATCGCCTATAGTGCTTGCTGTCCAGGGACTGCATGTCCCTGTCACCATATTAGCATGCGTTACCTTCATGTACAGTGATAGGACTCTGGTGCACAGCAAGACATTCATCATTGTGTACTGTTGTTTGTGTGTCGTCCCACACGCAACCATTTATATTCAACGTGATGTACCGTGTTGTATATTTATGTCACGGGGTAAGAAATCATGGGGAATTATATTTTATTCAAATGTTTTGACATATGAATAGCATGCATTTTGCAACGCAACACACTCAATCTTTGATCAGAGTGAGTGTGTTGCTGTGTACACATATAAAGTATCTCCCCTGCAAGACATTTCCTTATTCGTGCTGCATAAATAGACCTCCCAGCAACGGTTTACATGATGTGATGTCCTTGTGATGTCCTTTCATCGAGTAAGACTTCTATAGACACTATCAGTGCTGGGGGGCAGGTGCCTCAGATGGAGGGTTCAATCAAAGTGTTTCCTCACATTTCTCAATGTTTATGGAAGCTGCTGTATTGCATTTGTCTTGTGTCTGGTCCTCAATTCAAAGCTGTCCCCCTCTCTCTTTCCCTTTCCCTCCGTTTCATTTCCTCAACCTGATTGAAGTCCTCTAACAACCAAAGTGTTTCCTTATGGAGTGCTCTGCCAACTATTTCTTCAATACGACTCTACTTTGAACTTTGATTTCCTCTTAATATCTGGGCTTTTTTTTTTTTTTTTTTTTTTTTAAATGGATGCTGAGAAACTCATCAGCTGGGGTAGCAGGGCCACCATCATAAAAATATATGGCCTGGAGGAAACACACTTTATGGTCAACTTGGGTGGGAGTATGTGTGTGCGACTTGCTTTTATTGTAGCATTTGTGTGGGAGTGTTAGTGCAGGTGGGGAAATTGTGCTCTCGTGCCTCAGGGTGTTTGTGTGCGTCCTAGAAAGTCAGAGTAAGACTGAAGTTGATTATTGAATATGTATGGGTTTGTCTGTGTGTCTCATACTCATTACCTTTGTATGTGGTGCTGTGGTTCGGTAGTGCCACCGTCATTAGTGGGCTCCTGAGGCGCAGCAGTAGTTCCGCTCTAGATTAATTTTCTTGAATCTGCCAACTCTCTGTCTGGCAGAAAGCCGGGTATGGCGCTGCCCAGCTCAGCTCAGTTCAGCTCACTGCAGCATGGATCGGAGCAGATGGTAAAGATTCTGTGCTATAACACAAACTCTGATTTTTCTGGCCCCTTTTTCAATCTTTCTGTACTTTCCTAGTCAATCATGTAGATTTTTGCAGAAAAATGCTTTAATTTGAGTTCTCTAGTAAATATAGCCGCTATCATTCTTATTCTCTACACAAATGACTGATCTGCAATAAGAGATCTTTTAAAACAGACACTTTTAAAAGCAATGTTGGCATGGCAGTTAGATGTTTTTATAATAGTGTCCTTACTATTTCATCAGGAATTTAAATTGTTTGTTAGTTTTCAATCCCATTCTCAAGTGCAAAGTCTCATTTCAGTCCTGGTTTCAAGGTTATGTTTGATTGTGCTCTTTTCCTTAACTAATGGTGTGCCAGGCCTCCAGCAGCAGTACAGAGAGTGTCAGGAGCTGCTTGGGCTCTACCAACAATACCTTACTCAGCAGCAAATAAAGCTCAACCAGTCCATAGCTGAGCTTAGCCAGGCACAAACTGACTACAAGGTATTGTACCTCTAGACTCAGTGTGCTTCTAAAGGGTTCATTGAGACTTCATGCAACAGCTCATTTATGGCTAAGTGCCAAAATAATGCATATCAATTGACTGTAGAAGTCCCCAGAAGTCACTTGGTTCAATATGATTACACCACAGTAAAACTCTCTCAAGGTCACACTTTAGAAGGCAAGACACTTTTCTGCCTAAGCGTTTGGAGATAGAATAGATGACATGGCCAACCTCATTGTCCCACTGTGACTCTGAATAATGGGTGTTTGCCTGCTCCCTGACCCTTAGCAAATGAGTCACACTCTCCCTCCCCTTGTCAACTATAAGATGGGCTTTTCCTCCTTATGTTTATCTCATAATTTGCCTGACCTTGGTTTACCTGCCATTAATGCTCAGTTGAAAATTGGTCTCTTAATCTTGCCGCCTCTGTCAAGTCTAAACTGGCTATGGTAAGCGTAATAGTACGGTGCACGCCATTGTAATTATGTGCACTGGAAGAAAATGGTCTCGATGCATGCACATCTGAACAAATTGAGTAATTGGTGCATAATTCAACATTGACAAATTTCATTTTTGGCCAGCACTATATTATGCTCTATGGGTTATAAAGCAGCCTTGTCTTTTGACTGAAGCACTGCATAATTTTTTAGGAGCCTTCTAAGTTGGTCAAAACACATAAATAATTTTTCTTGTGTGTCAAGGTGCTGAGCAGTGATGAAGCCATTAGTAAAACTACTAGCCAAGCTAATGGGCTACTGTTTGATGGGTCGTACCTGAGTCTTGCTGCTACTCAAACACATCAACCTCAAGTGCACAGGAGAAGTAGTGGAAGAAGAGGAGCCTCGCAAGCTGTCAGTATTCCAACACCCGCTTCCTATTTTACTGAGAACTGTGCAACTGATGCTGGTGTGCAAATCAGTGAGCATCGGATTCAGACACGAGAATCTGGTTTGCAGCACTATCAAGGGGCTTTCCAAGACACAAGCTATAGCACCCAGCAGGATAGACTAAATAGCCATTCCCTTGAGAAAAGCTGTGAGAGCACCTTTAGCCAAAGGTACTGTTGATCTGATGAAACTGTATACCCTCACTCTGTTCAGTCTTTCTAAATTTTAAAGATGCCAAAATACTTATATTTTTTGTAACTATCAAGTATCTGTTATCACACCAGTAATGCAGTTTTCCACATAGTAACCGTGGAGGGAATGACCTGGCCACTGAGAATAAGGAAACGATGACCATCCCTCTACTTGGTTGTGGGGACTGGGAGGAGAAGAGGCACCAGCTGCTTCTACAGAAGATGCAGCTGGAAATGGAGAGAGAGAAGTTGCAGACACGACTGGCTGATCAGGAGGAGCGGCTCAGCAGACAGAATCAGCAGCTGTCCCAGTCATGTCTTGACTGCAAAAGGTAGGCCCCAAAACCTTAAAGTCATCGTATACAGTTACTTAATGTTGATCTAATTTGATTTGTACATTTATTCAACTAGTAAATATTAGCAGCATGGTGAGGTAGTTGTTAGCATGTCTACCTCACAGTTGAGGTTATTGAGGTCAAATCTTGGCTCCTTCCTATGTGGATTTTGCATCTTCTCCCCATTCTTGGGTGGATTTTCTCCATATGCTCACATTCCAAAAACTGTTTCTTCAGTTAATTGGCAACCAGGCCTGCGACCTGAATGAGAATATGCGGGATTTATAAAAAAAAAAAAAAAAAAAACAATTGAAGGATGGATAATTGTTAACAAGCTCTCTTATAATGCTCAGATGTGTGGCAAAACATAAGTCCATAGTTTCTCTTTATTCTCATATTCATGTTAGGTTTCAAGAAGCATGTCAGTCTAAACACTGCAGCTCATTAGCTAACAATGGAACATCACAGCCAGACCCTCCCCACAGTCAAGATTTCCCCTCCAGGTAAAGCAAGTAGCTGAGCAAAATAGACCTATGTAAGTCATTCATAGAATTCAATTTAATTATTGTGGCATATTTCGGAAAACTGCTGATGATAATGCTATGTCTGATACCTGTATGACAGAGAGAATCATCATGCACAACAGAGCTTGCGTGACAACTTTTCACAAACTGCCCCGCTCAACAAAAGTCTTCATTTTTGTGGTGAGTTTTCCCAGTTAATAACGCCATCTTGTTACTTGTCATGAGCATGAGATGCCACATAGGTTAATTCACCAATTTGTTTGAGAAAGTGATGAAATAAATTGTTTGGAAAGGCGTCAGCATAAAACTTGGAAGTTGACTTATTTTTAAGAGCCAATCATATCAACAAATACTAAAGATGGCACCATTGCCAAATAAAAATTTACATCATGCTAGCTTGACAAGCAGCCAGCTGTTTTGTGCCAAAGCCAGTCAGGAAAAGTGTGAAAACATCCAATGTCATCAAGAAGAGCTTTCACTATTGTCATTTGCTCTTCTGTTAATGAAACGGTGTTCTCCAGTTCTGATAAAACCGCTGCTATGCCACAGTCTCCCATTATTTAGAAGCGTGCAATTTTACTTTCCTGTCATCTGAGGCATAAAGCCTAAAGATGCTACCTATTTCTCATATCTCCTCTAAGAACTCCTAGTTGTAGTTTGAGCCTTGGCAAGAATGATTTGTTTACATACAGTACATGAATGTTGACTTAATTCAGAGGTGATGTCATCATACTCTTCATGTCTATGCAAACACATGCTGTGTTGCATTGAGTGTTGTTACTCTAGCTTCCCAACACCTTAATCTAAATTTCTCAACAGATGCTACAGTGCAATCAAAAAAGGACAAAGCCACATCCCCTGTAGAATTCATTGCAAGCCCTGCGGAGCTCAGCATGATACCTGTGACTCAAAAGACATCTGGAAATCGGTAACGTTTCTACTGGACCATACAATTTGCACAATGGCAAATTAACAAATATATGCATGAAGAAACGGAACATTTACAAAAAACATTGTCATAGTCAGAGGTTGTCGGTTCGAATCTCAGTTCGGGTCTTTCTATGTAGAGTTTGCATATTCTCCTCATGCATGTGTTGGCTGTACTGTGGCCAATACAGCTTCCCTCCCACACAAGTCTTGGAAGGGCAAGGTCAATTTCTTTGTTTTTGTTGTATCCTGAAGACATTTGGGGTTCAGATCAAAAGATGAATATGAGACACAAAAGTTCAGACTTCCAGCTTTTATTTCATGGTATTTACATAATGCAGCCCTATGGGGGGCTCAAGCCAGGGCAAACTGTAGGCCGGTCCCAAGCCGGGATAAATGCAGAGGGTTGCGTCAGGAAGGGCATCCGGCTTAAAACTTTGCCAAACAAATATGAGCATTCATCCAAAGAATTCCATACTTGATCGGGTGTGGCCCGGGTTAACAACGTCCAACAACAGGCGCCACCAACCTGCAGTGCGGCGGTGGAAATTCAGCCACTGTGGGTCAAAGACTAAGGAGAGGTGTAAAGCGTGTTCTTAAGGAAGAAAGAGAAGAGGAGAGCACAGAGCCTAGAACTGAATGTGGGCTCCTTCAATGTTGGGACAATGACAGGAAAATCTCACGAGTTAGTTGACATGATGATTAGGAGAAAGGTTTATATATTGTGTGTCCAGGAGACCAGGTGGAAAGGCAGTAAGGCTAGAAGTTTAGGGGCAGGGTTTAAATTATTTTACCATGGTGTAGATGCAAAGAGAAATGGGGTTGGGGTTATTTTAAAAGAAGAGTTGGCTAAGAATGTCTTGGAGGTGAAAAGAGTATCAGATCGAGTGATGAGGCTGAAAGTTGAACTTGAGGGTGTTATGCATAATGTGATTAGTAACTAGGCCCCACAGGTAGGATGTGACCTCGAGGTGAAAGAGAAATTCTGGAAGGAGCTAGACGAAGTATTTCTGAGCATCCCAGACAGAGGGAGAGTCTTGATTGATGCAGATTGTAATGGACAATGGTAAAGGAAACAGGGGTGATGAAGAAGTGATGGGTGAGTTTGGCATCCAGGAAAGGAACTTGGAGGGACAGATGATGGTGTTTTGTTCTACTTTCTTTGTATGTATAGATTACTTGGGTTGTTCCCAACATCTGGTGAAAATTTCATGTCAATAACACCTTTGGAAATATATTTAGTGAGAAAAATTATGACGTGTTAAATACTTATTTCAGCCGCTGTATAACACTAAATGGAGCCTGGATTTAGAGAGAGTAGTGGTGCGACATGCAGCTTGCACAAGAGTAGGGTGCTCGCTATCTTGAACCGGGAGTTCCGCGATGGTCTGCCCCTCCATTTCATTCTTTTCTATTGAGACTTTTGGGCATGAGCACACCCAAAAAAAATTTAAAATGTTTCTTCACTCAAAAATTGTTACTTTAAAGGAAATAGTAAGTTCAAAAACAGTCTCCAGTCAGATGCATGAGACCCACATATATCCAATATTATATTTTAAACACACACATGTAAATAAACATACATTATACAGTACATTCTGTATATATGCCAGGGCGGACGCTACCTCTTGCCTAAAGTATTGAATAGGCTACGGATGGATGGATTTGTATTTGGATCTTTGTTTTGGTAGAAAGAAATGATTGCAAAAAAAAATTATTTGTGTAGTTTTTGCTACCTTTAGCTTACAAATTCCACACAAACTTTTATGTTTTCTTATTTTTTATAGAGCATAACGTAAACATTCACAGGACAGGGAGGAAAAAGTAATTGAACTCTTGGATTTAATAAGTGGTTGACCTGCCTTTGGCAACAATAACCTCAACCAGACGTTTCCTGTAGTTGCAGATCAGACGTGCACAACGATGCATTTTGAACCATTCCTCGTTACAAAACTGTTCCGGTTCAACAAGATTCCTAGGATTTCTGGTGGGGTAGCTCCCTTGAGGACATGCCCCAGCATCACAATTGGGTTGAGCTCAGGACTTTGATTGTGGCACTCCAGAATGCGTATTTTCTTCTTCTGAAGCCTTTCTGTTGTTGATTTGCTTTTGTTTTTTGGATCATTGTCGTATAACACGTCTTCTTTTCAGCTTCAACTGTTGGACAGATGACCTCAAGTTCTTCTGAAAAATATCTTGATGAACCTGAGAATTCATTTTTCCATTGAGAATAGCAAGTTGTCCAGGCCCTGAGGTAGAAAGGCACACCAATACTATGATGCTCTCACCACAATACTTCACAGTTGTGATAAGGGTTTTGATGTACTGTAGGTGTGCTGTGCCATTTTTTTCTCCACACATGGCGTTGTGTTCCTCCCAAACAATTCAACTTTGTTTTAATTTGTCTGCAGAATATTTTGTTAGTAGTACTGTGGAACATCCAAATGCTCTTTTGCAAACTTGAAATGTGCAGCAATGTTTGTTTCAGACCGGTACGGCTTCCTCCTTGGTGTTCTTCCATGAATCCAATTATTGTTTGTTTTAGTGTACATATGGTAGATATGTCATCAGATGTGATTTATTTGCGAGTGATTTCTTTGTCTTCAGCTGTCAGCAGCTATAGTCTAGTGCTCTTTTTTTTTTTTTGAACCCTCATTGATTTATTAATAATTTTATTTAGTTATTGCACAGTATTAGCAAACAATACAACACAATACACTACAGTACAAGGGTCCCTTCATTTCAGCAACTCAGAAGGAATGGGCAGAAGGAAAAGCTGCTTGTTTTGGCCCATTCCGACCCAAAGGAAGGTTCTTGTTCTTTCCATTAAATACAAATTCCAAAATTTTAAATTTAATTACAGTAGGTCCAATATGTTTAAGATTTTTATTTGGAACATTGACAATTCTACGCTGTGCTCTTGCAGTCATCTTTACAAGATGGTCACTCCTTGGAAGAGAAACAACAGTGCTGAGCTTTCTCCATTTCTAGACAATTTGTCTAACTGTGGACTGATGAACATCAAGACTTTTACAGATACTTTTGTAACCTTTTCCAGTTTTATACAAGTGTATATACGGTATAAAGTCCTGACCTCAACCCGATTGAGATGCTGTGGCATGACCTCAAAAGAGCTATTCACAACAGGCATCCCAGGAATCTTGCTGAACTGCAATATTTTTGTCAAGCGGAATGGTCCAAAATTCTGATCTGGCACTACAGGAAACGTTTGGTGGTGGGCCAAAGGAGGGTCAACCAGTTACCAGTGAGGATAAGCGGTTGTTTGTTTGTTAATTTCAATAAAAATATGAACACATAATTGTTTGTGTGGTATTAGTTTAAGCAGACTCTGTTGGTGTATCCTTGTGCTTTAGATGAAGAGCAGACCACATTTTGAATAATTTATGCAGAAATTTCAAGAAATTCCACATAGTTGACTATTTCACATACTTTTTCCTCCTACTGCATAATGTGTGACATGTTCCTCAAGCTAGTGCATGTTCTGTATGATGTAAAATTTCAACGCGCTCCAAAGAACTATACTGTAGTACAGAAAAGCCTAGGCTCACATTTTAAACAGGGTTTTGCAGAGTTTCCATTTTCCAGGGTAAATTATGATGCATCTTAGTTCAGCTAAGTTTTCGGCTGTGAGATGCTAAATGAAGCTTTTACTGGGCTAGCTAGCACTGCGGCCAGCCTGTCAGGAGACATGCTGCGTTCCATTAGTCCGCCTGGCAGGGACCTTGCAGCAGGTGTAATTGAACAGACTTCTGGATGCACACACTGCCCTCCCTCCTTTCTCTGCAACAGTAATGAGACAGAGAAAGCAAGAGGCAGCCATGTAAAAAGTAAGTTTAAAGGGGGGATAAGGGTGAGCAGGAAAAATGCAAGGCACAAATTTGAAGCAGGTGTAAAAAGGATCCAAATGGAATTTGTGTGAAAGATCTAATAAGGATGTTGAGGGCAGGTGCCATTCAAACAGCAACGTTACAAAACGTTTAATAACTTTTTTTTCCTTTGAATTCATAAATGTCAATAATTTATCTTTGTGAAGTCTATTTATCTGTGACAGTGTTAAAAGCAGTTGCAATATGTGTGTGTGTGTATTTAACACATCATCATTTTTCTCACTAAATATGCTTCCAAAGGTGCTATTGACCTGAAAATTTCACCAGATGTTGGGAACTACCCAAGTAATCCATACATACAAAGAAGGTACAACAAATAAGATTAGAAATTAAGTTGTGTGGAAAAATGTGAAATGACACAAGAAAAAAGTATTGAACCCATGAAGAAACGGAGGTGCAAAAAGGCATGCAAAGCCAAGACAACCCCTAAATATCTATCAATAACTAAACAGCAATCCAGCCCCTTGTCAGTGCAAATGAATATCAGCAGGGTCAGTCCTAATTTATGGCCTACAAAAAGGTCTCATTGCCAAGGTGTGAGTCAATACAAATCTCATGATGGGTAAGGGCAGAGAGCTGTCTCAAGACCATCACAAATTAATTGTTGCAAAACATAACGATGGCTTTGGTTAGAGGCGCATATTTAAGATTCTGAATGTTCCAGTGAGCACGGTTGGGGCCATAATACGTGAGTGGAAAGCCAATCATACCACCATAAATTTGCCTCAATCAAGTGCTCCTTGCAAGATTTCTGATAGAGGAGTGCAAAGAATAATCAGAAGAGTTGTCCAAGAGCCAAGGACCACCTGTGGAGAGCTTCAAAAAGACCTGGAAGGAAAACAAGGAAAACGGTGAGTAATGTACTCCGCGTCCATGGCCTGTATGCACGCGACACCCCATTGCTGAGGAAAAAAAAAAGCATGTCAAAGCTCGTTTAAAGTTTGCTGAACAACATTTGGACAAGCCAGTTAAATACTGTGAGAATATAGTCTGGTCTGACGAGAACAAAATTTAACTGTTTGGATGCCATCATGCACATGTTTGGAGGATAAATGGCACTGCACATCACGCTAAAAACACCATACCAACAGTGAAGTTCAGAGGTGGGAACATGATGGTGTGGGGCTGCTACAGCAAATGGTACTGTGGTAAACCTCACATTATTGAAGAAAGGATGAATGGACAAATGTACCGAGACATTCTTGACAAAAATCTGCTGCCAACTACGAGGATGATGAAAATGAAACGAGGGTGGACATTTCATCAGGATAATGATCCAAAGCAGACTGACAAGTAAACTCTCAATTGGTTTCAAAGAAAAAATAAATAAAGCTGCTAGAATGGCCCAGCCAATCACCTGACTTGAATCCAATTGAAAATTTATGGAAAGAACTGAAACTCAAGGCTCATAAAAAAAAGCCCACGGAACCTTCAAGATTTGAAGACTGCTTGTGTGGCGGAATGGGCCAAAATCACACCAGCGCAATGCATGCCACTAGTTTCTCCATACAGGAGGCGTCTTGAACCTGTCATTGCAAACAAAGGCTTTCATACAATGTATTAAGTAAATACCAGTTAGCGTGTTCAATACTTTTTCCCTGTGTCATTTCACATTATTACACGCAACTTAATTTCTGAGCTTATTTTTTCTACTTTCTTTGTATGTATGAATTAATTGGGTTGTTCCCAACATCCGGTGAAATTTTCATGTCAGTAGTATCTTTGGAAATATATTTAATGAGAAACATGGTGACGTTAAATACTTATTTTAGCCACTGTATGTGTGTGTGTGTGTATATACACGCGCACACACACACACTATATATACATATTGTATTTGTCCAAATTATAGTTATTGACATGCCATGTGTCGATCTGTACTATCAGATTTTCTCAAAATAATTTCAGTATTGACCTTGCTAGGTATTAAGACATACCTGTTCACTAGCTGCTGTATATGATGTGCTTCAAAAATGGGTGCAGTTAACTCCAGTCACAAGTCTCAGACATTTCCAAAGACATACACTTCTAGGCCTTTTTGAGGCTTTGCAGTCACTCTGTATCTCTGCTGTAACCTGCTGATGACACTTTGTGACACTCTCCTCAGTGGCCACGTCTTCTGAGAACATCCTGTTTGAAGCCTTACAACGCCGAGGTATTCTTGATCAGTTGGGTGTCGTCTTGTTCTCGTGACGTCGAAATGTGAACAGCATGAAAAAGACTGTTTAAATACCAATTATAATTGAATCAGGAAATAAAAATTACTGAAGGACTCAACTGTTGGACATGTGCATTTACAAGTTTGCAGAAGGTCAAATTAACTTCACCTGTAAAGGTTAGAGCGTTTTTGGTTCATCTTGAAATTTAACACAAAATGAATATCCCTCCCTTTTTGGTAAGTGTATTCTGTACATTTTATGTTCACAACTTTCAATGAGTAACTACTAAACAAAGCAATGAATGAGCCACATTGCGTTTTGAACTCCAGCAGATGCCTATTAATTCAACTTGGTGACCCATGGTATAACAGCTTGTTACTACCCTTTTGCACCTCTAACTCGTAAGCTAAGCAAAATAAACAACAATACTGTGATATTGCCTGTCTAAATAAAGGTCGTCAAGTCATCATGTTATTGCAAAATTCAGCATGGCCCCGGATATTGTGACACTGCTCGGTGAGGAGGAGCTAGGAAATATGAATAAAGGTGGATGAAATGATGCAGCTCACTTGAGTTAAGACAATTCATTTTACATGGTACATGAAGCTACTTTACGTAGCAACAATGTGCCCCACAGGGCCGTCTAATCTCAAACCGTTCAATCTTGATGTGCAAATTGCCAAACAAAGCTTGGGTTAACATGAAGTGACCTTATTAATCCTTTCATGAATCCTCTGCCAGTTAGTAATGAGACAGTTCCGTCGGACCCGCCCATCGCATCTCCATCTTGCCTGCCATTATCCGCTTGCTATTGATTGGTTGGGAAATTGACATGCGGGATATATGCTTTGGTCATTATAGTTTCCCCCCCCCTCTAACTTACTGTTTGGACTGCAAATGAATAAGGGCACAGGGGTGAGACGGCTATCTTTAATGAAAGAGTGCAGTGAGAGTTACAAGCGAGGATGCATGCAGAGCAGTTGTGTGGACATATTTCAAACAAAATGTGAGGAAATCTGTTTTCTTTGACTTTAAAGGTTACTGGGTGGCATGGTACACAAGTGTTTTGCACATCTGCCTCACAGTTCTGAGGCTTTCCCTCTGCTTGTGTGAGTTTCCTCCGGGTACTCAGGCACATTGCAAAAACACGTTTCTTGGATTCACTGATCACCGATGACTCTCTACTCTCTGCCCTTAGGTTTGAATGTTAGTGTGCTAGTGCTTGCTTGACAGAGATTCTTTCAAACCGTTAATTTCACAGCGGAACCTCAGTGGTCGAACCCCGGTTCCTAACTGACATACATGTGTAACAAGAAATTAACCACTGTATTAAAAATATAATGAAATAAAATTACTCTTCCTGTGGTGAAGCGTGACAGACAGGTCGCATGGAGGTAGTCTTACTAATTGCGGCTCACTTAGCAGTGTACATTCTGTTCCTCTTTCATTATTGATATGGCCTTTCAGCCAAATTTTACTGAGCAGCCAGGGCAGACACGTGCTCATTTCTGACTACATTGACTGACAAAAACATCTGTTCCTGCTTCTGCAGATTTACTTATTTAGTTATTTTGCCAGAATGTAGGCTGCAGTGACAGATTTCTGGAAGTCCCTTGAGGTATATTGTCTGGCTGAACCTCTAAGTGTAAAGTCACCAAGTCTCTGTTGCACAGTTGAAGCCCTCTGAATCTCTCCTGCATTCTTTTCTGCCTTATGCCACCCCTTCACCCCACCCTCGCTCCACCACCACTCCGACCAAACTGTACCCCCCACCCCTTGTTATAGATTGTGACCGCTGTTAAGTGATGCATTATTCATTACCAGCATGTCGTTTGTTGATGGATGGCTGTTTGAGAGCCCTGTCCGTTAAATAAATCAACAAATAAAAATGCAAATTCTCACATTTCGTGAGACGGAACCTAGCCAAAGTTCCCTCCCCCTCGTTCCACTCTGCCTTCCTCTCTATCCACAAAGCTGCATTTGCTTTCCATCTCTTAATTTCTCTCCTTCTCTTGGCCAGTCACTCTCACTTTTGCTCACTCTCTCCTGCCTGTTGACAGGCAGGAAACCAAATGAGGAAAATACATTAGGTTACTTGCGGTCCCATCTCTCGCTGTACTTTTAAAAATGTATTTATTTTTACAGTTATCCTCCCTCGACTGACTTGACCCTCATAAGCTTTCTCCAGTCACTAAAACAGGTTCACACGTTAGTTCAATTTCCGACAGAAAAGTTTCAATGCTTTATGGGTACTTCTTAACCAAGTCAGGAAATGGCCTTCATGAATGTCTGTATGAGCATGAGCACAAGTTCACTTTGAGTGGATAATCCACCAATGTGTCTCACCAGCCATTTACAGTACATGACATTACTGTAAGTCCAAGGAATGTTATGTTATACAGTACATGCAAACCCAAATTCCAATTAAGTTGGGATGCTATGTAAAATGTAAAGTAAAACAGGATATAACCTGTCACAAAAGTACAAAAGACAATTATTTAATGTAAAATGTTAAAACATAACATACGATACACGCTACCTTTTAATCACAAGTGACCAGCATCTGGCAGCTTGCCAATAAGTTTTTAATTTGTGTTACTTTGTGGGCTGCTCGTGCATGAAAAAGCAACAGAGACAAGTGAAATGTGCGAATGACGTGGTAATCTTGTCTATAGATGAATGCAACTGAAATGACTTTAAAAAAAAAAGAGAAAGTTGTTGTTCTCTGTGGCCGTGTACTAAATGATCCACGGCAAGTGCATGCCAAACGTGGTCCTCACCTCGGGGAGCTGTGAGCAGCGCTGCATGTGATGCAAATGGATTTGGCTTTAAACGAGCAGAGAATTATATTAGCAACTTCAGTGGAGCTTTGAAGAATGCATGTTTTGTATTTGGAATGGTTGTCCTTCCAGTGTGTATATGTTGAATAATTTATCAAGCCAGACGGACTGAGGGATTGAATCTCTATTAGCCTAATCTTCTTTGTTTTGGTTTATTTATTTCACTGCATATTCGCTCATTTCTATTCCAGGCAACAAGGCACCAAGTTCTTTGTCCCTCTCATACCGACAGGAAACTGTGTACTTCTGTTGGAGTACAATGGTGGTTTTGTCTTGTTAAAGCCGCTTGTTAGGGATCAGTCCATAATTCAGTAATCAGTGTAATGATTTGCTTTTATATTAATGGTGTTAATAAGCGGAAGGCTGTTAGCAATAGTTTAGCACGTACTTCATGTATAAGATGGCATTTTTTCTGCTTGTACCTCAGCTTGCTCACATTTTGCTTAAGTTTAGTCTTTGTCTGGTTGTTTCCTGTTGTTTGTGCAACAATGCCGCAGTCCATTGGAATCTGTCAGGCTCTGTTTTAGCTGGAGCTTTGCCCATGAAATGCCTCTGCAGAAAGACTACTGCATATTGAATTAAACAACAGCAACATTCCTTTTCTCCTTCCTTCTCCCCCCCCAGGTCAGACTTTTCTGTGGTTGATTTATTGGACATCTTTAGTCCCAGTTCGGCACATGACCAATGCAAACCATCATCCCGTAAGCCCAAATCATCGCAACGTGGACCAGTCTTCACTTCATCTAAACTAATCTGTAGAAGTCTGCCTACCCCTGTGGTGCCTTATCCTCTGAATTGTCAGCAGGACCTGGAAGAAAGCCAAATACTGGAGGATATTTTCTTTATTTGCTGACAAGAAAAAGTAAAAAAAATGTAAAGTTTTACTTGCTTGATCTCGATTTAGTTGTTTTACACAGATTTTGATTCTAATTAGAGATTGCTGTTTTTGGGCAAACTCCTGTCATATAATGTTTTCAATACAAATAAACCATTTATAGGGTGTATTTGTATATTTCTTTTTCATCCTTCTGTAGGGAACAGTTGACTCCCAAGTAACATTACAGTGGTGCTTTGAGATATGAGTGACCCGATTTCTGAGTTTTTCGAGATATGAGCTGCTGTTTGGCAGACAACACATGTACTGTAGATTGACAATATAATAATACAGGCATATTTTCTTTATCCTCAGTGAAAAACTAACAATATTGCAGTCTACTGAGTCACAGTAGTTGTGAATGTTTTTTTGTCTTCATGAGGGTATTATACTGCCCCCAGTGGCCAAATCACACACACCAGGAGTCACAATGAATTAATTGTGATGCACAGTTGAATATTTAGTTCTATTATATTCTGTTACTCCTATATGTTTTATAAAGTAAATATAACGTGCTCTTTTCTGTATTAAAAAACACTACAAGAAATGTTAGTTTTTTTTAGGGATGCTGAAATGAATTAATGGCCTTTCCATTGATTTAGAAAAAAAAATAAAGTTTTGAGTGAAGAGCGTGGTCATGAAATGGATTAAACTCATATCTCAAGGCACCACTGTATATTGTTTATGTCTAAGGCCGAAACCGTCCCCTTAAATAAACTGGAATATTTGTAGATTACAGTCAGTAGCTCCTCCAGCCAACAAACACGTTCTGTCTTTCAAACAACTATTTTCCAGTATTGTAACTTTTTGCCCAATAATCATGACGCCACACAGGACAATTTATTCTAGACTGTGCTTTATTATTGGCCTAAGCTGAGACGCATCATTCATTTTAAAATTACAAAAAAGGAGTCAAGGGAACAAGAAATGGGTGCAGTCTTTCTTTAGAGTCAGGGGCAGGAGACTAAAGCATATTGGCCTATCACAAGCTTAGTTCTTCAGGAACCTGGCAAAGCTTAATTATGCAACATTCATTTCCCCACCCTCCATATGTGCTGAAATTGGGAAATACATCTCCATAGTAACTTTTAAACCACATGATGCCTTTCCAGTCACTGTAGAGTTTAGAAGAAAACTTTATCACAGCACATAAAAGTGACAGTAACGCAGTTTTGGATTGAAGGGATAGTGCAGATTTCATTGACTTTTGCTCTTGGTAAAACACATCAGTTGAACAAGATCAGAGCTCTGCCAAATGATACAAAGCAAGATGCCGAAAATGGAAGGAGGGGAGTGAAGTTTTTATGACCAAAAGGGTATTTTACGCCACTGATTTTTGTGTGTCTGTGTATTAAGAATTTAGCTCTTTACATTGCAGAAGCTCACTTTGACCCCAAGGCAAATGTCTGATTGTACAGTTCGTTAAAGAGGGAGCACTAAACTAGAGGCTAACCATACATGAGGATAAAAAAAAAAAATCAAACCCATTAGAAGAATCTTTAATTCAATTGGCATTTTCAAAAGGAACCTATTATACTTATTTCTGATCTTGGTCTGATAAGATGGAAACCAGGTTTGATATGCACAATACTATTATATACAATATACTGCATAAGTATAATAAATAGGCTAAATCATCATAGTTCCCCTTTAAACCAATGAAGCTAGCTTCAATAAGTTATAAACAGAAATGTACATAAGGCTTAGAAACAGTAGTTGACTGCATTGTTTTCAAATGTTCATCAGAAACAGGAAATCGAATAATCAATCAGTTGTTTTTGAGATTTCCAACACATGAAGAGGTAATGTGATGGTGATACAAAGTGGCACTTTTAAGCAAGACCCCTCGGTGGCAATAATAGAGCTCAGATCTTGAGTCAAACAGCACAAATAAATAAATACATTGACAAATAAATAAAGACAAATAAGCAAATATTAAAATCTGTCTTTGACATCACTTGGTCAATAAGAGTTGTTTTCTCCATCTTCTAAGAAGTGCTGAAGGCATGGTCCTGAAGACAGGAACAATGATCATCTGTGGACCACAACAGTGGCCCATGCATGTCATATAAAAACTATTTGGTCACGTACCAACTCATAGAAAAATAATGCCATGAAAGCATGCATATCATCTCAAACATGACTTTGAAATAAATACAGAAATGAATAGAACCTAGTAAAGTATTTCTGTTATAAAATAGGTCAACGTGTGTCTAAGCTCTAACTGAGGTCAATGCTCTCCCTGACTGTTTTCTAGATAAATGCCTTGGTCAGGTCCTACATTTTGCACTGTACCCTAGCAACTTTTTTTGTACCTGGTTTTAATGAGCATTATCATGTTTTCATTCATATATATTTTTTGAGTATTCAAAGTACTTTATCCAGTCCTTGTAGATAGAAGTAAAAGTCCTATAAAATATGGAAACCTATGTACAGAGGAAAACGGAGCAAAACAAAAACAAACCAACAAAAAGAAATAATTTACAGTATATTCATCAGTTTATGTTTACATATATATATATATATATTTATATTCAGACTTCTGCTCTGTCTGGGGTTGTTTTAAACCAGACTTTTTTTTTTTTCTTCTCTTGTCAACTTGTCGTTTGCAGTTGTGGGCGAATGAAGATGATGTGCTTGGCATTCTACCACCTGTGGTTCAAACAAATCCACGTCAACCTTTTTTGTTGTTGCTGTTGTTTGTTTTTGCATTGCAGTCAAAGCGGGCTCACCACACATTGAGTTGATTGAGCTTAAGACATAAGTTCTGCTTGATCAAAGACTGTGTACTGGTCACAATGGTCTTTGCACTGATTGCCATGCTCAGGACAGTATTATGAGCGCACCCAAGCCATGCACAGGCGTCCTCGGAAGTCGAACTGAATATTTTTGCCTCACCGGTTTTGGCAGGTAAAAGTTCAGTTATTCGATCATTTTAAAAGGTTGAACATCTTGTGACGAGGAATGATGAACCATTTATAGGAAAACTTTTAACACATAACAGGAAGCATTGTTTTCCAGTGTCATATAGCCTTATAAAAATTCACATGTATAAATATTCATTTAAGTAATCTCTAGCAGCTGCATGGTGACCTTTAGAACATACTGTATATTTTACTATTACCTCAAATTGTATTCTATAGTAATACGAAACCTACCTTAGAGGTACAGTCACTATGATGGATAAATGTTTTTTCCACACTTATTGCTCCACTTGACTGTTTTTCTTTTTATATTGGATTACAGAAGGATTTGGACCACTAGGCAGCATTTTCCAAAGCAGGGGTCTCCAACCATTTATGCTATGTGAGGTGCTCTCCCAAGTAAAATAAAAACAGCCAGAAACCGCTCTCGTTTAATATGGTAGGTTTAGATAAATGTAAGGGCTGGAACATTTTCATCCCCCCAAAAAATCATTTATTGACAACAGTGCTTTGAAGACGGAATATGCAGATATTTGAGCACAGACTAGATGTTTTTTTTTAAACAGTTGCTTTATTTTGCCATCTATCTGTGGCAAAAAAGAGCTCTTTCGGCCCCATCACCTCAATGGCACAAATTGGATTAATGGTGTTTGACAATCTGTACCATTTTATGGTCAACCATGGCAGAATAGATGTGAACCGATTAGCTATAAAAGTACAACTTCAGAAGCGGGTGACGATCTACTGGTAGCTTGGGACATATCTGTTGGAGACCCCTCCTCTATCTAAAGGATATGCTTCATGACAATAATTGTCAATGACTAACTGCTGATAGTCATTTATTGCCTACACCTACAAACTCACACTAATAATATTGACTTCGTCACAGGTGCCTTGCCTGCAGCTTTGATAGTTCGTAGCTGTGCTTGCAGGTTTGATAATGCCCACTTTTATAATAATAATGTGTGAGTAGACGGTACATACATTGTAAAAGTTGAAAGACATCGATAGACCAACTGTGGACATGCATTGAACCTCTACACAGCTGAGCACTGATATGGATCTGGTCGGCGTTTTGACATCATAGTAGTGCGCTGGCTGCTTGCAGAAGTGTGTGTGATTTGTATTCGTTTCATTTTGGGGAGAGCACAGTGTTTGATGGCAGATTCTGCAGGTGACAAGGCACACCCTGACATGGTGACAGCCCGTACGCTACATGCACTTTTTACTGAATGCAGGAGAGAGCAAAGGTTGCAAGACATATTCATTTTGGTTCAAGTTTCAAAGAGAAGTTTTGTGTGTAGATGTGGTGTGTGTGTGTGTGTGTGTGTGCGTGCGCGCGTCCGTGCAAAGCATAAAGGATATGTTTGGAATCGAGTCAAAGATAATTGTTCTTTTCCTCTAAGATACTTCAGCCTGATTTTTCTGGAAGCCTGCTACTGAAATGTGGCTTTTTGCATTTTCAGACAATATTTACACCATCATGTGTATTCCCACACACGTATCCTTTAGCAGTGCTGCGTACTGTGTGTCAGCATATACTGTAGGTAATCACAAAAAGGAATGCCTGCAGTTTTTGGGAGCTGCCAGATTTGCGATTCATCCCAAGCAGAGCAATTTTTCAAACTCCAGCTAAAATCTCCCCCAACCCCAAAATGAATCAAAATTACACCTCAACATAGTCAGTAGCTGTTCTATATACAGACACACATATAACAAATATGTGCATATAAGTACATATGTATTTGCTTATGATTAATATCTGTTTATCCATATATGCCGTGTATATATGAATACATTTTCTTGAACGCTTGTTATACATATATATGTACTGCAAATATAAACAAGTTCGTATAGATCAAAGGTTTCTGATGTTACACTATCTATGAGGTTAGGATGTTAAGTTAAAAAAGATACTGTAAGGCTGTGATGCGGAGCAGCCCCTCCCATGCATTCTCCACCCCCCCCCCCCCAAGACAAAATGAGTAGAACAAAAAATAAACATTTTAAGTGCTTGTAAACTAACAAAGTGAGCGACCCAATTTTGTCATCGGAAATAGTTTTGCCTGTATTCCAAAGCATATCAGCAATATATATGTATATACACACACGTGCTGTGTGTGTACACACACATACACACACACACACACACACACATATATATATATATATATATATATATATATATATAGGAAATGTACACTTCTTTTTGGTACAACTCTTGAGCCAGTTGACACTGACTGAAAGAGATGCAGTGGTCCAAGTATATTAGAGCTACAAGTCCTCAGCAATAAAAAAATGTTTGGTCTTTTGGTCCCTAAAACAACTAAGGAATGACAGGTAAGACTCCCTGGAGACCGTTGCTATGGTTCTCCTTGGCAATGGTATCCCCTGGAAACGGACAGGCACTCCGAAGCTAAAGACAGTCATCCCAAATCCAAGCCAATTTGTGTCCTGATAATATCACATTCCTTACTTCCGGTCTCTATTCTGGAATTTGTTTCTTTGTGTATCAAGTCAACTGGCCCAAACACATACCAGACAAAAAACATGTCCTTCAACAATCCTCTGTTCAGTTTTGAAAAAGTTTGTTTTGTTCTCGTTAGACTTTTGACAGCCATTGTTCCCTTTAATAGTTCATCGGGGTTGGTCATTGAAAGTGTTTTTTTTGTCTTTTACTTTCTCCCCCGTCATTGTTCAAGTAAAAGTTATTGTGGTTCAAAAAAGGTAGCTGTCATTCAAGCAGGGTTCTGAGTGAAAGAATGTGTGTGTGTGTGTATGTGTATATATATATATATATATATATATATATATATATATATATATTTATACTGTATGTGCAGAAGAAAAGGTCCAAGGGCAAACCAAGTTGGTACAAATTCTCACTGTGTTCCAAAGTTTTTAGTACATCCAAAAGGAATTTTCCAAGACTCTGACAGCTTTCTCTCTGTCTTGATGTCCTCTCCTTCTGAAGCAGCCTCAGTGTTCCGGATGTTGAGTTTGCATTCTACAGCGGGTAGCAAATAGTCAACATATAATTCAGCTCTACAAAACCTGGAAAACACAATAGACAGAACATTTTACATCAGTAAAATTTGATGATCTTCACAATAATTTAATAGTGATCCATTCTACTTAAAACTGACCCCCCAATAAGGTGAATATTACCCTGCCTTGTGAATAGTTTGAGTTAAAGGCAGAAGTGGTTTAAGCTTAATTCTTATCTTAATACTGTGTGATACAGTATTGATAATTTTCAAGAATAAAAGGAACATACAGGCATGCAGTATTTTAGGGCATAGCACGTCCTTCAAGTAGCTGAGCATTCACAAAGACTGGGAACCTTTATATCAACAAACATTCTATTATTATTTCATAATGTCTTATATAATTTTGAAAAGCAAATTATACCAATGAGTTCATATTTGCTTCTGCTTTGGGGTCTCAAGCAAAAACTGTGCTTTGGACTATTTGGACATACTCATAAGTGAAGCTCAGAATGACAAAAAGCTTTATCTGTTAAAATGTCAACAGCATTATAAATTGTCCAAGCTTGACAGGTTATATGGAATATTTTTGTGGATGGCAAGGAATGGTGGCACATTCACATGAATTTGCCCTATTTCTCTTGCAGTGCTTTGCCTCGGGACACAGTCTTTACATGGATCAGTTAGTTTGTGAGTGGGTGATAAGTTGCCCTTGAATTAAGTCATCAGCAGTAAATGAACGACACAGTTTGAACTCTCCATCATGCAGATGAAGGGAGGAGACAAAGAGGAACGGCACAATTACTCGCCTTCGGAGTAATAAATGCCTTTTTCTTTGGAGGCAATCCCTTCTCTCTACAACACGCTGAAACATTTATGTAAGGACTATCTGTTACCTACAGTGTAACACACTGGGGGACTCTGAAATGTTGTTGTACCAAATGTCAGAAAGCACTGTTTGATGACATAAGAATTACATCTCACACACACAGCAGGTGTCTGGTTAAGCATCAAGCTCAATGGATGTGGTACACTATATGGACAAAAGTATTGAGTCACGTGGACATTATCACCTACAGGAAGTGAATAGAATACAAAAGAGAACATGGAAAGCTTTGTTGGATGTTTTGTCCATTCAGCCAAAAGGACGAAAGGTGACATCCGAGGGCCTTCAGGAGAGCAGGAGTCCTATTTTCTTTGAGGAAAAAAATATTGTATAAATCATCTGGGCTTTCATGACCTCTGTTGACATGCGTTGTTGCATTCTGCCGTCGCACATTCCTCTTTTGGTCCAGCATTCTTGCACACGATCTAAAATAAGCTACATCACTTTTGACTAGGATCTCATTCATTGTTCATGAAGTCACTGGTTGTTTTACATGGCCGTCACAACAAGCAGCACTCTTCATGCAGACATACATGGTCTCAATTTTATTTTGCATAATGTCTGTGACTGAAAAATTCCAATAAAAGTAGTAAGACCTTTGCGCTTTTGACATTGTTGTCTTGTTATGCGTTTTCAGGGTGGGGCGTCGTCATGTAGGAACAGAAAAGGACCTTTCCACAAAGTTAGAAGCATAGACTTGTCCAACATGTCTTGATAAGATAAAGAATTTATATTTTACAGGGAACTGAGGGTATTAGATCCACTCCTGATTGAATGAAGGGATGTGTATCAATACTTTCATTCACTTTGTGCAGGTGTGGTGCTTTCTCATGTACCCATACAGCTGCCGGATGTAGCTTATCAGGGGACTTCTATAACTTACACAGTCATCAGTCCAAATGACGATGGGGAAATTAACATTTAGAAAAACGGCTGCTTGAACTCTCAGTGATGCTACATCGATGTTCTTTACAAGCAATTTGCAGATGATTTGCTTTTTATTAGGCATCTGCAAATGTTTTGTGGCATTTCTAAAAGGTTAGTGAAACCACATCAGGCACTTTCATAAACAGGCTTGCAATTTGAGCATCCGTCAATATGATGTGCGTTAGCTGAGTATGCAGTGGCCCGGTTAATCACCCATCAAACAAGTTTGACCACAAATGTTTCCCCTGTGAGCTTGGGTCTGACCTGTCTTACCCGGTGTGGTGACAGCTACCCCGGCCGCCATGGATGGCAGCGGCTGGCTGGGGCCGGGGCTAGTAGGGGCGGTTTGCATCCTTTGGCCTCTTCAGCTGCACCTTGAGTCTTTTCATGCCGATTTGGAAGCCGTTCATTGACTGGATGGCAGCTTGGGCACTGCCTGGGTTATCGAAGCTCACAAAGCCTAGGGAAAGAGAGTGGCACAGGTTAATTTGAGGTTAGATGAAGAATGCTAACAAAAATGTGAGTATGAGATTCATTGATGAAGCACTTTAGTTGAGTGGTAGCTGTAGGAAGACATCTGTGCATGTTACAAATCAATACCATAATATTCGCATAATGCTATAAGAAGTAAAATATATTACAATAATAATAGAACAACAACAACAAAAACCCAACAACAACAGGATCACATTAATAAGAGAGTAGCATGTACCAATATCACAATATGAAGTGATGGAGTTTAAAACCAAAATATTGACACAGTTGTGCTGTATTTCAATCAAATTCCACTTGTGTAATATCTGCAATTAAAGCTGTGTGTTCATATTTTCAATACACAGACTGGACAGTTCATTAGGTAGACCTGTGCAATCTAAATGAGAGCTGTATCAAACGTTTTTCTTTTGAAAAGTCAATCATGCTCAGTTTTTATCGTCTCAAGAAGCTAAATAAGGTCAGCGAAATATTAGAAACACAACCATCAACATGTCGTTAAATTGATACTTATCTGACAATCAAAACTGAGCATGATTCTCTTTGTCAAGGCAGTATCCTTGACACCGCTTTCGAAATAGATGTCAGTAGATTGTGCGTGTACCCAATGTTAGTGCGTGTTGCTCATTAGGCACTGATGTGTTCATTCAAGGGTTACCTTAACAAATCTCTATTAAACACTCAGTCACTATCCAATAATAATTCATAATCATAGCATGTTATTTTAAATTCTGACTGGCTCTGGCACAGCCAACATAGCAGCCAAGCTGCGTTTGCCGTCCGTCACAAAGTAAGGCAGAGTTGAATAATTTCAGATAGAAATGTAAAGTAATCAAATAAGTCACCAGTTGTTGCACAACTCAACATAAGTCTCTCTTATTTTCATTTGGTTTGAAACAGGGAGGTGCTGGGAGGTTAGCAAGGGGCTGCAGTAAAGAAGGTGATTAGTAAAAAAGAATAATCAGAATAAATAATCAATAATCTTCTGGTTCTGTTAATTTTTACCCACCAAAGCATTTACTTTGGTTTGTCGCTCGATCCACAAACACTTTGGAGGAGATGACATTACCGAATGGCAGGAACATCTGCATCAGTTCGCCATCCCCAAACTCCTGAGGGAGGTGGTAGATGAACAGGTTGCAACCCTCTGGCCCTGTACATGGGAAACAGAGAGACAGAGACAGAGAGGTGTAGGGAGAGACAAAGGCAGGAAAATGAAAAATAATTGATATACATTGGACACTTCTTTAGGTACAGTGCATCTAATGAAATCCAATACAACCACTTAATAAACAGTCAGCCTTGACAAAGATAACAATTAGGGATGGGCGAATACCGATACCAGGTATCGATATCGGGTCGATACCGGCCTTATTTTATGGTATTGGATACTCGTGAGGGCTTCCAATACCAGCCACCAATACTGGCTTTGAATAAGTCCTCCTCGCCAGTAGTTGTTGCTACACTGCGACAGTTTGACACCTTAGGTTTACAATTATCTGCCATTGTGTTAATTGAAATTGTATGTATCAAAAGTACTATTGGAATTGGTACTCAGTATCGGTGAGTACTCAAGAGCGAATACTTGTACTGGTATCGGTCGCTAAAAACGTGGTCTCACATCACACAAACATCCCTAATAATAACGCTCACTTTTGAGAGAGGACTTTGTGTATGTTGCTATATTATTGCGGTTGTCGCTTACACTGCATCGTTAGCTGTTTGAAATATTAACAGTTCTACACCATTGCAAAGTACATAGAGAGTTTGAATACAAAATTGATTTAACAATTACAGATGTACAAAAACATTGGGAAATAATTGAACATACAATGGAGATAAAAAGTCGACACACCCCAGTTCAACTGCCTGGATTTTGTAATATCCATCCATCCATCCATTTTCTGAGCCGCTTCTCCTCACTAGGGTCGCGGGCGTGCTGGAGCCTATCCCAGCTATCATCGGGCAGGAGGCGGGGTACACCTTGAACTGGTTCCCAGCCAATCGCAGGGCACATACAAACAAACGACATTCGCACTCACATTCACACCTACGGGCAATTTAGAGTCCCCAATTAATGCATGTTTTTGGGATGTGGGAGGAAACCGGAGTGCCCGGAGAAAACCCACGCAGGCACGGGGAGAACATGCAAACTCCACACAGGCGGGACCGGGGATTGAACCCCGCTCCTCAGAACTGTGAGGCTGACGCTCTAACCAGTCGGCCACCGTGCCGCCGGATTTTGTAATATAAAAAATTAATTGGCCCACGACACATTTTTCCACATGCATCTGGGAGATTTCAAATCTATTTTTTTGCAAAATTTTGAACCCAACTTTGGGTTGAATGGTGCCACAGCACATCAGTGTGACAGCCGGTAGTTGCTACTGTTTTTAAGCGCTTAGACTAGTGAATCCCAAGCAGGGTGCTGTGAGAGATTATCAGGTGTGCCTGAATCAGAACCAGAATCAGCTTTATTGGCCAAGTACAGTATGTTTCAAGATACACAAGGAATTTGTCTCTGGTAGTTGGAGCCGCTCTAGTTGACGACAAGCAGCCACTATGACAAAATATACATTTAGGACATAAAAAACACAAGTATGGAGAGTCATTGATCAATGAAAGCGTACCACTAGTGTGGTGAAGCTGATATAATGGCAATTGTGATCATGAAGCCGTCCTCAAGCAATTTAGAGCACTTTAAAGTGACTAATAGTGCAATGATCTGGTACTGTGACGAATGTGGAAAAGGTGCAGAGTTCTCAAACACATAAGTGGCCAGTAGTAATCAAAAATAGTATGCATATAGTGCAGCATGATAAAACAGTAAGTGCACAAATAATGTAGAAGTGTCCCGACAGAGATGTGCAAAATTGGCAGCATGTTGCAACGAAATTGTAAGTCAACTGTTTAAGAAGTTAATGGCAAGAGGGAAGAAGCTTTTGGAATGTCTGCTGGTTTTAGTTTGCATTGTTCGATAGCACCTACCTGAGGGAACGAGTTGGAATAGGTGGTGACCAGGTTCTCAAGAGAAGGTAGGTGGGTACTGATGAATCTTTCGGCAGCCTTGACTGTCCGTTGCAGTCTGATTTTGTCCTTCTTTGTGGCAGCACCAAACCAGACTTTGATGGATGAAAACAGGACTGATTCGATTACTGCTGTGTAGAACTGCCTCAACAGCTCTTGTGGCAGGCCGTGCTTCCTCAGATGCCGCAGGAAGTACATCCTCTGCTGGGTCTTATTGAGAATGGAGTAGATGTTGGTCTCCCACTTCAGGTCCCGAGAGACTGTAATTCCCAGGAACTGAAAGGTCTCGACGGTTGAAACAAGGTAGTTGGACAGCGTGAGGGGCAGCTGTGGCGAAGGATGTTTCCTGAAGTCCATAATCCTTCTGACCGTCATGAGCGTGTTCAGCTCCAGATTGTGTTGGGTTCACCGAAGCTCCAGCCGCTCCATTTCTTGTCGATAAGCAGACTTGTCACCGTCTTTGATGAGGCCGATGACTGTGACGTCGTCTGCAAACTTCAGGAGTTTTACAGTCGGGTGTGTTGAGGCGAAGTCGTTCATGTAGAGAGAAGAGCAGTGGAGAGACGGCACATCCTTGGGGGGCACTGTTGTCCTGCCCGTCAGGAAGCTGAAAAAAACTGTGAATCTGCCAGCAGATGGCAGGCGAGACACTGAGCTGGAGAAGCTTGGAGGAGAGTAGTTCGGGGATGATGGTGTTGAACGCAGAGCTGAGGTCCATGAACAGGATCCTCACGTACTGTAGGTCCGTGTGCCGTCGAGTTGTTCCAGGGTGAATTGCAGTCCCATGTTGACTGCGTCATCCACAGACCTGTTTGCTTGATAGGCAAACTGCAAGGGGTCCAGCAGGGGTCATGTGATGCTCTTGAGGTGGTTCAGCACAAGGAAATCAAATGACTTCATGAGCACAGATTTCAGCATGAGAGGTCTGTTGACACTCAGTCCTGAAATTGCAGGTTTCTTGGGGACTTTGTGAATGGTCAACACAGAAGTGGGAGTCAGAGGTGTGACGGTGGGCATCGGTGGTGTGGCTGGGTGGGTGTGGGGAGTGAAAGTGTCCTTTTCAAATCTGTAGTAGAAGGTATTCAAGTCGTCAGCCAGTCCTTTATTGTTCTCCGCTTGGGGGGGATGATCCAATTTCACTTAATCGGCCCAATGGTTGTTATCCTACATGTATCTTTGATCATCTGTCTATGCCAGTGATGTATAGTGACAAGCAGAACAAATAATCGCTCTTCCACGAGATAGCAGACGGTACAATTAACCTGTGTATCCACCTGTTGCCTCATACAACAGAATAAGGGCCTTGTGTTCAACTACACTGGCCCACATTTTACACTGGACAAGTAACATTTATGTGTTAATTGAGACAAGAGCATCATTATTTTAGTATATGTACTTTTTGTGACAATTTTTGGTGGTGTGCTGAGATGTTTCTTATATATGTGCCTTGGCGCAATGAAGGTAGGAAAAAACTCTATGTAATATTAACGATTATTATCTTATCTATAATATTATCTTTTTTTTCTACTTGGTGCTGCATTGTTTTGTTTGCATTCCACAAGAGGGCAGCAAGGCCACAGTCTTGTATGTGATCTCGCTCCCTTGTTGCAACTAGCAAACACTTGTAGGATAGATATAGTCAATTAACTTACAGCCTATAATCATCTCTATTTTCAATTTTAAAATGACACGAAGTAGCATATATGCATAAACGCAATATGACCTCTGCATTTCACCCCTCACTGTGAACACAGCAGCAAGCGTTGGTGTTACAATGCGAAGGATACTGCTCATGTATGCCGACTCTGCTCTCATAAACACTCCCCCACAACTGGAAAACGTCTTCAATAAATACTGTGTTGAGTCTTTCTTGAGCTTCTTCCAAATATGTATATATAAAGGTTTATGAGTCAAAATTGACAAACAGTCAAACAGATTTAAATGTTTGACTGGTAACCCACGGTAACCCAAATATTGCATCTTTTACCTTCTCGTTGCTGCTGTGGGATGATGGTTGAAGGGTGGGGGAAGGCCTGGCTGATCTGTCCGTATGCAGCGGGGTAGGCTGCTGAGGCACACACACACAAACACATGCACACACACACACTGATCAGATAACAGCTGGGACGAGAGCACAGTGCTACACACCAAGGCACACGCACGCACATGCAAACAACATGATATACACCGGGGCACAGCAGGCAATCGATCAGATAACAGACAATAGAGTGTACATGTTTCACACTCACAGACATGCTATAAAAAGCAGGGAATAAATTGATGTTGTACAGGCGTGACACTTTTGGTTACATGGTGAAAATTCCAAAATGCAAATGCAAACAATGAAATATCTTTATCTCCTTCCCTTGTTCCCTCCCGCAAATACACGGACACACACACACATGCACGCACACACACACACACACGTTCACACACCTGCATACTGCTGGACTCCCGTGTAAGCCTGCTGGAGAGGATCAGCTGCAGTGGGACTTTGAGCTGCTCCATAAGAGAACATGAAGAGATGAAGAAGGATGTGGAGGGCAGCATGGATGGATGGAGGAGTGGGTGTGCACCAAGGTAAAGAAAGAGGAACAATACAGACAAAGCAGCAGTGAGATGGAGCAGGAATGTAAATGGAGGGGAGGAGGAGGGGCACAGAGGAAGGCGAGAGTAATATATAATAACAGTGGGCGGGAGCGGGGTTACAATGTGAGGAAATGGAGGGAATAGACACGAGAGGCGAAGAGGTTAGTTCTCAGTGTGAGGTGCAGACCTCTCCCATTGGGCACAAGCTCAATTGTTTCCTCAAAAGAAGGAAAGGTTGTTTGGAAAGAAAGTTTCCTGAAGCATTCATTCATCATTTCGAGCAAATGTACCACTATTCTATGAGGCTATGTTATATGAAATGGTTTATACATTATATATTATTCACAATATAATGTATATGCATTCTGTACATCTCTGAAAAATATTAAGGTAACCGTATAATCATGGACTTTTTTTGGTATTTTGACAATTTTTCATTTCCTGCAAATAAATACTCACCAACCCAAATATTTGTATTTTGGTTTGAGAGTTATGTTGTCGATATATGTTGTAGAATAAAAAGAAATTGTTCAGTGTACTGAAACGTCCATCCATTTCATGTACCACTTGACTGGTCGTCAGCCAATCACAGTTATTCAAACATAGTAAAATCAAAGATAATTTGCAGCAGTCTTTTAGTTTTTTTTCCCAGAGCTGTACATATATATATAAGAATATGCTATATTATGTGTTTGTGTGGATCCCTATTTTTAGTGTCAAGGTATGGCTACATTTTCCAGCTATGTATTCTGTTAAATCCTAATGAGCTGCTCCCACTTATTATTGTACAAGACTATCTGTAGAAGAAAGGGAATTATAAACATGCTAAAAACACTGCAGAAAAAAGACATACACCACCGATACAACACCAATGTTAACACCAAAGAATGAAGGGGTGGAGAAGATACACATTAGATAAGAATAAGAACACTACCTTCAGATAGAGAAGAAAGAAAACAGCCACCCTGAACTCCAAAACAACTCCTTGGAGCTACACCCAGGCCATTTTTCTCAGAGTCCTCCCGAAAAACCACTTCTTGCAAAACTAGGGAGACAAAAACAAAAAAATAATAATACAATATAATAGTCTCTTTCCTCTTCTTAAAGAGAAAACAACCAAGTGATGTACAAACCACATCATGTGACACAAATGCATACTTTTGCTCCAGCATCCCCAAAGCACCTTTGCTAGACATGGATTTCCTCATTCTTTCTGCTTTGGGACTCTACATGCCGAATGTGCTCCTCACTTATTATGTAAGCCAGTTGAACGCTCATTGTCCTGTTGTGACAAATGTGTTTTCCTCTGAGTAAATATAAATCATGGCTCAACACAGCTGTTTATAAGGCATATATGTATGTCGCTGATAGGCATTATTATGTATTTTTTTTTATCAGGAACATAGAGGGAATTCATTGCTGTGAATGTATCAGTTAAATCTCACAACATTTTGAGATACAGTAGGCCTAAATGATTTTCATTGGACAGTGATGATAAAGAAATTCATTTTGCCTTGTATGTTTGAGAGTATGGTAGTTGATCCTGTTCCCACATGAATTTAGTAGGATTTTGGCTGAAAAGTAATATACATAATTTAGTAGACCCTTTACTAAATTACTCAAATCCTCATAGTTTCTGCTTAAGAATTGAGTAGGACTGTACTCTGCTTAGTAGAAAATTGACATTTTTAAAAATGTATGAATGTAAAGAAAATAATATGCCTTGAACGCAACTCGCCAACTGCATTGAAATTATGGCAAAATATTAACAGCTGTGTGTACGTTGCCCCTCACTGCAATGAATAGAATTCACCCTGAGGAAATTTGCATCATAACTCAGCATAATGTTGCAGCTCATGTATAAAGACTAACTTCCTGTAGTAATACCACAGAGTGGTTATTACTACTTATTTACTTATTTTTCTAATAATGTTCATACTCAAGTAAGTCAACATTGTAGCTCAACATAACATTGTTGAGAGCATATAATGTAATTGGATGAGTTATTGAATGTTGACTCTGTATCGTCAATCATTGACTTTTTTTTGTATAAAGAGCATTGCACTCTATTTAGTAAAAAAATGACTTCACAGATTAATTTCCTGTATTGTTAAACTTTTAAGAAATTGGGATAACACAATCACAACTTCCTAAGCGCTTATCAAGGCAAACTTCCATCCACTGCATTTATATTGCCCTTGTAATAAATGTGCTTTCTTTCTGAGTAGGTCTAAATCAAAGCTCAATACGATGTTGTTTCAAATGTCACAGTAGAAAATATTACTTTTTTCCCCGTTGTGAAAATAGTGTGATTGCTTGAGAAAATTAATACACTCTCCAATTAAACCAAGTTTTTTTTGCACCAAGTATCACCTTCATAGACAAAATTATACAGTAGCATAGTAGGACTAAATGTTCATCAAAAACAAGACAGAGGTTTTGTTTCGAAACAGTATAGCTAATATTATTGTAAGCCACTGTAACACTATGCACAGTTTGAACATTACCATTGCGCCTAAATATAGGCACATTAAAACCAAAACTTAAATAATGATTCAAATAAAATGTTAAACAAAAATTGTACCTAAATAAAAGTTTTATAACAAACAGTTCTTAAAGATTAAATGAAAATCTATTTTACTAAACAGTTAAATACAACTAACTGAACTGCACATAGGGATTGATTATTCACATACCACTAGAGGGATGCCGCATACCACTCGTGGTACCAGTAGCACACTTTGAGAATCAGTGCACTAAATTAAACTGCCTTGAAATTACGACAGAAAGTAACATTTTCAGTGAAGCATTTGCGCATCATGTCCATCATGGATGAAGCATGGGTTGCTGCTCTTTAGAACTTTAGATTGTTATGTTGGAAAATGGTCAAGTTTGAATGTAATATAGTGCTTAGAGTTTTGCATGAAAAAAGGGGGTTTACTATGGATTTACCAGGGTAATGGTGTATCCCATTGGTGAAGACGGCCTCTGCGGGTGGCTGTCCATTTGCTTGAGGGGGCGGCATGCCAGTAAAACCATTGACACTAATGGGGGAAGGGATGCTGGTCACTGTGGGGGCACTGATGCCTGGAGGAGTGCTACCGCCTGCAACAAGGAAGGAGTAAAATCAGAGAGGGTAACAGAGAGTAATTGTCTATATTTCCCCCCAGAGACATTATGGAAAGTTTTACTTTGACTGGCCACCAAGTAACTCTTGCAAATGTCAGAGGGGGCGGTCCAGTGGTCCAGTGAAGACATTAAATGTCAAGGCTGATTTCCTATCTCTCTATAATCCTCTGAGTGACACAAGTGGATGCAGATCAAATGTAATCGAGCATTGCAATCATCTCACAAAACTGTGGTGTGTTCAACTCGAGGAAGTCATGTTGGAACTCTGTGTTTATTATTCACTACATTCTGCATTGCAGCTGTATCAATTTTTAAACCATGTCACATATTTTAGCTAGAATACATTAAATTATAGATATTGCTTTTACCGCTGTTACCTGACGTGGGCGTGAGTGGTGCTCCGGGGAGGCCATTGATGGTGGCCATGTGCTGCATCTGGGCAGCAGCAAAGGCAGCCATCGGACTGAGGTAGCCGCCCTGGCCTACAGATGCCATCAATGCCGCCTGTTGTTGCACCTACAGGGAGGAGGAGATTCCAAATAAAATGACTTGAAAATGAATATCAGTTTAGTAGGACATGGATATGTTATCCCTGGAGCAGACTACAAGACAAATGTGGTCTTTCATGGTTGCACTATGTCAGACTACTGCCATACATTCTTGCCGTATCTCGGTCAGGCAGTAGCGACACTACATGTCACCGGTTCTCGGGAGTGGGCTGTCCATTCAAGAAGAGCTAGAGGTGTGTTCAAGTACTTTTAATGCAATACGGCTCGCAAGCAGGCAACATAATGTTATGTACCCTAGTAAGCTACTGCCAGCACTAACGTTTGTATGTAAACACGCTGGCTTTCTGTGCAGTCATGCTCTAAAGCAAAGCTTCGCTAAACATTGGCTCGTGCGAGTGAATAAATGTTGACAACGGCACCCAAATATGTTAACAACGGCAAGCAAGGGGGACCAAGCGACGGTCACAATACGCAATCCTATTGGTCGACGGCAAGGTGTGCTGTTGGAGACTTGTCGCCGATATGTCACACCAGCAGGAAGATATTCAAAAAATCAAACATGGGAGACTTTTCATTTTGGTGTCATAGGGCTATGGTGAGGCCAAATCGTTGGTCGTGGATTATGTTACAATACAAGAAATTTTGTCTTTCCCGATAAAATATGTCGGGCCTGATTTGGGAAATTGCCTGCAATAGCTAATCAGGCCAATACCAGGGCTAAAATCCTGTAGTCTCATGTCGGCATTACTGAGTTGAAGGGCAGGATAAAACATTTTCAGGGACCCAGATTGAAAAAGGTTTTTGTTGCAATGGTTCACACTTGGCATTAAGTCACTTCTAATGTTTAAACAATGGGATAAATGTAATCTTTTAAGTCATCTCAGCAGTCTAGTCTTGTCTACTATAGTGTAGTATAGAAAATAGTATAGTATAGTATAGTATATTATATTATAGTATTGTATAGCATCATATAGTAAGAAATTGAACAGCATAGTGTAGAATTTACAATAATAGAGTACAACAGTATAGTATAATATAGTAGAGAATTCTACATTGTACAGTATATTACACTATATCACAATATACGATATATAGTACAGTATAGTAGAATATAGTATCGTGAGGAATTAAACATTATAGTGCAGAATTAAATAAAATAGAACACTACAGTATAATATAGTTGTGGATTACCTATACTGTACACATAGTATATTATAGCATAGTACAGTACATAGTGTACTACAATAGAACAGTACAGTGTATTACAGTACAGTACAGTACACAAGAGAATAGAACAATATAGCATAGAATAGAGGTGAACAGAATAATATACTATAGTAGAGAATTGGGTGAAATATGCCAGTGTGGTATAGTGCAGTGCAATACAGTATATTACGTTATAGTTACGGTATTCTTGGCCAGTAAAAACAAAGTAGATTTTGTTTCCAGAACTCTGTAACGATGTTTATATGGCAAAGTGTTTAAAAAGGGGCCCTAGTGCATAAAAAAAATCATTTTTTGATCATTTTTCTTGCGAAAAGGCAAAGGGTTTGGTATACTATTCAGTCTCTGTGGATTCGTGATTAAGTTTATGATTACACCTCAATGATCTAGGCATCAATTCCTTGTCCTCAGTAAATGTACACTCAGTGTCAAACTCCTTTTCCAGAGCAGCACAAACAAGGACTTTTGATTTTTAGTTTATACTGTATTTAAAACAGTGTTGGTTTAAAAAACATCCACTTTTACACACACGTTCCAATATTTTCTCATGTAGGCTCTACAGCCAGACATTTTTTTTTCAGCCAAAAATGATGCCATGTAAACAGCCTCTAAATAATGTGTTTCCAAAATATGCTTTGGAGGGCCTTGCCTGAGCGTAGGCTCCGTAGGCTCCAAACTGCAGGGCCATAGGGTTGAAGATGCCCATCTGACCAGCCATCTGCTGCATGCGGCGAATGGTGCGCTCCTTATCCGTGTCTGCGAACTTTACCACCAGACTGGATGAGGCACCCTGCGCATTCACACACACACACACACACACACACACACACCAGACAGTAGGTTAGCGTGTACAGATGGACGCATGACATCACCTTGTGTCCCCTGTTGTACACAAAGCATACAGTATATTTTACTCCTCCCATGCGCAACAGCACAAAACCATGTGAAAAGTAGTGAGTAAATGGAAAAGAGAGTCTATGTTGCTGTTATAAGAATTAACTTTGCACTGACAAGCCAACCAGCTTCAAAGCTTTACTTTGCATTTAGTTGGCATGGGTCAAAGGCAGAGGGATTAAAAAAGTATAACTTTATAACTTTTAGGAGGTAATTAAGCTTGTTGCGATTCACCTCTGCGGTGACTCTTGTCACTCACATAAATCTACACGCTCTCACGTGTAGGTACTCACAGGCATTGTCTGGCTGCCGTGTAGTGCACTGATGGCCGCCTGAGCTTCGGCATGAGACGAGTATTTTACAAATGCGCAGCCTAAAGAGAAAGAGAAGACAATGAGCATGTTAAATAGAAGGAGCGGAGGACAAACATCATGCAATGTTACTGAGGAAGCTCACTAGTCACAAGTAATGCTTCTGATGGACAAAGTTCTCTTTGCAGAGGAGGCTCCAAGTTGAATTGCACTCAATAGGCAGGGTAAACACGGCACTTTGACATCATTAACAACTTTGAGATCCTCTGATGGGGCTTAAAATGCCACAGCAATGGGACTTCGCTTAATATTGACAAGGCCTGTTGATGAATTTGAATGATCAAGCTGCCAGTAATTATTGAGCTAAAGCCCATTTAGCTCAGTACGCTGGCTGATGGAGTCTTGTTAATGGAGCTTCATGGAGGCATCAGAACGATCAAGCCCACTGTAATCATCAGGCTTAGTTATCGACAGGCCACAGTGTTGGCTGCTAAGCCCAATGATAACTTCAAGCACTGTGACAACACTATGAAAGGCCATTTCACTGGCATGATAGGAGGCTTGATGGCTTATAATGAGGTTGACTTAGTTTGTCTTTTTCCCCATGTAGGTTGACTTATAAGGTTAATTGGGTTCATTTAAAATGAGTTTCTTTTCTATCTTATACCCTGTGGACAAAGCTTTCGATTGACGTCTACTTTTGGAATTTATGGAATCTACAACATTCTTATGTGACCTCTCATTGACAAATAACTTTGCTTTGACGTGACTCAACGTAGGGTGGTTGAGGAGAACTTTGCAAAGTCACCAACTGTGAAAGCCCAAATCATTTCTGTGCAGTAGCCTGTGACACAACTCTGCTGACGACCCAATGTCATAAATAGCTAGAAACTCACCTTTGCTGTTGCCGTCAGGACCTCGCAGGATGGTGCACTCCTCGATGCCGCCGAAGGACTCAAAAAGGCGTCGCACGTCATCTTCGGACTGTTGCTTGTTGAGCATGCCCACAAAGAGCTTTCTGTCTTCTAAAAGGGAGAAGGAATTATTTATAATCAAGGGCTCAGAGATCTACTTTTAGACTCACTAGGCCCTGTTTTCGTGAACGGCGTAATCTGTGCGTCAGAGGCGGGTCAGGCTGTTGTTGATAATTTTGTAGAGCAGCGCCACTGTGGGTGTGTTTACAGCATGTTCACCGAGCAAGTTCATCAAAATCGCGTGAGATCAGCCGTCTACCTACTGCGTCGTATCTAGATGTGGTCCCAGCAGGCGTCAGTTGACCAACTTTCTGCCACCAGATTGTCACACGTGCTGAGTACAAGTGGAAGGACAGACCCTCTTCGTGCCAGGTAAATCCAGCTTGTCAGAAAACTGGCAAACATGCGCAGCAAGCTGTGCTCTTGCATGAAAATCGAGATATGCCAGTTTTTTTGCGCTCCACAGCAGATGCACCACCAACTAAAATAGAGCCCTCTGTATTCTCTAGAACAGTAGTTCTTAACTTGGGTTTGATCGAACGCCAGGGGTTCGGTGAGGCAGTCGCTGAGGTTCAATGGAGGACTTGACACACACCGTGTGTGCGTGCTTGCATGTATCCGTAAAAGCCTTTTTACACTGCATTTTGAATGCCGTGCTTCAAAGTGGCCGTTTACCATTGCGGCGCTGCGCCTCGAGTTGAAATGCTTTGTTCTTTTTTTAAACTATCTTTATTTAACAAAATTTCAATGATACACTTGAGTTGAGTAGCATTGCTGTGGCATCAGACAGCGCATCCAATAATTAAAAAAAGAGCCCAAAAAATTTACTCTTACCTATGAACCCTTTTCGAGGATTGTAGAAATAACATAAAGAAAAGGAACAAATTTTGTTGTGAATTTTCACGATGAAGTCCGTTCCTCTGACATGAGAGTGGCACTTACAAGGGGAATGGCAACAGCAAAATTCCCATTCACTTAGAATAAATTTTCATTGAATTGAAATCCCTGGCCGGCCTGTGTGGCGTTTGCATGCTCTCCCCGTGCCCGCGTGGATTTTCTCCGGGCACTCCGGTTTCCTCCCACGTCCCAAAAACATGCATGGTAGGTTGACTGAAGACTCTAAATTGCCTGTAGGTGTGAATGTGGGTGCGAATTGTTGTTTGTTTGTATGTGCCCTGCGATTGGCTGGCGACCAGTTCAGGGTGTACCCCGCTTCTCGTCCGAAGATAGCTGGGATAGTCTCCAGCACGCCCGCGACCCCAGTGAGGATAAACGGTACAGAAAATGGACGGATTGATGAATTCTTTTTTTTTTTTTTGTGTGAAAGTCAGGTTTTGTTGGTTTGATTCTTTTACCACAATGACTTTGTGTGCAACTGATGGGTGGTTCATTTTGCGCATGACCTGGATGACTGAGAATTGACACAGACAATAAAATATATACCTGTTTTGAGTTTGAAGTAAACGATATTTTATTTTTCAAATTAGGAAGGGTTCCGTAAACTCCAGATGAAACTGGCGAGGTTCTGAACCTCCAACAAGGTTAAGAACCACTGCTCTAGAATATGTTTTGTTCCAATTCTATAATGATGTCACCATAAAGAATATACTTTCATGAATTTAGAAGCACTTCATTTGAAATTGTAGGGAACTTGTGCTCACGGTGGCTGAAATGTTCATCCTGTTTACTTCAGTTTAATTGAGTTTGTTTTTAAGGGTCATAAAGTATCTGACCCAAACTGTCTCACTCATCAGAATCCCTCTGTTGGTGTACCAGTCACACTAGTGCAGTGTGGTTCACTCGTGTAAGGGGGAAATAAACACAATACATTCCACTGATTGGTTGTCACTAGGGATGTTCGAGACCACTTTTTTTCAGATCCATACCAGTGCGAGTATTCACTCTTGAGTACTCACCAATCCTGAGTACTGATACCACTCGTACTTTTGATACATAAAATTTCAACTGACACGATGACATAATTGTGAACAGACCTTTCATACTTTCTTTCTTTCTTTCTTTCTTTCTTTCTTTCTTTCTTTCTTTCTTTCTTTCTTTCTTTCTTTCTTTCTTTCTTTCTTTCTTTCTTTCTTTCTCTCTCTCTCTCTCTCTCTCTCTCTCTCTCTCTCTCTCTCTCTCTCTGATGCACATGATTTGCCGATGTGTCAAACCGTCACAAAACCGTCAGGTTCATGTGGGAAGTGGCATGCAACTTATTCATTCTCTTGAGTGATCATTTTACATCTTATTCATTCACTATGCAAATTTGGGTGGCAGCATTACCTTTGGTGATACATCCATTGCCTTCTTATGAATCAGACTATATCACTTTGTATTTGGTATTGCTTCCTGACACACATTTGTTCAACCTCCTTTGTAGAACATTAAGTTTTTGTGCTGCCAAGTGTCAAGAGTGTTAAAAAGAGATTATTCCATCTGGTCAGGTTTTATGCACAATGGGGTCACTCTCGCTGAAAACAGCTAGCTGCCTGCTGCATGTAGAAGTTGTGATGTCACCAAATCAATGATGAGGTTGTACCAAATACAAGGTAGGCAGCATGCTTTTAACACAAAACAGCTGTAAGAGTGTAAATGCTCCATGCATAGGCATTAGGATGACCAGATGTGTTTGTCCACAGGTCAGGATGTGATTAACATTTAATTGAATTTCAAGTTACATTCCAAATTTGCATTTCTGGGGAGTAATTTATATTGAGCAACACATTATGGTTGTCAAACGTGCATAGACAGGATGCCAGCCCCTGTTTGCTATAAATGAGAGGTCAAATTGCACTGGGAAACAAAGGCATCACTTATGTACATAACAATATATGCAAAACCTTTGTAAAAGGTCCAACATCTTCACAGTAGAAGTTACTTGTTTGATAATACACTACCAAAGGCACGTTGTTCCACATACCAACTTGATTCTTCTTCTACAAACCCAATTCCAATGAAGTTAGGACGTTGTGTTAAACATAAATACAAATAGAATACAATGATTTGCAAATCATGTTCAATCTATCTTTAATTGAATACACTACAAAGACAAGATAGTTAATGTTCAAACTGATAAACTTTATTGTTTTTAGAAAATAATCATTAACTTGGAATTTTATGGCTGCAACACGTTCCAAAAAAGCTTTACAGGTGGCAAAAAAGACTGAGAAAATTGAGAAATGCTCATCAAACACCAGTTTGGAACATCCCACAGGTGAACAGGCTAATTGGGAACAGGTGGGTGCCATGATTGGGTATAAAAGGAGCTTCCCTGAATTGCTCAAGTCATTCAAAAGCAAAGATGGGGCGAGGTTCACCTCTTCGTGAGCAAGTGCGTAAGAAAATAGGCGAACAGTTTAAGGACAATGTTCCGCAACGTACAATTGCAAGGAATTTAGGGATTTCCTCATCTACGGTCCATAATATCATCAAAAGGTTCAGAGAATCTGGAGAAATCACTATATGTAAGCGGCAAGGACGAAAACCAACATTGAATGCCCATGACCCTCGATCCCTCTGGCGGCACAGCATCAAAAACCGACATCAATGTGTAAAGGATATCACCACTTGGGCTCAGGAACACTTCAGAAAACCAATGTCAGTAAATACAGTTCGGCGCTACATCCGAAAGTGCAACTTGAAACTGTACTATGCAAAGCAAAAGCCATTTATCAACAACACCCAGAAACGCCGCCGGCTTCTCTGGGCCCGAGCTCATCTAAGATGGACTGATGCAAAGTGGAAAAGTGTTCTGTGGTCCGACGAGTCCACATTTCAAATTGTTTTTGGAAATTGTGGACGTCGTGTCCTCCAGGCCAAAGAGGAAAAGAACCATCTGGACTGTTATGGACGCAAAGTTCAAAAGCCAGCATCTGTGATGGTATGGGTCTTTGTTAGTGCCAATGGCATGGGTAACTTACACATCTGTGAAGACACCATTAATACTGAAAGGTACATACAGGTTTTGGAGAAACATATGCTGCCATCCAGGCAATGTCTTTTTCATGGACGCCCCTGCTTATTTCATCAAGAAAATGCCAAACCACATTCTGCACGTGTTACAACAGTGTAGCTTTGTAGTAAAAGAGTGCGGGTACTAGACTGGTTTGCCTGCAGTTCAGACCTGTCTCCCATTGAAAATGTGTGGCGCATTATGAAGCCTAAAATATGACAACGGAGACCCCGGACTGTTGAACAGCTGAAGCTGTACATCAAGCAATAATGGGAAATAATTCCACCTACAAAGCTACCTAAAAGCACCTACAATTAGTGTCCTCAGTTCCCAAACGTTTATTGAATGTTGTTAAAAGAAAAGGTGATGTAACACAGTGGTAAACATCACCCTGTCCCAGCTATTTTGGAACGTGTTGCAGCCATAAAATTGTAAGTTAATGATTATTTGCTAAAAACAATAAAGTTTATCAGTTTGAACATTAAATATCTTGTCTTTGTCCATCCATCCATCCGTTTTCTGAGCCGCTTTTCCTCACTAGGGTCGCGGGCGTGCTGGAGCCTATCCCAGCTATCATTGGGCAGGAGGCGGGGTACACCCTGAACTGGTTGCCAGCCAATCGCAGGGCACAAACAAACAAACAAACAACCATTCGCACTCACATTCACACCTACGGGCAATTTAGAGTTGTCAATTAACCTAACACGCATGTTTTTGGGATGTGGGAGGAAGTTTTCTCCGGAGTGCCCGGAGAAAACCCACGCAGGCATGGGGAGAACATGCAAACGCCACACAGGCGGGGCCGGGGATTGAACCCCGGTCCTCAGAACTGTGAGGCAGACGCTCTAACCAGTCGTCCACCGTGAAGCCATCTTGTCTTTGTAGTGTATTCAATTAAATATGGGTCGAACATGATTTGCAAATCATTGTATTCTGTTTTTATTTATGTTTAACACAATGTCCCAACTTCATTGGAATTGGGGTTGTATATTTTGGGGAAAATACCCATTTGACAGAATTTAGCAGAAAGTGTCAGTCGACTAAAGACATCTCAAAAAAAAAACTTGTATTGATTTGTTGTTAGACAAATGAAATATGAGTATTGTGTGTTTTGTCTTTGGCAGGATGTAAACAAACGATGTGATTGAGCCAATGAATGAGTGTTTGAGGCAGACGACGAAAGTGTGTTAGTACACAACAACGGCAGATGGGTTGTGTGTCAGGCAGTCTGTTCTAATGTGACATTCTCGAATCCGAGCTTTGTGGAAATTGATGTATATGTTGGGAAATTAATGAGCCTTGGTGCAATTGCCTCTGAGTATGCCCTGCAAATGAACGTGCGTGTAGGTGTGTGTGTGCGCGCCAACGTGCTCACGGTCCGTTCCCCACAGCCTGTGCCTGACAGGGTGTCCTTGCCGAGTCAACAAGACTAATCTAAGCTCTGGCCTTGCACCGGGGGGAGGTTGTGGGGACGGGGGGTGTTTACAAGAGCGGGTGCGCATCGGAGGTGCAAGACCTATGCACACATATCCTGAAATTGCCCCCCTGCCCCCGCCCACACACACACAACACAACACACATCACACACACGCATATCCACTGATGGCCAAAGCCGTCAGTTCCCCAGGGAAGGCACCAATAAACATTACATCTTTCTTTGGGAAAGGGCTGTTAACACACGCTCACACACATTTACGCACACATATTCGGCCGGAGAGCAAATCAATATACAGCATGAAGACTTAAGAGTCTCGATGCAAAGCTCTCTCTTTGGAGCACACCCACGCAGTTAGGCATGACAAAAACTCTCATTTATTTCCTTCTTTGTTACACTCAGTAGGAGCATTGCAAATATCACAAAACAGCCATAAAAGTTTTTAATCTACATAACACAAGGTACAATTTGACATCTTCAATTGCCTTCTTTCCATTCCTTACTTTATACCTGCACACGTCTATATTTCAGATGCAAAATGGTGCCTATTATCAATACAAACACGTTTATTAGACACCTCTTGTTGCTATTTGATGACTCTTGATTGTGAATGTGTAGGACTGCAATGCTCCTTGAGATGAAAACTCTGTGATATAGAGTACAAACAAGACAAATAATTAAGGGAAATTGATTAAGAGGTCTCGGGGTGGGGGTGGAGAGAAGGGGGGGGGGGGGGGGGGCTGAAGATGAGCAGTTGGGGAAGACTTAAAACAAAAGTGTAGCAGCGAGTCTTCTGCTCCATCAGTCTTCGACTTAGAGAAGCAACAAACGAAATAGTAGACTATGTCCAACATTGTTTTTCCAATCGATCGCATGCTCTAATTCTTCCAAATTTGTCTCCGTGTTTTGTTCTACATTAAATAATTTATCTGCAACAACTGCAAATTCTGAAAGCTGTTTGCTCTTGTTTGATATCAAGCGCAAGTCGCTCCATTTCCAGATGTAGAAAATGTCACCAAATACCAAATCAAGTTCATTGGCTTGATGCAAAAATACAATATTTTTAATGGGATTTGGAGAAAGCGCCATTAAAGTACAAAAAGAAATGACCTGTCCCCCCTCATCCAAGCATAACAAGACGTGTGTGTGTACATGTATGTACTGTATGTGTGTGCTTGTGCATGCATCCTTGCATATGATAAAACTCAGACTGAGGAGCTGAAGGCCACGCTGGCCAACACTGGCGAGGACAAGCTCTGTTTACATAATGCATTCTGAATTCTAGTGGGTCTGGCCAGGCTGTCAGCCTGCGTTGAGGTACAGGCCATTGTGTAATGGGACAAATAATGGTGAGGCTGATATGCACAGGCAGCATGTTTGGGGGGTCAGAATAAAGGCAGAAAGTAGCAAAGAAAGGAAGGGAAGCAAAATACACTATACCTCCTCGACTCTCGCTGTCTGCTGGCTTCACCTGGATTGGTCTGTTCATCTGTGCAAAAAAAAATAGGGAAAGACAGGAAATTCAGAGAAAAGTAAACCAGTTAATAGTATGAACGTATGTACTGGCAAACACTTTTCCTCATCCCGCCTAGAAAATAAAATGTCTTTATTTGTATTTATTTTTTTAAGAATCACTCAGCCAAATTGCTGGTAAAGTGTATTAAAAATATCCAAAGCTGTAGCACTTATAGGCATTGGGGGACTAGTTGGTTGGGAATATGGGCTGTAAATATGATTTGATCTGAGATGAAAGGCAGGGGAGGGGTGGAAAGAGGGATGAGGAGAGGGATGAAGGGAGTGAGACAGGGAGGCAAGAAGGCTAGTAGAGAGGTAACATTTCTGCCAATGTGGACTTTGTACACTCACCAGCCACGACATTAGATAAACAACACCTGTACAGTCTCGTGAGATCAAATACAAGCGCTACATCAAAAATTCCACTATTTGAAAAATACTCAGCTTTGATTCCATTAATCACCTCTCCCATGGAGGTTATCACAAAGTTTCATCACTGTCAGTTTGTTTTCTGCAGGATTGCACAAAAATATCCAAACTACTTTGCAGAGAAGTAGGGCAAGAAATAACCTCTTTGACTGTGATATAGATCCTAGTGTCGCCACGGAGGTTTTATGAGATTGTTTGTAATTTCTCAATGAATAATTCATCAGGCTTTATGACAAAATTGAGGCAAATGCAGGTGGCTACCTCTATTTTTTGGAGGTTTCTACCATTTTGCACCTCCCATGTAGTAAGATGCAGAAGCAGCAACAACAAAAATAATCTCTATCCTGGTCACATTTTGAGTTAAGGAACCTCTCTAATGCTCCGAACAGTGGCACTTATTTTATAGTTCTGGACTTAAAAATGATTGCTGCAGAAAAAAAATCCCCCACCAAAATAGGCTCAGTCGTAATTTTAGTGTTGTTTTCTGATGGTTTATAGCAGATTTTAGCCCCACAAAACTGCATGATTGACACAGCAGCTTGATGACATCAGCGGCAGAATGTTTCCTTGGTTGCTTTGTGCTATTTTTCCGTGAAATTTGAAAAATTAAGCAAAACAAAAACAAAGTTAGGATGGACCAAACGAGAGGAGTGAAATATGCAGTGATCATTTCAAAGATTCTGACTTTGAAGATGAAACCTTTTGGTCGGAGTTTGGGATGAAATGGCTCACGTTAACCAGGATCCATTGCTGTACCATGGCCAAAAGTAGAACCCGGGTTCGTTAACACCTGTCTTGATGCTCACTGGCTGGTACCAGCTTCCTCCTTTCTAGCTAGCTCGCTCTCATCATCAAGTCTCAGTCAAAAAACATGTTTTTATGGGCTTCTGATTTCAAAACTGGTTATTCATCAATGTGTTTTGTCTATTGTTTGTAATTACAGTATATGAGGTACTCTTTCATTTATATGGGTTCACAGTTGTAGCGGCCCTCCGAGGGAAGTCATAACTACGATGTGGCCCGTGACAAAAAATTAGTTTGACACCCCTGCTTTAGATTATGTTAGAAAGGATTGTATGTGTGAAAAATGCACAAATATTTTGTTTCCTACCAATTGGCATTTGATTAATTTTCCAAATATTAAAAACTTAAAATGGTGAATGTTTTTCATGAAAATCTTCCATTTTATGGTGCCATTTATAGCCAAAAGATACCCATTCAACAAATACAAATTCACTTTTTCAGAATAATAATTTGGGGTTTAACTGGCTATTCAGGTAAAAGGTTATGAATTCATAAAATAAGCGCATACTGTACACACAGTGAGGGGCATCACAGCACGTCTCTCGCCAGTTTACAAATTATACTGGCACACACGCATGCACGCACACGCAGTCTGTCCCCCAGTGAGACCTTTCCAGTGTCAGTCCTCCTGTCATTTTACTCCTGCCTGTCAGACATTCCCTCTGCCTCAGCACCCAGCTAAACGCTCGCCTCCAATCAATTTTTAATAATGCCAATTGCTATGCTGCCAGGAGGAATGGGGAGACGTGGGGTGAGAAGAGAGCAGAGCCGAAGATGCAGAAAGGGAGAAGTGGGGCGGAGGGGGGGTGTTGAAGCGTTAGGAGGGAAAGGTCAAGGTTCTGTGTGATGCAGCATCAGTGTTTTGTTAAATGTCATTAAATCCTTTCTTTTGAGTTTGCTGATACACTCATCATTGTAATGAATGGTTCAGATGATTCAACAAAGCAAAAGCCTCAGGGCAAGGAGGACACAGTGTCACGATGCAAACACAATTAATGCTCGGACCTCCAGCCCTTCCTTTCGTCATTCTCTGACTAATATTAAATCACATCATTCACCATAACGTTTATTTAAAATAGAGTTCCCCATTCCTTCTTCTATCTCATCTCCTCCCTCTGTTTGACAGCCAAGAGAGCCCTATTAATGATTTTAATGTGCTGTGATGCATTATTTATCAGACTCGCTGTTGATATGGAAAAAAGAACGGGGAGGCGTAACGATAACTGGAAATGCAGTGAGCAAGTTAAAAAATGTGTAAAAGAGCTGTATGGCAAAGGTGATAGATAATAAGACGAGTGATTGGAGGCACAGAGCAAACTAATTTTAAACAAAGGTAGGATGATAGAGGGGAAACATTGAGTGAATAAGGAGAGCGGACAAAGGGGAGAGATGAGGACATAGATCAGAGTGTGGGACAAGGTCAGCATGGAGGTCCCAGGGGGGCCATAAGCCTGCATACATATGAGTGCTTTTACCGTGACCCATACTAATGGTCTGGCCTCAATCTGACCTAATTGTAGTCCACCGTCACTGGTTTTAAACACAAGTGCTGGTCTCAACACAACAAGAACTCAACAACTGAATGCTTTCTGGTTTTGTCCTCAAAAGATGAAACTCGTTTTAACCCAGAATCTAGTAATCCAAGTATGACCAATGAATCCAATTAATTTATCATTGCTACTTACTTGAGTAGCAACAGTTAAACAGTCTCTGCTCATAAAGTTTTACATACAGTTCAAAACAATGTTAAGTGGTTAAACTATTATTTTCTTTTGCCACTGAATGCTGAGTGGTGTTTCATGGTGTTGGCTACCATTATCTCAGCACTATAAACTGCTTCAAGGTCTGTTGTACCATCCAGCCCATAATGCAGAGTGAATTAGCACCAACTGGAAAACTGATCCCAAAACAGTTGTTAAAATTGGATGCTGACGAGCACTAATCGTTCCCACAAAAGGACTGCAGTGGTGCTTGCCAAAGCCAGATGGCACCATTGAGCAACAGAACCAACTGGAACCAGGAACTCCTCAAGCTCGTGTGAGAGTGGGAAACATGAGAGATGTGCACAAACTGTACATGCACAAACATATGTGCACTTGCAAAAGAACCGTACATGACATGCATGCTGATTACACATAGCCGAGAGTGGAAAATCACAATGGGCTCATGCCTTCAAGCTTCCATGGAAACATTCAATATGTAAATATTTCTATATGTGGAAGAAAATTGGCTCATCTCTCAGGCAGCATGCCTCACGTGCATTCTCTCCTCTTGTCTTGTATACTCTTTGTATGACCTGTACATTCATGCATGTGCCTCGTATGCCGTTCACATGGAAGCCTACAGGCAGGCAGGCAGGCTGAGCTCCATTGTTGCTGAAAGTCCAACTCAGCAGCCTTGTGTTTGAGCGGCCTTGGAGCGGCGCTTGATCGACAGCTCAAAAAGAACTGTGGCTCTGCAAACGCACGTATGCACACGCGCTCGCCTCATTCCTCTGTTGATTATGTAACTCAATGCCTTGGTGCTGCCACAGATTCCCTGCTAACTAGAAACTGAGGGAATACATGGCGTGCATGCAGGCTGCACTGTATCAAACTGGTGAGTCATTCCTCTGAATCAGTCTAGTAGGGCCAGCAAGGCCCATATGATTAACGCCAAACAATGTGGGATTATCGACTATGGGTTCTGCCTTGAAATGGGGAGCAAGTATTTTTAGTTCTTGATCTGACTTTTTCTGCTGTATTGACCTCAGTGTGTTCAAACCACCACAATTCTGTGAAAACACAGCAAGAAATGAAAACTTTTGTCGGATTTCTATTTAATAACTTGTTCTGTTATTCTCAAATGTGATTTGAATTTTTTTGGGTACAAGTAACACACATTCACTAGGGCAGTGTTTGCCAACTTTTATGGAGCCAAGGCACCCATTTTACGTTCATAAATCTTACGGTACACCATCACAGTATGAATACAGAAATAATGATGATCTCGTGACTCATCTCAATTTAGTCACAAATTTACTTATTCAGTGTGAAATCTGGACCAGATTAATTGAAAACAAAACTTTCTGTTGTATGAATGGTGACAGATGGATAACCAGGTTAATTGTACCTTCTACCATCTAATGGAAGAACAATTGTTCTGCCAATCACCGTACGTTGCTGGCATTGATAGATGAATAAAGATACAATATTGACAAATTAAGCAAAATTGGATCATGTCCCATGGCAACCTTGATGATCTTTCATGGCACACCAGTGCACAGTTCCACATTCCCTTCCACCCCAAAAGAATATAAAAGTATTCTTTATGAAACTCCGGCCAGGATGTTTTCTAATTTTCACAAGTGTCTTGCAGATGTGTTTTTGAGAGATACAGAGAGACAGAGAGCGAGAGAGAGAAAGCGTGAAAGCCAGAGAGTGAGAGAGAGAGAGAGAGAGAGAGAGAGAGAGAGAGAGAGAGAGAGAGAGAGAGAGAGAGAGAGAGAGAGAGAGAGAGAGTGTCAGTGCAGGCCAGGTCATTTCATTATCACATTGAGAAAGCACTCCATGGAAGTCTCCCGGGGAAGTAAGGAGGGCTGCCTTCATAATATTCCTCCTCCACTATTGTCACAACTTGCTCTGTTTTACATGCTGCGGCTGACTGCTGCTGCTCTCCCTTCTTAAACAGCATATACTGTCTATTAACTGATTCTTAAGAAGATTATATGTGATACGAGGTACAGTATATGAAGGGGGGCAGTGGGTGCTCTAGGTGTCACTGTAGGAGGAACACCAATGTTTCAAATCTATCAAACAAACCAGTGGTTCATATTCAAGCTGTCAGCATACATGCAGTGAAACATGTGCTAATAGCAAAACATCCATCCATCCAGTTTCTGAGCCGCTTCTCCTCACTAGGGTCGCGGGCGTGCTGGAGACTATCCCAGCTATCATCAGGCAGGAGGCGGGGTAGACCCTGAACTGGTTGCCAGCCAATCGCATGGCACATACAAACAAACAACCATTCGCACTCACATTCACACCTACGGGCAATTTAGAGTTGTCAATTAACCTAACACGCATGTTTTTGGGATGTGGGAGGAAGTTTTCTCCGGAGTGCCCGGAGAAAACCCACGCAGGCATGGGGAGAACATGCAAACGCCACACAAGCGGGGCCGGGGATTGAACCCCGGTCCTCAGAACTGTGAGGCAGACGCTCTAACCAGTCGTCCACCGTGCCGCCTAATAGCAATACTAACAATATTAACAATTATTATGCAATCCCATTTTTTTTCATGTATGGAAGGATAAAACAAATGCAGTCAGTGTCATGACTATATCCAAAAAATTGTAGAGAGTTTCAGTAAAAATATGACTCTGTGCTGCAACAGATCATGTCTCTGATGTATTTAGAGCATCTGTTACAAGCGGGAGCCCCTCAAAGCCCCCCCACCCCCCATGCCCCTCCCTACCAGCAGCACCTCTGCAGACCAAAGAGAGAAGAGCCTTAATGTGACTAATGGAACTGGAATCAAGTAGTCTAAGACTAGAAGTTATTTGTTTTACCATGCACAAGAAGCGTTCTGTCAAATGGCATCACCTCACCTCATAGCGAGGGATCTACTTGGGGTGAAGATGAACTAACTGAATGTGACAAGTTGTGCACCAGTGAAGCCACTCAAAGCATTTAAAAGATGAATGACATTGGCAATGTAGTGATTCACATAGATGGCAAACTAGTGTTTCTCTGGGGATCAGTCCACGGTTGTAGCACTGCAGCCACATGAACTGCTTTTTCTGCACATTGAACAGGGTCAGTGTGGCTATTTTGGAGTGTGTGCTCTTAACCTCAATAACCTCAGCTGAACTTTATTGTATTTCAGGTTCAAGAGAGTATGACAATTCCTGTATCACTTTACTGTACTAACCAAATTTGCCACACAAAATCGTGGTCATTTTTAAAAATATAATTTTTAATATGAAGTATTATTTCATTATAATGAAATTATAATGAAATAATACTAGTAGTATTATATGTATATATCTATAGCTAGAACCTTCTTGTGTTTGTTCTTCAAAAAAATTGGAATCGTTCTGAATAAAAGCAAACAGTAATGCCGTCTGTTACAGCTCCAACCCCCAACAAAATATTAAACCAGTCAGGGGTGTCAAACACATTTTTGTCACAGGCCACATTGTAGTTACATTTTTCATCAGTGGGCCATTGTGACTCTGAAACCACATCAATGTTTCATTACCTCATCATATTATTATCTATACAGAACAACTTGATAGATAACTAGTTTTGAAATCAGAAGTCAAGCATAATAGTTTGTTCAACTATTGTTCAACCGATTAAAGGTGTTTGGTAACAAAATAATGCTTGCAATATCTCAACATTCACATTATTCCATATCAGAATTTTGGTACATATTTTAACAAGGATGATGGAAGGTGATGCACATGATTTGCTTTCGTGGGCCACATAAAATGATGTGGCGGGCCAGTTCTGGCCCCTGGCCCTTGAGTTTGAGACCAGTGTTTTCAATGATAAAGGGTTTTCTGTGCAACATGTTGGGTGCTGTACAAGAGTACAATATTCTTAATATTGTGATTATTTTTCTCCACAATAGTATTCTCATGTATTATACTCCCTATGTATACATACAGTAACTTCCCTCCACAGATCTTTGTATCCCTAATCGTGACGTGGACTCTTGCCAGACTCAGTCAGCTATGACTTGAACTTGACTGTAAAAGAAACTTTTAGTTGAGTATGTCAGTGATGAATGAATAGTGTAATGACTCTGACCCAGTTGCCAAAACCTCCACCACAACTTGATAAGCTGCATTCTTCCAAGCGGCCCTGCTGTTCGAGACAACCACTAGAAGACGCCTACTGGATCTTAACTTAATTAGCAGCTTCCCGTCAAATCTTGATTCCCGTCTTCAAAAATACTCATTTCCTTCTTTTGAAGATAGCGACCAAAAGGTGGAACCTTCTCTCCAAGACTCCCGCCACTTCTATCTCTTTTTCGTGTCTGGCTCTCTTGTTTTGACTGCCCCTCCCTTTCCTCTTGTTCAAGTCCGCACCTTGTTAACCGCGAGCCTTGGGGATGGAGGTCCGGCTTCCTAGCCTGCGCTGATCACCTCTGTTATGCACCCAGAACACCTGCTGCTGAGGTGCCAGATACGCTACCAGCCAAACGTGAGTTCTCTGAACTTGCTAGCGGATCCCGGAAACAGGCAGGGAGAGAGACGGTCATATTCTCCCAACGAGGCGTGCTGAACAACTTAAATTTTTCTTCTTCCGCCTCTTTTGTTTTGTTTTATTTTTCAGCATCTTTTTTTTTTCAACCAAACCTACTCCGTTTTCCTCCTGAGATGTCTGGAAAAAGACCATCCCCACCGACCAGCTGATCTACGGTCATGAGTACCACACGACAAGCATTGCTAGGATGTACCATATTAGTGCCTAATAATTTCGGGGAAAGTACTAGCTTCATTCAAAATCCAAACTTTGCCCTTGCTCTCTCTCATCCGGACTGAATGCATTAAACGCTCACATTTTCAATTTTATTCCAGCAACACGGTGTTCTATTTCCCTTTTCGTACGCCTATCTTTCTTTCTTTCACCAGTATTAGTGTTATTTTCTTCTGGTCGTTAGACTGTGTGTTTCCCTATAGATCCCTTGTAGATGTCATTAAATATTCTATAAAATTCCACTCCTTGTTATGTTTTGAGCTTAATAAGGAGACCCTGTCATCTAGGACTCGTATTTCATAAACTGTAGCAACCTTTAGCTTATGAGACTTATAACAGGTTTGTCGTCGCTTTATACATATGAAGTGACGTGGTGCCCTGGACGAGACAAAATAGCTCGATTTATAACGTTAAGCGTCAAATCACGCTAAACTAGAAGCAACGCAGGTGTCGCTGCTTCTAAATAAATTACGTTTTATCCAAACGCCAATATACGCTACAATAGCCATCATGTTTTATTTGTACAAATGTTTACACCTTTCAGAATTTCCCTTCTTTGTGTCCGCTCGGCCAAACAACAAAACTCTCTTGTGATGAAAAAGTACATGGAGCACAGATCAATGTCACTGTGACAGATGACTATGAAGCAAGATGTCACTATGAATTAAAAAGAAAAATACAGGCAAACAAAGGTGGGTGTCTCATGTCACGATGGACAGAGTTTGAAAATAATTTCTTTCCAGAACCACATGGTAGTGTCCTTTTTTTGGGTAATGGTTGTGCTGGTTGCATGCCTCAGTTTGAATGGGGGAACATGATATACTAGATAAATACTTTAACAAACCTAAATGAATTATAAATTGACACAGGAAGAAATGTTTGCAACAAAGCATCACTAAGGGGGTTTGTGGTATGATGGTCGTGTGCATTACGGCAGTGGGCCCCAACCGTTACTGGTCTGTGGGACATTTGGTACCGGGCTCCACAGAGAGACTTGACCCAAAAATATTTTATTGATCATCAGAGTCTGCAAGAAGTTTCATTTTGAAAATAAGGTGCATCTGCCTGTGTCTAACCGCTCCTCCCAGTCACGTCAAGTAATGAGACTGAAAAAGAAGAGCCTGCAACTTACAAGAAAAAGAAAGCTGCATTTAAGAGACAATATCTCTGGTCTTACTCAAAACATGTCTTTATCGCGCCAAGTCCGCTCTGCGTAATATGTGGCAACAGGCTAGCAAATGAGGCAATGAAGGCTTTAAAACTGCCCCAAAAATGTTTTTGCATTTTATTTTTTTGCATTTCCAGCATCCTATCTTTGTGAACCAGAAATTTCTATATATAGAATATCTAAAACAAGACAAAAACTAATGAAACTGATCTTCACTCCAAGCCATCTTTGTAAAGGCAACACCGCTTGAGAATTGGATCTCATTAGCTCGTGTACCTAATGAAGTGAAGTTGGTGTATTTTATCATTTTTGCGACTGAAGAAGCTATGCATTTCACAAGGGAGAAACAATAATATTTAACGTTGAGTTGCAAATATTTATGCTTCATGCACCTACACACTTGAATATCTTCAGTCAGGTGCCACTCTACTGAGTTATCCCAGTGTGTTCAATTACTACACAAACCCAAAACACATATCCTCCTAAAGCATTGCATATTCATTAGGAAGCTTTCTTCATGTTCTAACCCTGAGAATCCGCTCAGAGCAACCATGTGAATGAAAAATGCAGCCATCGCCAGTGTCGGCCTTTTTGTATATGCTGCTGCTCGCTCTGTGCTCCCGCCATCCCACATCAGCGTGTCTCCACAAAGGCAGATGAAAAGGAAGCACTGCAAGATCACAAAAGGAGACAAGTTTCTCTGTCCATCTCTCTAATCATTGCTTATTCCTTCATCAACATGCCTTTTATAAGCAGTGCAACAACACTTGGGAGGAGAGAATGATTGACAACTTTACACACGAACAAGAGGGAAAGGCCCTTTTACACCAAAATCCATCCATCCATCCATCCATCCATCCACCTCACCAGGGAGGTGTCTAGGAGGCATCCTAATCAGATGCCCAAGCCACCTCATCTGTTCAGGGTGAACCCCGCCTCTCGCCCAGAGTCAGCTGGGATTGGCTCCAGCACCTCCGCGACCCTAGTGAGGATAAGCGGTACAGAAAATGCCTCACAGGTTCAGGGTTTAAATCTCGGCTACGGCCTTCCTGTGTGGAGTTTGCATGTTCTCCCCGTGCTTGTATGGGTTTCCACTGGGCACTCCAGCTTCCTCGCACATTCAAAGAAGAGGAATGTTCGGTTAATCGAAGACTCTAAATCATTCATAGTTGTGTATAAGTGCGGCATAAGTTGTCACTATCTCACTATTTAGGAACTTAAGGCCCTTTGTTTGTATCAGCGGTTGTCTGTTCCAATTGTTACGTGCAGTAGCTATGGTACTTACTATGCCTAAATTCTGAAAATGCATCTTCCCTTCTGACAGTCAGCTGGTGTGGCAGCTTTACAGCGCCTCATTGTCGGCTATGAGTGCGCGCGTGTCACATAGAGATGGCGAAAGAGCGAGGTCATTTTATTTTTAAAGATTGAAGTGATGTGAGACTCCCCCACAAGGAGACTTCACATAAAAAGTAACATGTTGCCCCTATACTAAAATTAGTTTGATTTTAACAATTAAACTTAAAATTGCGCTAACGTAATGAAGTAATGCAGGTATCACTTCCGTCTTATTCTTTTCTCCTAAATTAATTAAAATTTTATGCAACTTATATACGCTACACCTGGACAATGTAATATGATCCCCAAAAAAGCAACACCAAGAGGTCTGTAATTACAAAGACATGAATGCTCAGTTTTGATTGACACTGTCAGAGAGGTATTAAATTAGCAAAAGGCTGGTATTGTTGTTGTAGTTTGCACTTGAAATGCACTGCAAGTGTTTATAGTATTTAGCAACATAAGAGAAGGCAGTTCCACACCCCAAAAAAACACAATCATAAAAAAACAAACAGACAAACAAACAAACAAAGAATTGTTAACACATGAGCTTAATTCCCTGAGCATCTTACTTAAGGCTGGATTTGATATTGATGCAGCTTTAGTGACCAAAGGGTTCTGTTCCCTTGTTTGGACTCTTGATTCAAAAATTTCTACCCTCTCAGTAATGTTTCTATTATTTGGAAGACCTGCTGTCAAAAGAGTTATGAAACACAGTCATTTGAAAAGCTGTAAGTTATCACCCCCTCCTCCACCCGATTCAACTCCGCTTCTCTTTCATTTGCCTGCAGTTGGTTGAGAACAGCAATGATTTTCTCTCATCCATTGTTTGATCCATTTCACACTGGCCCACCTCTTCTTTATCTCCTTCTGCTTCCTCCTTATTTCATTGCCAAGCTGCCTTGGTACGTTGATTAGTGGGATGCTCTCGAGCAGTTTTGAATGAGAGGTTAAAATGCAAATCTGCTGCTCTTTCTGTACTTCTTTCTATTCGTGTTCCACATCTGATTATTCGTTCTCCTTCCTCCTCATTTTCTGTGGAAATTTGCTGTCAAACAGAGTAAATGAGTGTGTGAAGTATTTTTAAAAAAAATATTTTTTTACATGAAGCTGATGCATAAAACAGTGCTTTCCCTGTTTCCTTCATCTTTTCAAAGAGGACTTGCTTTAATTGCAATAGAGGGTATCAAATATTGTCACACTGTATGTAGACAGAAAACATCAACAACACTCGATTGTACCATCAAAAACCCTAAAGCTTCATCCTCTAGCCTATGCCTTGCACTTCAAACATGGAGTAAAAATTGATCCTACCCCAAGTGGAGGAGTTCACGTATCTCGGGGTCTTGTTCACGAGTAAGGGGAGAATGGAGCGGGAGATCGACAGGTGAATCAGTGCAGCGTCTACAGTAATGCACTCTGTATCGGTCTGTCGTGGTGACGAAGGAACTGTGTCGAAAGGCGAAGCTCTTAATTTACTGGTCGAGCTACGTTCCTACCCTCACCAGCTGTGGGTTGTGACCAAAAGAACAAGATCGGGATACAATTAGGCGAATTGAGTTTTCGCCACAGGGAGTCCGGCTCTCCCTTAGAGATAGGGTGAGAAGCTTGGTCATCCGCGAGAGGCTCAGAGTCGAGTCGCTGCTCTCCACATCGAGAGGAGCCAGATGAGGTGGCTCGGGCATCTGGTTAGGATGCCCACTGGATGCCTCCCTGGTGAGGTGATCTTGTCACGTCCCACCATGAGGAGACCCCAGGGATGAACCAAGAAATGCTGGAGAGACTATGTCTCCTAGCTGGGAACGCCTCGGGATCCCCCCAGAAGAGTTGGACAAAGTGGCTGGGGAGAGGGAAGTCTGGGCTTCCCTGCTTAAGCTGCTGCCCCCATAACTCAGGATAAGTGGAAGAAAATGGATTGATGGACAGATAGACATGAGACAAGCAATCGATATTTAAGACAGTTATTTACATATGGATCTGATACACAACTTAGAAAATGATACACAACTTAGAAAATAGCACCTTTTGTTTAAAGATGAACCCAACTTGTGTTTTATTTCAAAATACAATAAATTATTTTGAAGATAAGAGTTGAAAACCTGTGCAAAGACTGAGAACAACATAGTACTGAATTGTTGAGCTATAGCTTAAAACTGTTTTTATTCAGATTTGTTGGGCGGGGCTAAACCGGGGTCACCCTGACGTCACCGGGGAACAGCATACATCTTCCCTTAAGTCTAAAGTGTGTTGCGTTATTTGGACGACAGTGTCTCTGCCGTCTGGCCGCACGTGCATTGCGTTGCAAGGCAGCGGCGAACTGGAGGGAATCTGCCGCCCCATGGCCCCTTGCCAGCCTGACTGCGGTTAAAGTAGCCACTGGAGGTCCGCCGCAATGGCATTAGGGTTGTCAGCCGCAGAGCATTCATCAACATGCCCACAGCGTCTGCAAGATGAAAAAATGTCTAATTTCTTGACCATTTGGAAGCCTTATTTCACATACTTTTTTTATTTATTCATTTATTGTCTGGCTTGTTAACAATGTTCTTCTCTGTGGTGTGTCAAATCTATGAAATTTTCTGGGTTCTTTGGTTCATCTTCAAGCACTAGTTTTAACGTGAGCAAAAGTATTGGAAGATGTGACTGACAAGTGTGCTTTGATGCCCATGTGTGTGTATTACAGTACATTGCTGATCCAAACAATAAATAGCACTGAATGTGTAGACCGGTTCAGGGTGTACACCGCCTCCCGCCCGAAGATACCTGGGATAGGCTCCATCAGCCCGCAATCCTAGTGAGGATAAGCGGTAAAGAAAATGGATGGACGGATGGGTGAATGTGTAGACTCAGTTTTGAAATGGGAAATTCCACTGCGATAACAACAAAGGACTTCGTCGGGGAAAGATGTGGAAGGTTTGACAGTGATCAAGTCAAACTCCAGACTAAAACCCTAAGAAAGCAGGTAACTAGATACAAACAAATTGACGAGACAACGAGGAACATCGGGACTAAACACAAGTTATTGGAGGGAGCTGATTGGTCGACATAAGGGACTGGTTTGTTTGTTTGTTGATTATCATTGTGGCTGTCGTTTGCAATGGTGTACAATTGCATTGCATCATACCGAAAGCTTTTACTAATATTTTGGTTACCTTGTTCAGCTAAATGAGAAGCTAAACATTCGAACAATTTTTAGTGCAGTTGTACACCACTACAAACGACAACCATAATTGCAGTACAACATAATTAAAAACTGAACATTACTATCTATATTATCTGTTGAGGCAGCTCTTGTACTGGATTATTTAAATGTCCTACTTTCAAATTGAATGTATGCAACATTACAGCTGAAATCTTAAACAAAGGTGGACTCTCTCACCATAGCTTGATCCCTGCTGCACTGGAAGAGACACAGCTAATGGAGGACAGTGGCGGGGTGAGTAACAAATAGGCTGCAGAGCAAACACACTCACTCTCACAAACAACACAACCCATTGCGATGGTTACATAATTAGACGTGCAGCACCTTGCAATCAACAACTCTGCTGGCCTATAGTGTCGACTATACAAAGAAAAGATCTATGTGTGGAGGCGCATGAGGGCGGAGGTGCCAAGCGAGGCGGTGAGAGAAAGAATGAGGCGAAGACGCAGAGAATGAAAAAGTGTGAGAAAATTGGTGCGAGAATGAAGGTGTCGCTGAGGGGCTCAGCAGCTCGCACTGTTTGTGTGTGTGTGTGTGTGTGTGTGTGTGTGTGCGTGCGTGCGTGTGTGTCTGCGTGTGAGAAAAGCGCACTTGCATGTGTGTGATTACAGGGGTAGGAGCCTTCAGGGTGTGCACCTCAGTGTGTATGTTCGGGTGCTGGAGTGTATGTACACTTGCAAGAGAACAAACTACAAGGACGAAATGTGATAGAGTAGGCTAGTAATTGAGAGGAAGAGAAAGAAAAAAAAGAAAAGCTAACTAGAGAAAAAGAGCAGAGGACAATTTTCAGCCTCTAAGCTCACTGCATCGCCTCGGCTTTGCAGAATATAGTGAAGATTAGACCAGATGAGAGAGCCATAAATTCTACTTTTCTCTTTCCAGCACAGAACATAAATCTGGTACTGGCGTTCCATCACTGGCTTTTTGCTTTTCACTTATCTAATGACTAAAAAAAGAAAAACAAGTTCAATGCTGTCATATTCTGAACTGTGTAGCCTGCGTCCACTTAGAGCGCCACACAACTTTTGTTCTCTTCTGTAACCATCACGGGTGCACAGATGATGAGAGGCTTTCCCATAATTGCTGCAATATATTCATGAGCTGGTGGACTGTACATGCAGTACAGTACACAATAAAGGATGATTTGAAAGGCATTTGCATTATGAAAGATACCTTAAAGCATATGCTCATGCAAATATAGAGGAAAGAAACACAACTACTATTAATCTTAAACATAGCCACACATGCATAATTGCATTTGTAAAAGCTCACACAATACAAACACTATTGGCTGTGCTATTGCACAATTAAGAGGAGAACTTGGTAGGTGCCAGTCCCAGTGTCCCTGCTACTTGGTTTCGGTGGATGAATACAGACATGCACATCACTGTTCTTAAGGTTCCGGAAAGCTGAGCCAAACCCAGTGTAGCGTGAAAACAGAACAGAACCTCAAGAAAAGGGAAAGACTCCTCTTCTAAACATCATATCGCACACTGAGTGAAGAAAGCGCAGAGCAGCGTGACAAGATCACATAGCAGCCAGCATAAATCTGCAGCCAGGGGCGCGATAGAGGGACTTTCTTAACAGCTGATTTGATTATATAAAAAAAAAATAAAAAATGGGTTAGGCTGTTTATATGATAGCATCAATCTGACTTGCGGCACATTGTGACTGCTTTGCACACTGTAAATGTTAACTTTGTTTACTACAAGCACAGAACAGTGATTCCACCACGTTTACGTCAGAAAAGTTTGTTGTAACGCTCAGAATATACAAAACTGCGATGTTAACAGTAAAACAGTACGTAATTTAATGTTTTCATAAAATTTGCTGATTTGTACTGTATTTATGTCTCTGTATCTCCATTTAGGTATGTAATATTGTATTGGCCATTGATCAACGAATCCGTCATTTTGCTGTTGTAGGAAGTTATACTGAAAACAACAGAAAGCATATCGATAAAACAGTTGTATCTTAACTACTGCAGAGTTGACAAATCCATGGGATTTAAACGACTTCATCAGGACATTTGGCATTTTGTTGCCATGATTGTGAGGTAAACAGTAAAAGATAAGACAAGACTTCTGTCTCTTGCTTTGGCAGAACCTTCTCTCCACGGCAGCCGCTGAGTCAACACAGTGCTCCCGTTCAAGTCAATTGATGAAAAGCTAAATCAGTTGTGAACTAGTAGAGAAAGATTGACATTAAAGCGAGGATGACGTAAACATGAAGAAACAGTAGCTAAGAGGTAATAGTGGTGTACTAGGTAATGAAATGAAAGGATGTGTCATATCGAGGAGAACATTAACACAGCCACCCTCTCGCCTGCTTATTTCCATACAATAATCACTAATTCTATACTGATTACTTGATTGAATATAGAAACAACAGCAAGTGAGGAAGAGGGGAGGAAGATGAGGGGCAAATCAAAGCAAAAGAGGCGCGTAAGTGTGGAAGAGCAGCAAGAATGGTCGTCAAACCTGCATGTTAGCTTGTGCCAAAGTAACAGCTAAATAATAGTCACTGCAGTATTGGGATATGTGAAAGGTCTCTCCCTCCGACACATGGAAGAGACACAAATAAGTACTTGCATGTACAGTATGTGCAATACTTCCCATGCATAGAGTTGCTGACATTTGGGCACATTCCCTAAATTACAGTTGCAGGTTTGTCCTGTAAAATGTGCAAAGTGTGCATCTCTATTATCCCTATATTTATTGTAATGCATGTTTCTTCTTGTCCTCTTTTTCTTTGTGTACTTCTTTGAATTTCCAGCCCTGCTGCATGTCTCCTCAAAAGTGGAAGGTTTCATTGAGGAAAAGAGGAACGCTGACAAGAGTTTTATGTTGCAGCTGTACTATGTTCATTCCAGGGGGAAGTGAATGGGGAGGAAGAGGAATAGATGGAAATTTGATGTAATTATTAATGAAGGAAAACCTCCTTCAAATTGAACGTATATGGGACCACGTGCAAGATTTCATATCAAAAGAGGACCTGGGAAATGAATAGAAATGAAGGGGACCAAAGTGCCACCAGTGCAGTACACTGAATTAAAAAATACAGAGATATAAATGCTCAGTTAACAATATGTTTATTATGAGAGCTATGATTAATATGTTGACTCTCTCGTTCAATTAAATGAACTAAATGAAGTTCACTTCGATACCACTTCAAACTACAATCACAGCAATAAATGAATATTGAAAATTATTATGATCTTTGTGAAGGCAGACATTTGATACTGCTCTTTCATTGGATCTCATTAAATATTACAAGTGTAACTAAGTTGGTGGCAGGTGTATAACCTCTCAACCTAACCTAATTTCAAACCATAGGAGTAAGCCAAACAGGAAGATGCCGGAAGGTTTAGCATAATTTATCAAGCCTCATTTTATGTTTTTATTTCCCATTATCCTCTTAAAGGTCTTGTAACCTTCACATTGATTCTTGTCCAACAGTATGCTTTGGTGCAGTGGTGCCAAAAAACAACAGAGCTTCATGGAAATATTATCTTGCAATTGATTTTCAAAGAGTCACATTAACTTGGATTTCTTCCATAGTAATCTTAAAAACAAATAAGTGTGGTTACCTAAATGCATCCAATGAGCTCAATAGGCCTTGTTCCAACACGCTAAACCAACTTGGAAACAATTACGTCACCAAGTTAATCCAACACTTCACACAGTCAAAGGGATGCAGTTGGAGTCAATTTCTAATGTACTCTATAGGGTTAATTCAATGACTGCAAGGTAACACTTTGTATCCTTTCCTGAATCAAACGTTTATGTGTATGTTCCCCCAGCGGTAAAAGTCAAGTGTCAAGGATGCAAAAGCAGTACGGTGACAAGTTTTAAAGGTAAAAAAGATGTAACTTTCAAGTACTCTTTATTTGTGTCCCTTTGTTCATATGAATGAAAGGTAACAGTGGTTTCCTCATAGGGTTCAAATGATTCCAGACTTAATTCTGTTCGAGAACAAATAAAAGGAGAAAGCACAATTACAACTTTGCACGTTTGAATGATTTTGTGCTTTCTCAAGGGAGAACTTGTCAGGCTGGATTTGTATTCCTGTTTTCTCTGAGGGGGAAGCAGATCGATTCAGTGCGGATCACTGAGATGCATTTAAATGAAATGCAGAGTAACATTTCTACTGTATATGAAGGTCCCACACAGTGCAAGAGTTCAATTTGTTTAATGAGAACTGCAATAAATAATAAAATTTCATAGTTAAAAAATTCAGATGGAGTTAAACAAATAAATACTTCCCTTTGGTGAACGCTAGGCAGTGACTGACATCAGGAGCAGCTAATCATTTAACAGTGTGGATACATTACCAGAAACTGTAATGCCTGAGGTTTGGTTTGACTACAATGAAAATACATATTTTATGGACAAATGGAAATAGACAGGAATAATGTTAACTATGCCCGAGGCCATTGGTGAGTTGCATGCCGGTTCACGCTCACTTCCAAATGTCAAACCCCTTTAACATCTGACTACCCTGAAATCTTTGCACATGCAGGATATCCCGCATGTCAGGGCCAATATTTTAGGTTGTACGGCAACGTTACACCGCTTATGCAACTCAGCAGTGGCGCTGCCTTTATTTTCATTACCTGTCAGGATAGGTATTATGTCATTCTTATGACAGCGCTAGCCAATATGTCAGCCTCTTTAGGCTGAGTGCATCCATCTGTGTTACGATATATCTGGCTGTAATATCTTACTGGCTGTTGGCCAGCTGAGATTTGGCCAGTGAGAGTTGCTACTGTATCATAGCATATCTCTCCTTCTCCCTTCCCTGACCCTCTCCACCCCCACACGCCTAAAAATCATTGGCATAGTAGCTATAAGAACTGACTTGCGATAATTTAAAATTCTCTCCATCTGCAAAGATGGAGGAGTAAAAAATCTATAGCTATCCAAGTGGAACGTCTACCCAAGTGGCTCTGGAATACTGAGGCAAAATGACTGATTTCTGGTGATACTGTATCTCCTCAACTGCAGAGGTAAGAGGACCTGGTGGCCCTTGGGACCATCCTGTCACAACTAGAGAAACTCCTCTGTTGAGGTTTACAGCCAGCTCCCAGGGGGTTTGCACCACCACTTACCAGTTGAAACAAAAATCAATGGCTTAATGATCCAAAACAGGAAATAGAATGAGAGAGAGAAACAAAGCAGGTCCCTAAAACAACAAAATGTCTTTTGGCAAGGGACATTCTGTCCTGGGCTTTCAATTGTTTGTTTGTATCTGTGTGTTGAGAGAAATTTGCTGGAATGGTAAGTGGGTGTGTGTGTGTGCGTGTGTATGCTTGTACGTGCACCAGTAGCTTTGAGAGAGTGAGCTTACCCTAGCTTAGTGGCGCAAAACATATTGATTTATTGATTGCCTGGTTCACCCTCTCTCTCTCTCTATCTCTCTCTCTGTCTCTCTCGCTCTCTCTCTGTCTTTCTCTCTCTCTCCCTCCCCTTTTCTTAGCCTGTTATAAAGCCTCGGCGGACAGAGGCTGCAGCAGGAACTTAAAAAGCGATGCAGAGAAGAGAGAGTCAGCAAAGGAGACAGAACGCAAGGGATGCATCCCATCTTCGAGTTGTTCCAGCAGCCTTTTAACCAAGGACCTTACATCATTCAGATTTATGGACGACGGTCACGACCAAATCAAAACCTTGACCTATCTGTGAGGATGCCGATTTATAAGCATCCCTAAGTGGGGAGCGGTGGCCAGGGGCTAGTATTCTTCTCCTTGGCCGCCGCTTCCCTGTGGAGAGAAGTGGATCAGGGCCTAGGAGAGGCTGGCTGTATTTTGTGATTAGCGGACAGGTTGTGCTGAATGATATACAACCTCCGGCTGGTTGAACTCCCAGTTCAAAAGAACGCCACCGTCCCACGCCACATAAAGCTTGCTGTCTCACTAAAATGGACCAGAGGAGGTCAAGTTCCAATCTGTTCAGTAGGGCTTGTTGAAGATCTGCTAAGTCATAACAGCTCCAGTTGAGTGCATAAGTTCAAGCTAAGTATCCTCAAACAGGCCTAAACCAATGCCATAAACCACATTGTAATATACACAAGTAGATGACACTTAATGGATGCTTACCTGCAAATGCATAAAGATGGTTTAAATGGCAAAGGGTGCATTTAGTTGCAAAACACGTATCAGCATCGATGTGTACCCTATCTACTTGCTTATGTCTCATGGGGGATGTTTATGGCAAGCACCCCCCATGTTAGTACATTGTCCGTTCCTAAATCTTGTCCCCTCATAAATTATGGACAGGATGAAATACGAGTCTCACTCGACAGCGCTTGTTACCGCCCCCTCCCAAGAAGCTAACAGAAACATTTGGTGTTTTTTTGTTTTGCTTTGTTTTGATAAAAAAAAAAAAGGAATTAAAATATTCAAAGAAATGAACTAAAGTGCTTTTAACACTTTTAAGAAAGAGTGAATAAAAAAGAGGAACACAAGGAAAGAAGGAACAAAGTCCATTTCCATTTTCTCTTTAACTGTTACCTCCTTGCTGTCAAGTCAACTTTTTATCCTAGAGCTGAGGCTGCTGGGAAATTGGGCAGAGACGGGTGGGCCTGGGACCAAGCCTGATCTATTCTTAAATGTGCAGCATTGGGCAAATGCAGTTACAAACCAGAGGCGGCACACAGTCTAATCTAATAAAGTTGAGGTGGCCCATGTGGCGAAAGCCTGCTTCTCCCCTGAGGAGGCCCGTCTGGGCACAAAAGCATTGCGGCGCCCCCTGTTGCACTGATTGACCCCCACTGCCTTCAGTTGCACTGCAGGCGACATTTACTGTATATGGAAGCCAGCCGGCACAGTTGTTTTATCTTTAGTTCCCGGCTTGTGATTGGAACAGGTTGTGAGTGATTGACAAAGGCTAAGCACCGTGACAGTCGACTGGCCATGAAACTTTTCTAACTTTATTTGCATACAGCACATAGGAAGACATGCCCTGTGAGTGACTCTCAACCAGTCCAAGCTGTAGTCTGCCTTTCATCCAAAGTCAGATGGGATGGGCTCCAGCTTCCCGTGACCCCGAACAGGATAAGCGATGGAAGGATATAGGAGGACTTTCATCCAAACATCATTTCAAGAGGTTTGGATGAAAACTCTGACACCTGGAATTGAAAAAATATTTCCAGTATTGTAGCATCTCTTCTGGGATTTTATTTTTTTGTCTGGGATGTTAAATTAAAGCGCATCTGTCTCCTCCGAGGGGTTACAGAGTCCGATCGAGTGCTGACCAACTCACTCAGATTACAAATGAGAGGATCTAATTGAGTACAGAGAAGCCAAATACTTCTAATTCTAATTAAAATCACAATAATTGCAATAAATAGTGCCTCAATGCCTTGTCTTTGCTGTGGGTTGCCCACTTTGCTGATATAGAAGGAAACAGAGCTGTGGAGTTAACACCTCTGTGACACCAGGACAGGTATAATCCTATTAAGTGGAGTACACACTACAGCTGCGGGCTGTGATTTATATGCTGTATATCTTACATATGTAATAATATTACAACTCTGCCATATACTTTTACACTGCATTTTTCCTGTGATGCCAGAAAAACTGTCTGTCTCAGTTGTTCTGCTTTAAGTAAATGGTGCAGGAGATTTATGTTCTTCACACCGCTCGATAAAACCAAAGAGCTGGGAATACTCCTTCCTATAGTAAGACACATTTTCTGCAATTTCTCATCCAAACTGCAGTAGTCATTACCCATTAATGTCAGTGGCTAGGATGATAATTCATTATGATGGAAATAGATCATTACATGGTGTTAAGTGGTAATTAATGAGATATTTACCTCAAGTTTTATATCAGAAAGGAGGGATAGTTGCTGAAATAAGCGCAAGGTACAACGTCAACTAATAGTCTTTACATACTGATATTTTAACATTCAACGCTGATTGTGAACACTACATGAACATGACCAAAATAATTTATACGCTGCCCAAATTTTTTGTTAAAGTGAATTTTTAAATGTATGCATATGAAATGACAGTAGACTATAAGCGATTGTGTTAGCGACATTATCCAAATCCAAGCATAGTTACGATTGTCAATAAAGATACTGGTCAATTCTAGTATAATCAAGAATCTAGAAAATATTCTAGAACATTCTACACAACTAGATTTCAGTTTGATAAATGCATATTTTGGCAGGTTCCCAGAGCTAGTCCACTTTAAGGGCATTAGACCACCAATCACACATTGACACCGTAGTGTGTAAGGTTTGCTTGTAATCTAAACTCCACTTGCACGGATTTGTTGCTGTTTTTTCCCCTCTCTTTCTTGCATGAAAGCACAGTGCGGTCATGCAATTTATGTTTGAAAAGCAAAGCAAAGTTGCAAAGTTATTTTTTGTTCACAAAACAGACCAACTACTTCCCTTGGCTGCTTTAGCCAGGAAAATGGCATAAGATTTGGGCCAATGAGCAGCTTCTCGACACTACATAGCTGATGTTTAGGACATGCCAGATTGTATGGGTCAGTAATGAAAGTGAATCATACTCATGGTGATGCTGACGTTAGGCATAATTTGAACTCCAAATGTATTTTTTCTCCCCGAACCCATCGATGTGCAGCTTTGAGTTAAGTTCTCCTTTCCATGTGTTATTTTGTAACTAATAACTGCAGGAAAGTCAGTAGAGTTGAATCAAGCAGAAAGTAATTTACATTGTGCCATTCCTGAAAATGATTACAAAAGTTGTGAATGTTGGTCCTGACAGGACAGTTTTGACTGATGTGCTTTGCTTTTTTGGGGGTAGAAAGTACACTGAAGTTTAACTAAAATCCATGATCTTGTTCAATTCGTGTGCATATTGATGACAATGCAACACATGAACTGGACACTCAAGGGCAGTCATAGTCATTGATGATGCCACTCACCCCGGAATACTGAATGCATGCAATTGGGGAGCAGCACCTCATCTGCAAGGACTTGGCCTTTGGAACTAGATGGTCATGGTTCAAGTCCCACTGCAGACATTTTTCTTCCACTCACTGATCATTCCGTGTGCATGTTTACCGGACGGCCAGTCCTGAGGAAAGTAGCAACAGTGCTGAACTTTCTCCGTTTAGACAATCTGTTTTACCATGGACTGATAAACATTAAGGCTTTTAGAGATTCTTTTGTGACCCTTTCTGGCTTGATGCAGGTCAACAATTCTTAATTGTAAGTCTTCTGAGATCTCGTTTGTTCGAGGCAATGTTCACGTAAAGCAATGCGGCTTGAGAATAGCAAACCCAAAACTTGTTTTAATAAGGTTTTACACGATCACCACCACCGATCAGCGAGTTTAAAAAAACGATAACTGATCCGATCACAAGATGGAGGAATGTGTCTATTTAAATGACCTGTTCATTTACTGTATATACTTGTGCACTTAATTGCTCAAAAAATTATATTTACAATAAATAATGTATCTTTGTTCCTCTATTTATGCCAGTGAGGCATAGTGACAGACAGAAAAAAATAACGGTCTTCTACTAGATGGCAGGAAGTAAATACAGTAATTCATGTATACACTTTTTGTGACATTTTTGTTTGTTGGTGTGCCATGAGATTTTTCATTTGTAAAATATGTTCCTTGGCGCCACAAAGGTTGGAAATCACTGCTCTAGTCAGATTGTGTATTCTAATCATTTAGGTCAAACCAACATTACATAACAGAAATAATGGGTGCTAACTTACGGTGGCAGGCGATGAGCTTAACCATTGGGCCACGGCTGAATTAAATTACTTCACCCACACCGAAACTTTAGAGCATGATTCGACAGAACAGCGGCATGTTTACGTCCAACCATTTGTGCTACCACTAACTTGCTAGACTACATAACGTTTTTGTCGCCTGTATTGTATTAAAAGTACATGAACATACCTCAAGCAAGCCTTAAACGGACGTCCTCTCCTGTCCTGAGCACCGGTGACCACCGACACACATTTTTCCCCATTTTGTCCTCATAATACAGTTGGCGTGATCTACTCTTGTTGTTGTCGCCATGGTAACGCGTGTATCCGGTATCCGGTGTATCATTTGACAAGATAAAGCCCAATGATCGTAAAAAACGGGATGCGGTGGTGTCGGAATACAAGATTTTATTGCAGTAGTCTGACAATGCAATCATGAAAGAGCAAATTTGTCTTGTCGTCTGATCCTGACGTGTTGTCTGTCTCAGACGTGTTGTCTGTTCCACACCGCCGACGTGTTTTTTTTTTATAACTTTATTGGCCGTCAGATATTTCCAATACTACGTCAAAAGACGAGTGACAAGGCTAAAAATAAACTAGCTTTTGGATTCAAATATACTGTGCACGATGGCGACGCGGAGTAAATGTCTTCGGCGAATTATGACATTAAAGTCGATCAGCATAAAATGCTAATTATCGACCGATACCGATCAGCCCGATAAAATCGGTGTAAAGTCTAGTTTTAATAGGGCAGGGCAGCTTTAACCAACACCTCCAATCTTGTCATGTTGATTTCACTCTAGGTTGGTTGACTCTGACTCTGATTAGTTCTCTCAGAAGTCAATAGCCTAGGAGCTCACATACTTTCCTCCATGAACCGTGTCATCAACCAACTTAAGGTGGACAGAGTTCTGAGTTTGCAAGTAAGTTTTCTATCAATGTCACTGAGACAAAGTTAACGATCATAAAGAGAAAATGTTCTTAAATACCAAACAATGGAAAGGAAAGAAAATATGAGGTGATGTAATGTGAGCCACACAGCCCGCAGGAGGCCAAGCGGCCAAAGAGCTCTCACTACGTGAAGCCGCTCTCTTGGACCCTTGCCTGAGCAAGCTTGTAAGGTGTGTGCATCAGCACACTTGACACCAGCCAGGACTACATGTGCATTTGGCAAGCCATGTGCAAATGTAACATGGCATGATATTGAGGCTGTCCTACTTTTCTGTGCACCTCTCATTCCAAACACAACGCTCAGCACTCACCTCTTTCTCTACAAGCACTCATTAACAACGCTTAAGTGTCAACAAACAGCAAGTACCTGAAGGATTAAACAGTCTATTCACAGGGGAGCAGATCAGCACTGAATCATCCTGCCACCGCAACATTTTCCCTGAGAAATTAGAGAGCCGAAATTGCCGTTCTGTGTTCCACAAGCAAGACAAACTCATTACGCAAAAAAACAAATAATCCAGTCTCAAAAGATAACCTTGTGTTGTGTAGCTCGCAGCATGTCAGGATGTAAAACTACTTTTACTTACTATTTGTGTGTGTGCAGCTTTTAATGAACGCTTCTTCCCATAAGCTTCACCCATCCAGTCTCATGGCGTGATAGTGTATCCATGCCAGATGATGATAAATTGACCGGGAGTTTTTTTTTGAAACCCACAAAGTATTTTTTTTCATAAAGCTTTCAATTTATAATGGCAAGTGCTTTATCGAATAGCAATTTGTTTTACAATATAGATTGCAAATCCCAGCAACATCTAAAGATTTTTTTTCTAGGGAAGATCAATGAAAGATATGCTTAATAAGAGATTGCAGAGTCACCAAAGACATGACTGCAAGTGCATTTTGTACAAACAGTAATTTACCACGGTAATAACGGCTTATGCAAGTAATTTGCTAAGATTCACAAATTAAAGTTAGAGTAGACATACAGTTTTAAAACTTCAATGTACAAAATGACCTATACCTTTTCTCAATACAGGCATATCCCCTCTATGGCATTTTTTGTATAGTTGGTCAGAATGCTCCAGCTCACAGGCGTCACCAACATGGTGCCTTGAGGTCACGCGCAAGGACCACATGAATACCCCTCTCACCTGTTCTAAAAATATCTCACCAGTGATCGGACACTGTGATTTCCTCAGAATGTTGTAGAAGTGATATTAATGAAAATGTACCCATTAGCATAGATTCATAGAAATAAAATGTGGTATATTAATATTTAATTGTTTCCTACCTTGTTAAATCATTGTTGAAAATTATGTGAACTCATTGCCTTGATAAGCATCTTTACATACTGTCGTAGAAGAGCCAGCAATCCATCCTTCCATTTACCGCTTATCATCACTAAGGTAATAATAACATATAATAAAAGGTAATTTAAGCAAATTTGTTATTTCAGAAGTGTGTATCAAACTGGTAGCCCTTCACATTAATCAGTACCCAAGAAGCTACTGTAGTTTCAGAAAGGTTGGGCACCCTCCAGATTATCTCTAGATTACCACTACTACTTTTTACACTTTTTATTTACTTTAAATTCTGCTTGAAAATATTAGGAATGTTTATATGTTTCTACAAGGAAAATGGTCACTATATGTACAGTGTATTTTGCTTATCTCTAAAGACTTTACCACTTTCTTGTGTCGTTTCCAGTCAGGAAAAAAAAAAATCACTTTAGCTCTAACATTGGCCAGGATATCAATAATTTTGGGTTGTTGTAAGATTTTAGTCACAAAAAAATCCTAAAAAACAAGGTCTCTCACTCCCTTGTATACTAATTACACAAAACCTTCCCAAAATTGACAGTCTCTGACTTCACTGACAACTCCCCAGTCGTCCGCTCACCCTCTCTGTGCACATCCACTGTTAGATGATCCTCCAACCTTCTCACCTGTCCTCCCCCAACTCCCTTGTTTGCGCTCACATTCCCTCCCCCATGTCTTTCCTCTGCTAATGAGCATGGTAATTACGGCTGGCCCAGGCCAAAGGGAGAGGAGAGAGAGAGGGAGAAAAAAAAACAGGAGGACAAGAATCTATACTGGCTGCTCTGCTTGCTCGAGATAGCAACTCTCTCTCTCTCTCTCTCTCTCTCTGACACATAGCCCTACGCTTAATTAAACATGCCTCAGAGGAACAGAGAGAGAGAGAGCGAAAGAGAGACAGTGAGAGAGGTAATTTCATGTCGGTAAAGAGTTGGAGACAGGGAAAAGTGAGAATGATGCAAATGCAGAAAGAGAAAGATAAGAAGCTGTTGATGGGATACAGCGTGGTGGGGTAACAGTTGGAGGGATGGAGGCGAAAGTTGGGGAGATATGGTGTGTGGGGTGGATGAGTGAATGGTTAGTGAGCCTGAGAGAGCGATAGAGGAAGACCATCCGGGGGGTTGGGAGTGCTGCAAGAAAGTGAAAGACATTTAAAAAAAAAATAAAGAGCAAGGTCTGATGGAAACAAGAATGAATTGAACACTGTGGAAGAGCAGATGAGATGGGATTACTTTCATATATGAAAATTATAGCAAAAGAGCTCCCAGGAGCTGATAGAGTAGTAGCTCTAAAGAAACCATGATAGCGAAAATGGTGCCTCGAAATAATGTGACTGGTAATCGAGAGAAGCAGGACAGCATCTAAGGTCTGGCTGGCACTAAACACAATACACAGAATGCATTAAGATTGCAAGGATGTGTTTGATGTAACTATAGAAGCAAAGTCATAAACTAAAGCAAAGTTCAAACGTCAGTACAGCATGTGTGTACTTGTGTTTGTCCATTCATTCAAGAGGGCATTTGCGAGGTACTGACGTTGGCTCACGAGCTCTGTTATGGTTCATCTCAAGTTGTTGGATGGGGTTAATATCAGAGCTGGCAAGTTCTTCTACACCAAATGCATCCAAGCATGCCTGTAACTGACATTTTTGGGGCACAGTCATGCTCCAACAGAATGGTTGTCTTCTCCTAAGTGTTCCCACGAAGTTGGAAACACAGGTGGATTGTTCAAAATGTCTTTGTAAGATGAATAATTAAGGTGTGGTTGATAGAAACTCTAAACTACGAGGAAGGCAGAAGTATTACAGTAGGCATTAATGCTGCAGATATCTTTAACTGAGAATCTTATTCAATTTAATCATTATTATACTGTATGTGTTATTTAAATTATGTTTCAGTGAGATGTTGACATAGTCCATTTTTATACAAATATATTAAGTGCCTATGTGCTTGACTTTGAGTTACATATACGTTTTAAAACACAAAATAAAACCCTCAGCAGTGATATAGTGCACAGTCAGGTATTTGAAAATAACATTCAGCTAATGTAAAGTTAAAATATACCTTAAAGAAAGAGATTAAATGACATGTTGCGGTCCTGTGCCAATTAGAGTCGAGCTGTTGTGAATAATTAAGCAGGCTAATAACAGAACAATTAGGGGTGTGTAATTACATTAAGGGAACACGGGGACTAGTTTCAATGTGGTAATGATGGCATGCAATTAGAGGTTGAATGTTATCTCCAGGATCATATCAATAATTCATCACCACACCTATTTATGTAGCCTCAAGATGACTTATAACTGGATATTTGCCCATTTATTTGCCATGTTGTCAGTTTCAGTTTTAACAAAGCAAAGTGAAAATGGACAAAAATATATTTTGCAATCTTGTCAACCCAGTTGATTAAATGATAAACACTCAGCTTCGTTGGATTCATATAGCGATTTCTAAAAATGTACATTTTAACACTATAGTGACGATAACTCACTTCAATAAATATCCTTGCAGACTCTATTGAGTTGAAAGCCCCTTAAAGACAAATTACAGATTAAACGGTTTTTGAACAGTGAATTTCATAGGGTGCTTACAGTGGCCAAAATGATCACCGTTATTGTTATTACAATATTGCGAAAAGAAATGTAAAGGTAATGTAAATAAACATAAATACATTAAACCCGTTTATTGTGGGGGATGCATTTCAGACCCACCCGCAATAGGCGAAAATCAGCAATACAGAGATCATTATTTCATAGGTTTACCAATTCCACATGATTAGAACGCTGTTAGCGGCACGGTGGACGACTGGTTAGAGCGTCTGCCTCACAGTTTTGAGGAGCGGGGTTCAATCCCCGCCCCCGCCTGTGTGGAGTTTGCATGTTCTCCCCGTGCCTGCGTGGGTTTTCTCCGGGCACTCCGGAGACCCGAGTGAGGAGAAGCGGCTCAGAAAATGGATGGATAGAACACCGTTAGGCTTATTACAAGACACTTTTAAAAGTATCTCTTAGTGCCTCTTCTCACTCTCTCGCTCACTCAGTTCTCCAAATAAGAGGGGAAGTGTGTTTGCTTCAAGCTGTTTATTTGTCGCTCCCAGTTGAAGTTTACTATAAGTTTACTGGCAAATAAAACAAAAGAGAACTGAATCTTCTACAGAACATCAAAATGTTCAACCAAATCATCTAACGAAATTCTGCTAGCTTAATGCTAACATATGATGTGAAAATCCAGAGACGGGCTAACGGGAACTATCATAAATGTTACGTTAATATAAAGCTTTAATAGCTGCTACTTTAACACACACAAAGCTGAGAGACAACAATATTCACAGGCATTTATTCTCCATGCTCTGTGAGAACATTGACTAATTTCCATTTTTATTTAACATTGATTTTGCCAGGAAAAACATTTGGATTAAAAATCTTTTTTACGTGTCCCAGTGAATTTTTGTGGAGCTTACAGTAGGGTTAGGTTATTTTCCATGTGTTCCAGTAGACCTGAATGCTGTTCCACATATAACAGCATGCTTATTATCGTGGTTGCATTGTTTGTAGTGGTCCATAACTACACAGCTTCATATTGTGAAGACTTTCTAATATTACATATATATCTGTAAATATTTACCATATTATGCTGTGGTATGTATTTTTTTCTATAAAAAAACAAAAAGTACACTGCAATTGATAAGTCAAGTTTCGTCATTTTGCGCACTTACATGATATTTCCAACACTCAAGGGAGAAAAAAACTGTTTCTCCGACACTACCAAGAGTGCAGGCAACAGAGAGTGAAACACTAAACAACTTTCCAAAGGTTTAATCAAAGAACAAAGGCACATTTATCAAGAGTCAACCACAAGTCTCAACATCTGGGCTGTGTTGAAATACAACAGTCTAATGCTTGGAGCACTGGCAGATTTTCTCAGCGGTCCATCTCATGAGAAAGAAAGAAACACATTTGCTGGTCCCCAGAATGCCATGCGTGGATATGGGAGACAACAACGATACAGAGATGACAGGAGCAAGCAGCCCGGGAGCCAAAAATGTCGTTACTGTTCACTGCAGTTGACTTTAGAGAGCATTGTTTAATTTTAACAACCACACCCTTTAATTCTTCATGGGGTGAGATCAAGAGAAGAAAAGCAATACAGTGCGAATGTTTGAAGATATACACTACAGTATGTCATTATTGATGATGACGCACTCGTTGAGTAAATATAATGTACCTTTACTTGTCTTGCAATACATAAAATCACCCGGCAAACCATTAGATGCACCGGCACTTGAGATCCAATACAAGAAATGTATCAAAAAGTGTTTTTACAAAGATAATAATACTTACTTTTCTCAGAGAGGCATTACTACTCGTGGTGGAGAACTGCTGTGTCACACTGAGAACTGTCTCCATTTTTTAATAATTACATGTGACAAACTATTAGAAACACCTTGCAGTATGATGCAGAGCAGTTCCACACCACTGCAAATTAAAGGAATACCTAACGAAATGTTTGTTCCGATAATGTCAGAAAAGGTAGGTGGAAACCAGCAAAATGTTTACCTGTCTTCCCTCCTGGTTTGTAAAACCTGTGACTGGTTATCATAATTAGCATGGGAGCATTCATTTATGAACATATTTGTTTTCTGAACATCTGTTTTACTTACTAAGCTCACTCTAGCAGAGATAGCCACAGCGAGAATATATCAGTGAATGAGCTACAGTAAGTATCCCACGGTCATTGCCACCCACATGGAATGTTATCTATTGTTGTTGTAATAGACTGCAACGCACGCATCGCAAATTACCTGACAATTATTTGAATGGGTTGTTAGTTCTTGGAAAATAATGTTCTGGTGCACACTTCATGATGGCAACAAATAAAAGAACAACTGTGTAGATTGCTTGAGTTGCGACAGTCACCGAGACAGAACACATAAAAAAACAGAGGGCCATCTGCAGGAAAAGCTTACTTAAAGTATAGGAAGACATTATCCATAGGGAGACAATTATACTTGTTGGAAAAGCAGATGTCTTTGAGATTAGGGAAGATTTAACAAGCCTTTTCCATCTGCAATGATGACTGAGCGATGCAGATGTTTCACACTTGGAATGAGTGTCCACATAGAGTTTTGTTTTATTTGCATCTAGGTGCATTGCAAAGCACTTTATTGTGACAACCCCTATTTAAGAGAGATTTAGAAGTGAGGCGACAAATGCTGTATCAACCTCGGGTTTTGTCGTGTAGATATTTTACTTATCTTTCTTGTTTGGGATTAAGGTCGCGCTCTCCCAGCTGGAGCACCGAGGACAAATTCAGAGGAATCAATAGGAAACCCACACCAAAAATGCAAAAGCATTGACTCCCACACTATTAAAGATGTCCCATGAATCAATAGAAAGATAAACGGGAATCGTGGAGATTAGAATTTAAGAATGTACCAAGGTGAAGAAGCAGACATTTTAATTGTTAGTGTGCAGAAGGGGAGCTATTCACAGCAGCCTTTAAAAGAGAAAATATACACAATTTATGTTTCCACTAAGTGGCCCTGCAAGAGCTGTACTGAACTTTTAAGTCCTTTATTGCTCAGGAAGATGTGTAACTGTGAATGAATTATTGGTCTGCATGGATCCCCACCAAAGACAACCTTGCTATGGAACATGCTTGCTAAGTGGGACTGAATGCGCTTGAGGGCCAACACTGCACATGCATCACATCTCCAACATCCTGCTGGGAATACTCTACCACTCCATTCTTGTCTTTGCTTACTTGAGTAACTTTACAGGGCCACACCCCTCACTAACTCTTTTTTTTCTTCTGTTGCCACTGTCTTTATCCTGTTTTATTGTCTTTTAGTCTTTTTAGTTTTTCTCCAGTGTCATCACATGGGAGCCTCCACGCTGGGAAGTGCGTTCGGTCTGCTCGCAGGAATATCATCCTGCATTTCCCCCCGGATCAACCCGAGTTAAAAAGTCTGGGTTCATGCGTCTCTGGCCATCAGTTATTTTGTAAATACAATTGAAAATTGGATACAAAAGGCTTAGTCATGGCTGTAAAAGAGGATCTTGTTAGAATCCTGTCCAAAAACATTAATAAAGGTTGTTTCAAAATAGGTATAATCCATCAAAGGGATTTTCCCCCTTTTCTTTTCCCCACCCGCTCCCGTTCTGCCCCCTGTCTGCTTTGCAGACGTAATCATTTTCCTCTCCCGAGTGTTACATTCATAAAGATGCTTGTGCAGGAGTATTGCCGAAGTTGAAGACAAACTTTAGATGGACAACCAAAGGTGAGTTAAGATGTTCCTCAGCCACCCGGCCCATCTGACTAACTGAATAACTTTGATTTGATTGCTTTAAATCTTTTATTTCTGGCTTTATAGAACTAAATCACCTTTTAACACATCTTCCTTGAGTGTTGCCATGATGATTAAGCTCCTATATTTTGGCCATTTAGACCTCCATAGAGTGACTCTCTCACATGACCTTAGTGCAAAAGTCTCAATTTCATTTAAAAAACACCTAGATTTTGTCATACGAGTGTCCAGAAAAGGTCCCTTTGACAGCTACTTCTGTTTGACCCAGTTTTGTATCCGCTTCTTCCATATTTGGCCTCTGATTGGTTGCCTCCATGTAGAAGACCCACTTGTGAAAGCACACGTTATGTTGAAAGCGCTGGCTCAGGAGTGGAGAGGGAAAGTTCGACTGATCTGATTTCAGGCCACTTGGCAGAAAAAACGTCTGGGACTCAGGAATGCTTAGACGATTTTAATTCATATTTCACATGTTAACTGAGGCACCGTAGAGCCAATATTACATCCAAATACTAAAATAAATTGGTTTGGCAAAATATGTTCCCTTTATAACTTCTCTCATTTAGTTTTAAATTACGAAAGTTGGGGCAGTCTTCCAAAAATATATTTTGCTTCATCAAAACTGGCAGAATCCAATCCACAGGCAGTTGGCTGATTCGCAACTTTGCATAGACATTTATATTTGAACCCAATTAAGGCAATTTACTCACTGCTGACTACTTGAACCAGGATTAATTCGTATTTGGATTAAACAGCAACGCTATTGTGAGTTTTGGCAGAATTTTGCAATAGTACTTTTTTCTGATGTTTAGTGGCAGTTCACAGGAAAATGTCATAGGTGAGTGGACTTCATGAAGTTCTGGGAATGACAGATAAACAGGATTAGTTATTAACTATAATTAACAGCAATAACAAAACACAATTACACATAGGAAATGTGGTTTAGAGTAATAGAATAAGAACACAATGATAGAATAATATCAATAGTCGGGATATTGCTGTCTATCCGCTGTATGCGGAACGTCATGTGACAAAACCTGCAAAACAGATTACCTTACTTCCTGTGTATGCTACGCTAATGAGCATGACTACGGTTTGGTTATATAATTGTTTGAAGCCAAACTTGCTAAAATGTTGTTTTCTCTATGGCTAGTGTCTTCGGACAAAAGTTAAACATGTATATAATTTATTTATACAAATATGATATGAAATGTAAACAACGCCTAAACATTAGATATTGTCATCTTTGGTGGCTCTGTGGTGACGTCTTGTGTTCAACAAAAGACATTGTAGACATTTAAAGTTCCTACGGGTGCTTGTCACGGCCCCGTTCGCCATTTACTTGATACAGGAGGAAACACTTAGACCTGTTTTGCCAAATGCGAAAGTAGGTTGCGCATATACACGATTAAAATACAATTGACATTACTCCTACTCATAAGAAATCTGTTAGGTAATAGCAGTTAGTTAAATAGTTCTTGGGGCTATTCTGTTTTCTGTCATCTGAACACCTACAGTTGTCAGCAAAGTATCCTTTGTTCAAAGTTTCTAGGGAGCCTCAGTGGAAATGTCGTTGACTTGCTGTCTTCACAAATATGCTAACAAGCAGTCTGAAGATACAAATGTTATCATCACGCAAACCCCCTGACAAAGTTTGTGTGCCGCGTCGTGTCCTCCCTCGACACTATTTTAATAATGAAGCTCCACATTTTCAGTCAGTAGACGTGAAGGTGCGCCTTGTGTCACTGCCCGTTGTCACATATGGAGATAGAGTTAGAAAACACACACGTGCTGAAAGCAGAGGTAGGAAGGAGTGAGAAAAACAAAAACAGGACACAAAACAAACATTATTTGACTTTTTTGTGGCAGATTTGGTTCAGACAGTGTGATTCCCTATGGATCATTGTGAGTGCTGGCAAGGAGAGGCAGCGCAGGAGCGGGAGGGACGGAGATAGAGTGAATGCTGTCAGAGCAATTGTTCTTTCATGTGTAAAGGTGACAAAAGAAAAGAGTGGAAAGGTGCATGACAGGAGGACATTATGCAAGAGTGAGAAGAGGCAAAGTGAAAGGGGAAAAGGTAGCAAGAGAGGCTCCATACAAAAGAATCAGCAGGATGTTTCTGATTCAGCACTTGTAAATCACATGCTAAAGTCCTTATTGCATTAATCAAATTTGCTCAATGTGGCCAGGGTAACATTACACTTTCCACAAGACCTGTCCTTGCATGTGAGAAGATTATTACCATATTTTCACGACCATAAGGCGCACTTAAAAGTCTTAAGTTTTCTCCAAAATGGACGGGGCAAAGCTGAGTTTCCGCGGAAACAAGGCGAGGTTGGAAGACCAACCCGAGCAATGCATCAATGAGCAAAGAACAGCCGGGAGAAGCGTCTCTACAGTCACCATTCGACTGAGTGCAATAACTCGGAGCTTGCCATCATTCTGGGAGGTTTGACGAAGGAACTCCGACCGCTGGACATTGGTATAAACAGGGCGTTCAAAGTGAAGTTGCGAGCGGCGTGGGAGCGATGACAGATGGCGAACACAGCTTTACTAAGAGTAGGAGGCAGCGCCAGGCGAGTTACGCCACAATTTGCGAATGGATTGTGGATGCTTGGGCTAACGTGTCTGCTTGACCATTGCTTGAAGTTTGAGCAGAAAATGGTGGATGAACTCTCACATTTGCTTCAAACGGACAGAATGTCAAAATGTTCTAAAGCAACGCCTCAGGGTAAAAAGGATTTGTTGTCAGTAGATATTTTTTATAGTTTCTCTTTTTGTGAAATACTGGAAACAGATTTCAGACAGCAAACACAATTATGGAAAAGTATGATCCTAATTGTAAACTTTTACACTGGCCCATCATGTAGAAGATGTATTAGATTCATCACAAGCATGTATAGGGTTATTTCAAACATTACAAGGAAGATTTCAAATTAAAAACACAACAGCAAATAACTAAACACAATGGCAAATTAACAACCATCCATCCATCCATTCTCTGAACCGCTTGAGTGCGGGAGTGCTGGAGCCTATCCCAGCTATCATCGGGCAGGAGGCGGGGTACACCTTGAACAGGTTGCCAGCCAATCGCAGGGCACATATAAACAAACAACCATTCGCACTCACATTCACACCTACGGGCAATTTAGAGTCTTCAATTAACCTACCATGCATGTTTTTGGGATGTGGGAGGAAACCGGAGTGCCCGGAGAAAACCCACGCAGGCACGGGGAGAACATGCAAACTCCACACAGCCAGGGCCGGGGATTGAACCCCGGTCCTCAGAAATGTGAGGCAGATGCTCTAACCAGTCGTCCACTGTGCCGCCAAATTAAAAACCACAACAGCAAATTAAAAACACATCAAATAACTAAACACAATGGCAAATGAAAAAACACAACGACATTAAGATACCGGAATAGGCCGGTACTGGTTGGGGATAAGACTGATCACTGATTGGACGATAGGGATGACTTGATTGGAAGGCGCCGTTTGTTCAACCCAACCTCTTTTAAATGCGTTGTCAGTGAGCGCATACTTATTTGAATGTCTTTATTTTGTCCTGAGCATATCTATCCACTATCACCTCATATGTTTGTAATGGGAGCAAGCTAGGCAGTGAGGATGTATGTTAAGAAACCCAACTTCCTTAAAAGAGGTTGCTGGCTGCTGAGTTAGCATCCCGGGCATGAAACGGTGGCAGTATGGTTTACCCCGATGTGGTCGTCCGCGCAGGAAGTTATGTACTCCAGAGGCACAAAATCCGATGGGTTATGTCCAGTGTCAAAATATTATTTGATAACACCAGCTACGTTTGAATCACTGGTAACCACGCCAGACGTCTTCCTGGTCAAAGCATCCAATCAAGTCGTCCCTCTCGTCCAATCAGCGATGAGTATTATCCCCAACCAGTACCTACCTCTTCGGGTAGCTTAATGTCATTGTGGTTTTTCTTTTGCTGTTGTGTTTAGTTACTTGTTGTTGTGATTAGTTATTTGCTGTTGTGTTTTTTGAATTATCTGTTGTGTTTCGGTATTTGCTGTTGTGTTTTTTGATTTGCTGTTGCGTTTAGTCATTTGCTGTTGTGATTAGTTATTTGCTGTTGTGTTTTTTAACTTGCTATTGTGTTTAGTTATTTGCTGTTGTGTTTTTTTTATTTTGCTGTGGTGTTTAGTAATTTGCTATTGTGTTTTTAACTTGACGTTGTGTTTAGTTTTTTTGCTGTTGTTTTTTTAAATTGCTGTTGTGTTTAGTTATTTGCTGTTGTGTTTTTTAACTTGCCGTTGTGTTTAGTTTTTTGCTGTTGTGTTTTGCACTTCAGGGCCACCGTATCATCCATACAAAAAACGTGAAACATACAACAAAGCCAATCAAATCTTATAGTGTCAAGTAATTGTAAAGTATATATATTTTGAAAATGTGTACTATGTGGACATCAAAATAAAGAGTGAATGCAAAAGTTATTGCAAGCTTACCTTTCGCAGAGCCACAAATCAAACCGTAAGAAACCAGTAAAACATTTCTGCATTTACATAAGCAACATAAACTTAACTTTGTCATACTATCTAACTGAATACTAGTCCAAATAGTTAAGTAGCATCTACACTTGTGTGTTTTAGTCATGTGTATCTCCTGAGGTGGGTAACACTGATATTGGATGCAATTTATTATATAACAGAATGCTAAACTCTGACCTTCTCCAAGTACTTCCTGAATGAAAAGTCAGATGCTGTGAATAAGGCTCCTGGTATTAAAAAACAAAAAGAAGGCAGAAGAACATTGAAGATGTGACACACTGACAATTGTAATGCATTTAGTTCTTTGACAGGTGAATAATAATAGAAAGGAGGCCAGAATCATGAGGCCGGTGAAGATTCACACACGGATGACTCTCTGTGGTATGCGCACACACACACACACACACACACACACACACACACACACACACACGCTAGAGGGTGAGTCACACCAACACTCCTCTTGTGTCTCACACACATAAACAGTCTCCTGGCAGAGCCCCTGCCAGGTTATACGGAGGGATGGAGTGTTTTGAGTTACAGCCTGCACAGTGCAGCCACTCGCCACAGCAGCACCATACAGAGTCCATAAAGCATGATGGATGGCCTATCATCATTTACCACTTTGGAGACTTCTCAATGCTGTCACACCCCGTCAAGCACATGCGAAGAGGCCACGCATACAGCAAAAGAGACGGGCACACAAAGGCAGAACATTACAGCGAGAACCAAAAAAGGCAATGCAGACAAAGCGACGCTAAAAGGGACGCTAGAGAGTGCGAAGGAAGAGAGAGAAAGAGAGACAGAAAGAGAGAGAACGGCTGATGAAGGAGCATTTTTCGATGTTTGCCTCAATGAATACACAGTGAGTGCAGCACATGCGTACACATTCATGTTCTCGCACAAAAGGAGAGAACACTTCTCTGTCCCTGATTTCTTTGGAGTACAGCAGCCCACACACATTCAGGCTGTATTTGGAGCATGTAAAATCTAGCGTCTCCTCTCCGCTCCTCTTCTATCATACCACACCAGAGGGAGGGGGCAAAAGAGATGAGGGGTGAGAAAGAGAGCAGATGTCGCAGGTGAGAGTTTACATGGCAAAGCAGGTGAGATATCTAATGTAGTGGGACATTCATAATGGAAAAGCTACTAAACCGCCATCATTCATGATGCCACAGGTCATCGTCATGAGACCACACTTCACACAGCATCAAAGGATTAACTGCACTTGTTTGCTTTTTCTGTGTCTTTTTGTCTTGTTTGCGCACGTATTTCTTAAGAAGCTTTCGAAGCCTCAAACAAGGGGTGTTAAGAAAACAATGAAAAGAAGAATACAGTGTTTCCCACACATTCAGGCTTTGCTACTCGCAAATTCACCTATCTGCCTATTTTGTGCTCAGGCGAAAGCCCTGTCTAATATAAAAGTATTGCTTTGGTGCCATCTTGTGGCATATTGGTGCCAATAAACTACATTGAAGTGAGGGGAGGATCTTCACCATTTGGGGAGAGGGGTGGGGGGGTCAATACCGGGGGAACGCTGTATATGCTGGCAGTTACATGAAGGAAGATGTCTCACATTCAAAGTCGTAAGAGTCCACGCGTTATCACTTCTTGGGAAAGGTTTGTTATTTTTACGTTTTGTACTGATTAACTTATTTTTATCCTTGTGAGGAATACGAAAGAATGTTACATCAGCAAAACAATTATCAGTTAAATTAAAATTATTTTGATGTCTTCATATAAGATAGCAACATAACATACAACAGTTGTGAGAGGATAAGGGAGGAAAGACACCATCTCTGGACAGTGTCTATTGATCGCCACCCAGCACACATCAGCACAACTTTCCCAAATTGCTATTGAGAAGTGACCTGTAATGCAATTACTGGCCAATGCGGGGCCTTGGTTGCCATCAATTATTAAAAGCTGCCTGAGTCGTGGCCCGCTATCCTGGCTTTGCTGGTGTGTTTTGTCATTATCACATCTGCCGACCACAAGCTCACCAGCTGTTACAACTGAGTCTGGAAAAAGATTTTCCAGCGGCATTTCCTTCTCTATCCAGCTAATTACTTGATGTGGCCAAATGAAGAGAACGAAATTTCTGTCATAGTTTTACAGCGTCGCCGGTAAAGGTGTGATGGGGAAGGTCGGAGAATATGGTTTGGGTTGGAAGCTTTTTGAGATCATTATGAGGGGTGATTGAACTATTTATAATTTCGGGAGTGAATTGAAGTGGAAAATCTACCTGAATACAGCAATGTTGGATATAAAGTCAACAAAACAGGGAGCAATGTACAATGGGAACACACCTGCTGTGATGCTAGTATTGGATCAGGATGACTGAGTGGTCATGCTTTTACGGTTGATGTTTTCACTTACATTCACCCTTCTTGGCTTTCTCATAGTTTGTTTGAATACCAAAATAACTGTTCCACACGATACCAGTTTTACAACTAAGCTCATAGCTACGGTCATGAATTTGTTCTTGTTATACAGTATTGTGTTGCACTAGTATGACATATAACACTATTATTGAAGTTATTGTTAGTGTTATATACGTTATAAAGAACACGACTACACAAACTGCAAAATAAATGCAAGCCAGATCAGGGTTTATGACTCCAAGCCAAACTTTAAGAGATGGTTGAATCATGGCTTTTCAGTTTCTTCCTGACAAACGTCCCTAAGAAGCGCCGCCCTATGTCCTCTCCCTCATTCCAAGCAGCTGTCTTTGTGAGCTTGCATTGTCTCCACTTTCTTTGTGAGTTCTGAGTGTATGAATTTCTTTTTGACCATGTTAGACAACTCAGTCAAATTGATTACAGCTTATTTTGTTTCTTGTCAATTTTATTTATGTATATTTTGTCATGAAACAGAAGAAAAGTGTTGTGTGTATGTGTTGTGTACTGTGTTTAATTCTGTCTGATTCTGTTCCACGCACCATTTGTTGCCTCGGCCTTCATTTTCCCTGACATGAAGGGAATGTGGGCCAGGAGACAAGGGGTGCATTCTCCTGCATTTTACTGTAGGTGTAAAACTATCGTTGGTTTCTGTTACATCACATGATAAGCCTCTTCCAAAGGAGTGCAGCTCACTATTCCTGTTGCTGTGTTCACACAGCATGACAAGTTTAGTTGTCTGTAATTGGGAGGGGCGTAACCGTTACCGTAAAAGAAGACACTGTACAATAGATAATTGCCTGTTTTCTTTAAGATGACATAATCATTTTTCTTTCCATTGGTCTCATTATTGCAGCCCTTGCTCAAACTGCAACAGTATTGTTTATATTCACTGTCTAGCATATTACTTAAAAAGCACTGCAATAGACATTGAATCTTTAACCAAAGCACTTGTGGTAGAAAGCAAAATCTGATGATAATCAGATTAAAAACACTTGATCTGCTTTACGCTAAAAGTCTATAAAGCAATTTTGTTAAACAAGAGATGCCTCATGTTAATTGTATCAATAAGCTACATTAAAGATAATTGCATTTTAATTATTTATGCTATTGTTGAGGGGAAAAAAAGGCAATAGTCAACAACTCTGTGAACTTTAATTTCACACTTATAATTGCACCATTCTCTTTCAATCCCGCTTTTGTAAACTCGAGAAAAAAACTCATTGGATGGTAATAAGGCTGATATAGATGGGGATGCAAAAGACAACAAGCTGCATGGTAAACATTAAAATAAACAATGCCACAAATGAACTTTCCCAGCCCTGCATTGATGACAAGAGAGGAGGCAAGAAGTGAATCACACTCCGTGAAGAAAAAGTAAGTTATTCACGGTGGACTCAATATGGGCCAACAATAAGTGGAGAAGAAATCTAATAGATAATATTGTGAGTGATATATTAGGTTTTATTGCTCTATTATTTATTCCTCAACATTGTTGTAAATGAAGAACATGACTCACTATAAACATGGCACTGAACTGCTATCAAAGTACACAGGAACCTTTATAGCATGGAAAAGCACATAGGATGATAAAATCACACGTGGCTTTCAACTACGGGACACAGAAGAATATAAAATAAGCTGGGATCAGGTGAACTCATCAGACGCATAAGAAGAAGGTGTGATAATACAATAGATAAGGTGCTGTATATTATCCTCTGAAGCACCTCCTGTCTCATACACAACAGTCAGACCCATGTTGCGTTCTATGAACAAGCCAGAGCAAAGTTGTTAGGGTTTATGAGACGAGCCATAAAAAATCTGCCCCCAAAATGCCAATTTTACATGCCTAAAAGCAAACTAACTACCCCAGGAAAGATAGCGGCAACATTTTCCCACTTCCATCCATCCATACATTTTCCATACCGCTTATCCTCACTGGGGTCGCGGATGTGCTGGAGCCTATCCCAGCTGACTCCAGGCGAGAGGCGGGGTGCACCCTGAACTGGTTGCCAGCCAATCGCAGGGCAGATGTAAACAAACAACCATTTGCACTCACATTCACACCTACGGGCAATTTAGAGTCTTCAATTAACCTATCATGCATGTTTTTGGGATGTGGGAGGAAACCAGAGGAGTTGGAGAAAACCCCCGCAGGCACGGGGAGAACATGTAAACTTCACACAGGCGAGCCTGGATTTGAACCCCTCAGAACTGTGAGGGAGATGTGCTAACCAGTCGCCCACAGTGTCGCCCTATTTTCCCAATTATGTATAAAACAAAAGAAAACAACAAAACCCATTAACAGCGAGTGTGGAGACTGGTTACAAAGTGTAGCGTATATTGACGTTGGATAAAACGTAATTTATTTAAGAAATAAATTCGTCGAAGGTCTGTGTTCACTTCTGGTTTAGTCCGATAGACGTTCCATCCATCCATTTTCAACACCGCTTATCCTGATTAGGGTCGCGGGAGCCTATCCCAGCTGACTTCGGGCAAAAGGTGGACTACACCCTGAACTGGTCGCCAGTCAGTCACAGGGCACATATAGACACAGACAACCATTCGCACCCACATTCACACCATCACTGAGTGGGAACTGAACCCACGCTGCCTGCACCAAAGTCAGGCGAGTGTACCACTACACCATCAGTGACTCCCGAAAGACGTTTAACATTAATTAAACTAATTTTTGCTCGTAAATGACACCGCGTCTTTATGTATGTGTAAAATGTAGGAAAAGCGATGAGAAACCTTTTATCAGTCTCATAATCTAAATATTGCTACTGTAGCGGATACGCCATGAAAAGATGACACCCAGCACCCCAGTCTCCGGTGAGACTCGCTCTTCCCACCGAGATAGACGACCACGAAGTGGCGAGATGTAACTTCACATACAGACGCTAAATGAATCAACAGCCATAATCAACAGAAGCAAAACACAGAAATTTGCTTTGGCATGCCGACGCTAAGTGAATTACCAGCACTTGGAGCTTCAAAGCAGAGACCAAAGATACAGTTCGCCCTAGAACGCTAAGTTAATTAACTTCCACCGCCAGCCAGCCCGGAGGATTTCACCAACAAAGGCGCCACTTGGCCGGTCAAGCTTGGAGTTTGGACAGAGCAACAGCGACATCCACAGGCGACGGAACGCCACTACAGACACGGGTTCATGAAACACAGTCTGTACCAGACTTGGCTGGGAGTTAATATTTTAAGAGTTTTACATGAACGCCACTAGTGACTGTATTGCTGCAAACTTGAATATCTGATGTCAAATCTGTTGTCAACTGAACCAGATGAAATGTTTCAATACACACCACAGAAATGCCACATTGAAAATAGTAGTTTTCTCAATAACCACATAACATTTGAAATATTCGTTACAGGTATTAAAGAGGATGAGCATGGGACAATGCAAAGCGGAAAAACGGTCTCGTTATCTTAAATCCAATCATTAATATTTTATTCCACGTGTTTTAAACCACGAAATAATACCAAAATGGGAACTTAACACTCAGAGGAGGTCCAGCTCCCCTTTTGGTCCCCAAGGTGGTGGGGAAAGGAAGGCGGGAGGGGGTAAACCACCCCCTTCTGGCTCGCTCCGACCATAAAAAGGCAGGGCTATGCTCTGTGGGCAGTTGTTGTCTCACCCGACTGACTTGGCGACGACTGGCCCAGACAGGACGCCCACCTCACCACGAGGTGACGAGGACACAGCGGACCATCCCCGGCTGCAGAGCATCCTGCAAGCGCTCCGAGCTACTATGTTTGGGGACCTGAGCTCACCCCGAGGGAACGGAAGTGGGCACAACGCGCCCGTTCCGAACGTCTTGCGAGCTGAGACACCTGGGCTCCTGCCGTCCTGCCTGGGAACTTTTTTCGTTTTTCTTCTTCCTTTCCGCCAAATCCACCTGTTCCTGGTGCGGACCGGGCCGGCCGAACACTCGGACGTTTGACCCGCCTGCCTCAAACGTGTTCAAGACACATAAATCCAACATTGCGGTCTACTAAAAGTACAGATTAGTGCATATTTGGGTTTCAAATAACGAGAACAAGAATCCCCATTCACTACACGCTCATTCTACCAATCTCACATCACAAGTCAGTTTCCTTTGCCAATGTTCGTCTGTACTTTGTTTTTTTGTGTTTTTCTGTGTTCTGTCCCAGTAGAGTCCTCATGTTAGATCATTAAATTTTGCATAAAATTCACTACCTGCATTGTTGTGTGTGTTTGGGTTAGATGAAAAAAACCTCTGGACGTCTAGAACTCTTATCAAAGTTTCCTAAAGTGTAGCAACCTTCAGATTACGAGACTGATAAAAAGGTTTGTCGTTTTCCCAAAATTGTATCCACATAAAAAGCGACGTGGTGCCCCTCTTATATATAAAATAGCTTGATTTATAATGCTGTAATTTAAAATTACGATAAACCGGAAGTGACGCAGGCGTCGCTTCCAGCTCATTCTTTTCTCCTAAATTAATTACATTTTTATTTAACCCATATACGCTACAATACACTTTATGAAATACGAATCCTAGATTACAAAGGCTTCATTGTTTAACTCCAAAATACAGCAAAGAGTGGGATTTTATAGACTATTTAATGAAATCTACGAGGGATCTATAGGGAAACACACAGATGGATCTAATTACAGAAAGAAAATAACACTAATAATGGTGAAAGAAAGAAAAATAGGCGTACGAAAAGGGAAATAGAACATCGTGTGTTGCGGGGTTAAAGTTAAAAATGTGAGCATTTAATGCGTTGAGTAAAAGTGAGCACAAAGTTGGGATTTTTTGTGACGCTAGTAATTTCCCCAAAAATTAATAGGCTAGGAAAAGCGATCGAAGCCGCATGGCTGGCTTCTCCGATCAAAAACGCCACTGTCGGGTTGAGGCGGGCGCCCACTCATTTAGTGGCGCCTGGTAGCACCGGAGGACAAAGGAAAAGGAAGGGTTGGCTGAGGCCACCCCGTGGCTGGCGCCCGTGTCCCAGCAATTGTTCCTATTGGGGAGAGGATCTCCCCAACCTTTGGTTGCTGTCAGTTGAAACGAAGAAAAGGACTCTTTGATGACTGTAAACCAAGATTTCGAGGGGAACAGCTAATTAATTTAGGGTCCACTTGACATACGCCAGGCCTCCTTTTAGTGGCTGTCTCACAGCAGGGCGGCTTGGAAGAATGCAGTTTATCAAGTTGTGGGGGGTCACTGTGGCACCTCAGGTTGCGGGAGCATGTACGCTACAAAAGTGAATCGACCAATGCAAACGATGACACAAACGCTGGATAGACAAAATTATTTAGATAGCTGGCCATCTTCCTACAGGAAATGGAAATTAAAGAACATTGAGCAGTCTCAAATCATCTAGGAATATTTTCTGTAATATTTTAGAGGGTCTCTGTCATGGGATTTTTTTCTTGTTCATTCATCAAAAAGAGCATTTGTGACATCATTCAATCTGATGAGAGGCTACCCCATGTGTGTATACAAGTCACAATGTGTGGTGTATGTATTTAAAATGATCTTTAGTAGTGCCTGGATTGATAAAAACAGGCAACTGCAGAAGAATTGTCCCCATAGAAGAAAGCGTGAATAAATTGTTCATTTAGTATTGACACTGGGGAGTCTATGCCCACACTACACATTTTCCTCGCCTAATGATATTAAACAAACTGTCTAGATTATATCATTACACATAATGTAATATGGTCCCGTAATGTAAAGGTGTATAATGTCGCTTTTGGGTCATCAATCTATGGGCCTAAAGGGTACCATGCACCACTTTTGAAATTAGTTGTACCGCCGGACTAAAGAGAACCGTTGCCTGCAGACGGATGAATCTTTCTTCATTTTTCTCATTACAATCTGCTCAAATTCTACTTGGTAATGGGAGGTTGTAACATCAGGCCTAAAGCCCAACCATAATGAGGCCATTCAGAGGCTAGATGACAGAAGATGGCATCTACTGTACAATTGCACTCATCTTTGGCTCTATGATTGCATCTCTTCCATCGTTCCCTCCCGCATCAGATGGTTTAACCTAAAAGAAACCATTGTATATCAGTATATGATGGAGCTTTGCATTCGGAAAACTTGAAAAGTATACCAAAGGCAAGAACATTTCTGCTGAACTTCATTCAGTTAACCAACAAAATACATTTTGTGGATAATAGACAGGTAGCTGTTACAAATTCATGTAAAGCAAATTGTATTACAGTGTGTTAGTGCTGTACTGTATTGTGTAGGAGAAACCTCACATTTATACTATTATTTTAAGAAATTAATTTACAATGGTGCACCATCCATTCATCCATCCTTCCATTTTTCATCCCGCTTATCTTCACTAGGGTTGTGGGTGTGGGGAGAGGCGGGGTACACCCTGAACTGGTCGCCCGGCAATCACATGGCACATACTGTATAAACAAACAACCATTTGCACTCACATTCACACCTACGGGCAATTTAGAGTCTTCAATTGACCTACCATGTATGTTTTTGGAATAAGGGAGGAAATCCCTGTAGGGAGAAAACCCATGCAGGCACAGGGAGAACATGCAAACTCCACACTGGCAAGGCCGGATTTGAACCCAGGTCCTCAGAACTTTGAGGCAGATGTGCTAACCAGTCTTCCGCCGTGCCGTGGCACCATGCGCCAATATGTTCCGATATATCCATCCATCCATCCATTTTCTGAGCCACTTGTCCTCACTAGCCTATCCCAGCTATCATCGGGCGAAAGGCGGGGTGCACCCTGAACTGGTTGCCAGCCAATCGCAGGGCACATACAAACAAACAACCATTCGCACTCACATTCACACCTACGGGCAATTTAGAGTCTCCAATTTATGCATGTTTTTGGGATGTGGGAGGAAACTGGAGTGCCCAGAGAAAACCCACGCAGGCACAGGGAGAACATGCAAACTCCACACAGGCGGGGCCGGGTATTGAACCCCGGTCCTCAGAACTGTGAGGCTGACACTCCAACCAGTCGGCCACTGTGCCGCCGTGTTCCGATATAGTTTTTAAGTATTAAAAAGCTGCAGAAGATATCATTGCTTCTTGACCTCAGAAAGTCACAAAGGGAACCATAGTGATTGCTAGTAGGTGGTGGAGCAAGAAATAAAACAAATAAAGAAACAGATTCATTAATCCCAATGAATGGACGTAAAGTAGCTACTCTAACAAAATTCCATACAGCTTCACACCAGGAATATGATTTTGGCTTTATGGATTTATTCCCCTTCACCCACAAAATCATAATTGACAACTCTAACTGCGCTTGTGTTTTTTGGGGCCTGTCTCATCTGTGCTTCAATTCCTCCCAGAAGTGTTGTATGAGGTCACAGTCACATACGCCATTGAGATTTTATGGGGCTGGTGCAAAAATAAGGTTGTATACGTTAGTCTGAAACAGAGAAAATGGTCTCTGTCCAATGTCCACATAATGACAAAACAATTTAAAAAAAAATACAACAATGAGCAGGTAAACTGAAACTTGCTGTAATTGATGATATTATAAAGCATATGATAGAATTAGATGATTAGTAGTTATTTTCCCTTTTTCCTCCCCAGGTGCAAATTTGAAGTATAATTTACTTTTCAGCCTTAAGGGGTTCAACACCAGATTAACAGCCGTGTTAACAGGTTGACCATACAACAACGTGGCTGACATACTGTACTTTTGTGGTTAAAAGGGTTTCAATGAGGTGGAAAATTTTTCCATCAAAGTTTAGCTGCTGGATTTTGGAAGTAGGGACAGTTGTACTATTTACTTTCTATGGGTAATAATTTTTTTATCATTACATTTTTTTCTTACAATAGCTTATGTGTGAATAATACTATTCAATTTCAGCTCTCTGTTCACATGTATCCCCTCTAGTGCAACAGAAGATGCTGGGAGGAAATGACGACAGAACTGACTTACATGGGAACATAACATTTTGAAATAAGTAAGCTTTTGCATCAAAGGTAAAACGTCTTTAACACCCAACAAGTCCAGTTGCCGCCATTACATTTTTGTGGTAGAAGTGAACACATGAAGGTCCAGTGTTTATTTTCGTTACAACTACATGACACTTTAATGTGTTATTTTTAATGTGTTTGTTCTGTAATTAATTTATCGAAACATGTACCAGCCCAAGAGAGGGGGAAAAAAATAAAAATAAAAATAAAAATCAGTGCGTCAAATTGTGTGCTATTTGCAGTGGTAGTGATTTATTCAGTGTCAGACAGAAAGATGCTGTGCACACATGCACGTTACTTTAAACAACATTATTACCATTTTATTCAGAAATATTTAGGCTTCCCTGTTTTAGAGAAATTTTACCAAAGTCCAGTTCATTCCTGTAAGTGTGCCCAGATTCCACTTAACTCTGGTAAAAAAAAAATCTAAATTTCAACATTCACAGATTTTTTTTACCATTTGCGACAGAAATTTGTCTTTTATTGTATTTTATGGATGCATTGAAATGCATTATTTCAGGCATGTGACCATAAAACAGAAGCTGCATTGTGCCCCTCTTTTATTTGGACCCTGGATTTATGCCCTCTTAGCAGCTCTCCTAACTGTTGACTGGTAATAAATTGACTGACCATCAGGGGCCTCATGTACAAAGACTTGCGTGCATTTCCTAAAACATAGCGTACGCTCAAATCCAGAAAACGTCGTACGCACAAAAATATTCAGATGTATGAAACTCTGTGTACTCATGAATCCAAGCACATTTCCTTCGTACATTCCAATCGACGTGGAAATGAGCGCACATGTTGGAGTGGCCGACTCCTCCCTGTCCACGCCTATATTTGAATATGCAAATAATATTTAAATGAACCCTGCACCTGAGATGCCGATCTCTGCATGATCAGAAAAAAAGGAAAATGAGCAAGGTAATGAAGAAAAATAATTTTTCTGAATGTGAAGTTGCTCAATGAAGTGGAGGCACGCAAGAAAATCCTCTTTGGCACGCTGTCCTACGGCGTTAACAACCCGCGAAAGAGGAGTGAATGGGACAGCGCGTGTGCGGCTGTCAATGCTGTGGAGACAGAATAGCGCGCACACGCTGAACTAAAAAAGAAGTGGTCAGACATTAAGGTGGATGTGAAACGGGGGACAGCTGCCCACTGCCAAAGTGTGGCCAAAAAAAGGCGGAAGAACTGACTAAACTGAAGAACTTACCCGTTCGAGGAGAGAATCGTTGCGATCATGGGTGACGCTGCTCTCTCAGGGGTGATGGTAGGACATGTGGCTGACTATGATCATCCCACAAGGTTAATAGCATGTATTTTTAGAACTCATAACAAATGTGTTCATACAGTAACTTACACTCCCTGTGAGATAAAGGTTCATGCGTAAATGTTGTATGTGTGGTATCTGTAATCAATCTTTTGAATTCAAATAGAAGCACATCAGCATATCAAAGAGGATATCAAAAGCTTTGACTCCTTTTTGATTACAAAATGTATTATTTTAATACACAGGAGAGGACACGCACACTGACAAACAAATAATTTTTTTTTAGGAGAAGAGGAGTACATTATGTCAATTTAAACACATTTTAATCATGTGCAACCGATGTACATGTTCAAATGAAGTAAATTCAAAGGACTCTTTTTTTTTCAATGCATGTGCTGGAGTCACGAAGCGATTGCGAGGGCAATCGGCGGCATAAATGATCGCCTCGATCAATTAATAGGTGTCCTCACAAATATCAGTGGTTCATTAAATACACTGGTTAACAAATGAATTCTCAGTCCTTGCCTCAATTGCATTGTTGAAATCAAATCTTGGCGGGCATGAATTGTTCATGGGTGCTAATTATTCATGTGTCTCTGGTGTGCAGATTTATGAGAACAGTTTCCCAGCATCACCTCTAAGTGTCGCCAAAGCACCAAAAGCTGCAGAAACGTGCGTACGCCAGCCATGCAGTTGGCGTGAGGCACCGCACATTTCCACGGTCATGTCAATCTTGATACATCTGAACTTTGCCGTGAAAAAGAACGCCACGTTTTTGTGCGTACGCACCTTTTGTACATGAGGCCCCAGGTCTTTGACTTTAAAAAGAGTTTTGTTCTAAATGAAGCGCGCACTCTTTTGGATGCCAAAATGAGGTGATGTGTTTTTGGTTGTGTGCTCGTTTTTTATCACTCCTATATGTTCTGTCAAGGACCAGATTGATTAATTGGAGTATTCCATGTGGCAAACTGGTTTTCTTTCGGAGAAGGGTCATTAGGATAGTTGATGGGGTGATGGTTGGTGACGGAGGGGAAGATTCAGCTCTGAGGCTTAAGGCATTTTTCATGTGGATATGCTGCTATGACTCTTGCACATTGTGCCACTAATTGACATTGACAATAGGAAGTGTGTTTCTTGTGCACACTATGTTGGGTTGGGAGGAAATCACAACCAAGCACCACCAAATCTTCCCTCTGACCAGTTCACCCACTTCAGCAAGGGAGCCTCGCAGGTATCGACCAAACGGGGTGACTTATTGAGACGATGTTGCCATGAAATTGGGTCAGAGGAGCCAATCAATGTCATAGATTTCTGTGGCTGGCATTATCTTAACTGAGAGAAAGCCTACTTCTGGTAGTAGTGTTGTAGGAATAAGGAACAAATCAGTTGTTACAGAAGCACCTCACCAACATTGCTCTACCCACTCCTTCCCACTTGGCTTCATCAACCTTTTCCTCTTTCTCGCTATTCATTTGCTTTCTTTTCCTGGTATTTGTTTGCCCCTGGGCTGAAAACAGGCATGTGTATGTGCTATATTGCATGTGTGTTGATTGCATGTGAGTGTGTATGTGTTCTGAAATTACACATTGATTTATTTTTTTATTTTTTCCCCATCAGGCTCACTACTGTATTACACTATGAGTCAATCGACGCTGTATTACTCTCTCTCACTCTGCACGCTCTTTCCGTGAGTATCAGGTTGTTCAATGAAAGTGTTTGTGAAGAGATTTGTATTACTGTTATGAGAGAAGTCTTTGCGGTGTGAGTGAGTGCATGTGTTGCTGGCATCAGTCGTCTGCGTTATGTCAATGTACAAAGTATTCATTGCATCCCAAGTATGCACCTCGTGTACCTTGTGTGGAAAAGTGGTTAGGGCATTTGTTATTGTCAGCCTGTCCATCCATCCATCCATCCATCTATTTTGTCTAGATCTTTTATATAGATCTTTTTTTTTGTATCTTATCCTTACTAGGATTGTTGGTAAGCTGGAGCCTTTCCCATGTGAGAGGTGGTGTACAACCTGGACTGCCAATCACGGGGCACATTGAAAAAAAAATAAAAATAAAATAATAATAATAAAAACAAAACAAAAAAATCACAGTCACACTTAAGAATAATTTGGTTTTTAATTAACTTGACATGGATTTTTTTGGAATGTGGGTAAAAGCTGGAGTGTTTCCTGATATACGTTTGAGTCAATGCTGTATTCGTGAGTGTGTCTGCATGTATAGTGCCCAATGATTGTATTAGCTTTTCTGTTATGATAACATGAGACCATCCAGCATCATAGAGGGCTTTAATGCAGATTCTTTTATTTTAAGTGAGCTTTCAACATTTTCCATCCATCCATCCATCCATTTTCTGAGCCGCTTCTCCTCACTAGGGTCGCGGGCGTGCTGGAGCCTCTTTCAACATTTTACTATTTTGAAAAGGAATGAGGAATTTCCAACTGATCTCACCATTTTACACCCAAATTAGAGCTCACTGGGCATTTCTGAGACGTCACTTTTTCTGTTGCAGGAATGCAAGTAAATATTATGCTATATACTATAATTACACACGTTAATAAGTGTTTTTTTTTCATTTTTTTTGTAAAACAGTACATTTGAAAATTCATGCAATACAATATTGAATTCTTAAAACTAAAAAATATAATTTTGGTTAAATAGCTGACATGCTTGTGTGTTAATTTAGGGTAGCTGGGGCATAAACTTTGCATTGGGTGGTAGAGATCTAATAAATTTGTTAAGACTTTGTACAAGTAGTATAATCTTTATTGTCAGTACATTGTATATGTGTAAGAGTGAACCATTCATTCATTCATCTTTCATTCCGCTTATCCTCACTTGGGTCGTGGGCGTGCTGGAGCCCATCCCAGTTATCTTCGGTCGTGAGGCGGGGTACACCCTGAACTGGTCGCCAGCCAATCGCAGGGCACATATAAACAAACAACTATTCGCACTCACATTCACACCTACGGGCAATTTAGAGTCTTCAATTAACCTACCATGCATGTTTTGGGGATGTGGGAGGAAACCGGAATACCCGGAGAAAACCGACGCAGGCACAGGGAGAACATGCAAACTCCACAAAGGTGGGGCCAGGATTTGAACCCCGGTTTTCAGAGCTGTGAGGCGGATGTGCTAACCAGTCGTTCACCGTGCCGCCAAGAGTGAACCACATCTGCACAAATTTATATATATGTGCAAGCGCGAAAACACAGCCCCCCACTTTTGCCAGAAACATTAAATGCATTTTCATGCTGTTGGCCAATTGTGAAACTGGACCAGGAGATCACAAATATGGCAGCAATGGCTTGGCTTTTTTGGATGTGCTGGTCATCAAAATTTCCCAAACTCCTACATTAACGTACAAAAAATTGCTCTGTACAGGCGCAAAATTTTTTTTCATCCATCTTTAAACTTAGTTATGTGAGGCCACTTTGACAATGACAGTTTGGTGTCTCTTCCAGAAACAGTGCAATGATTTATACATCTGAAACATGGTCATTTGCTTTAAACTGCACCATTGGCTATCTATATTAGTATGACTAATACAGATGAAAAATGTGATGAATAAATAGGTTTTTATGCTTCTTTTTTGTACTGTACTTCTTTTGTATGTCTGTAAAAACCCAGATTGAATGTTTTAAAGGACCTGTTTGTTAATTTATTGACCTCCCTTTACAGACAAAATTCCATTTACACCACAGTCTGGATAAAAATATTTTTGTATTTTTTTCCCTCTTTCCTTTTATGGCATGCTTGTTTGTTGTAATTGTACGTGCAGAACTGTACCTACGTTCTGCATCTCTAAGAAAATTATAAGGAAACCAATAACTTTCGGAGTCTTAGATTGACTGTTTAAATCGGTATACTGTTCATACAGCAGTACAGTTAAATATGAAGGAATATGATTGGGGCAAGACTCAAGCTTCCTACGCTGTTATCTAAATAAACAACTCCAGTTGATGAACTGATATGCTTGTGTGTCTGTATGAGTTAACAATGCAACTCCTCCTGCTGTTGTGTGAAGTTGTATACAGTATTAATAACTAGGAGCTGCTTGTGTCCGCTTTCTACAATCATCAGAAGTCAAGTTTTAAATAATTGTTAAGGTCATAGATCACATGCATGGCTTAAAGTGCAACCAAACTCATTTTCGTGTTTCGTTAGAAACGCACTCAAGAAGATGAAAAATGGAAAGGCAGTTGGTCCTGATGACATACCTGTGGAGGTATGGAGGCATCTAGGAGAGGCGGCTGTGGAGCTTTTCGCCAACTTGTTCAACAGAATTCTAGCAGGTGAGAAGTTGCTTGAGGAATGGAGGAAAACTGTGCTGGTGCCCATTTTTAAGAACAAGGGTGATGTGCAGAGCTGTGGGAACTATAGAGGAATAAAGTTGATGAACCACAAAACGAAAGAAAGGGAAAGAGTTGTGGAGTCCAGACTCAGGACAGAATTGAGTATTTACAAGCAACAGTATGGTTTCATGCATAGGAAGAGTACCACTGATGCATTATTTGCCTTGAGGGTGTTGACGGAGAAGTACAGAGAAGGTCAGAAGGAGCTACAGTACATTGTCTCTTTGTAGATCTAGAGAAAGCCAATAACAGAGTCCCCAGAGAGGAACTGTGGTACTGGATGCAGAAGTCTGGATTGGCAGAGAAGTACGTCAGAATAATACAGGCCATGAGGACAACAGAACAGCGGTGAGGTGTGCTGTAGGTGTGACAGAGGAGTTTAAGGTGGAGGTGGGACTGCATCAGGATTCAGCCCTGAGCCCCTTCCTGTTTGCAGTGGTGATGGATAGGCTGACTATAGGCTATCAGTGCTGTCAGTGAAGTCAACTCTCAGTCAACTGGGTAAGTGAAACAATAAAAATAAGTTAAAACAGTTCAAATAATTATTTTAACCATTTATATTGACTATATTATAATAAGTCACTGATGGTGTAGTGGTACACTCGCCTGACTTTGGTGCAGGCAGCGTGAGTTCTGTTCCCACTCAGTGCCAGTGTGAATGAGAGTGCGAATGGTTGTCGGTGTCTATGTGCCCTGCGACTGACTGGCGACCAGTTCAGGGTGTAGTCCGCCTTTCGCCCGAAGTCAGATAGGATAGGCTCCAGCGTCCTGCGACCCTAACCAGGATAAGCGGTGTTGAAATGGATGGATGGATGGATGGATATTATAATATTGATTCAAATATGTAACTTTTAGCTGAAACATTAGTTAATGAATATTAAGTTAATTGGGTTAGTTCCACACACCTTTTAGTTCATAGGTTTGATATTGATACTGGTTATAAAGAACCTCGAGTCAAATGTTCCTTTTAGTCTATGCTGCGGGCTGCTAAGAAAATGGATGTTCTTAATTTGGACACCTTTCATTTAAACCATGCAAACGTTTTTGACTTAGCCCCCTAAAAGAATCAGAATCGAGAATCGTTTGGAACCTGAATCGAAGTAAGGAACCGGAATTGCTCAAATTCAAACGATGCCCAACCCTATCAGAGGGAAAGCCAAGCTTAGATGTTTTGGACACAAAGTTAAAGAGAGCAGACTTTGATGCTTTGAACACATCCAGAGGAGAGAGAGAGTGGGTATATTGGTAGAAGGGTGATGAGGATGGAGCTGCCAGGCAAGAGAGGTAGAGGAAGACTAAAGAGAAGGTTGATAGATGTAGCGAGGGAAGACATGAGGGCAGTTGATGTTAGAGAGGAGGATGCAGGAGATAAGCTTACATGAAAAGGGATGATGCTCTGTGGTGAGAAGAAGTTTCTAAATGCATTAAATATGTTTGAAGTGCTGAAAACATGTGCAAAGCCTGACAACAGTATACTACTGAATTGTTGAAATATGGCTTAAAACTGTTTTTCACTTTCAAAATTTTCCTGATTTTGGGGTGGGGCTAAAAACTAGTCCTGTGATGTCACAGTGCTGGGGCTTATACCCCACTATATAAACATCAAGCACCTTTATTCCATGCAGTGGCCATTCAGTGAAATTGGACTTTCCTTTGTTCATAAATAACTTCACCCAGGTCTACCAGTGTAGTGTGCGATTGGCCATTGAAAAAGTACATCTTCTTTGAAATGTAATGCGTTTTGTGTTATTTGGGTAACGTTTCTTGCTGTCTGGCACCCACGCAGGTTGTGTCGCGAGGCAGTGTCGAAACGGAGGAGATCTGCTACCCCGCGGCCCCTTGCCAGCGGTTAGAGGAGCCGCTGGAGGCCCAGCACAATGGCGTTAGTGCCCTTAGGCTCACGGCCTCCTTCCCCTTCTTCCCTCCTCCTCCTCGCCGGGATTCATCCAAGGGGACTGGAGAGCATCGTGCAGCTTTGGCCACATGTGGAGCACCATTCTGTGGCCGCAGAAGCACGTTGTCCGCTGAATTTCAGAGGAGGGAAAAATTGTCCTGTCGGCATGGTTTATGGTCCTTATGCCGGCTCCGAGGCTGCTTCTCTGCAGCCTGTGAAAGTGTGATCTCTCGGTCGCTGGAAAGGAGCCGTGAGAGAAGGAAGGTAGTACATGTATTTGATTGACAAGAGAGGCGGAATTTTCTGAGCTCTTAGCGACATGCTCACAGCGTCTGCAAGAATGTCTCAATTCAACCATTTTGAAGCCTGATTTCACATCCTTTGCTTTTCTTTTTTTTTATTCATTCCTTGTCAGGCTTCTTGTTAGCAAGACTGTTCTCTGTGATGTGTCAAATTTACAAAACATTTTTGTTTGGTTGCACTTTAATAGATTTTGGTCCAGAGGCCTTGAACTGTGGGCTTCCATTCTGTTTGCCAACTTGATTTGTATTACACAGTTTTATCAAACAAATGTAAAGAAATACTACTTAAAGAAATATCTGTGCAAGCTCTATCTGTCAGAATAATACGTGCAGATGAGAATTCTGCATATTCCGGTGTTCATTCGCGCAATATACCTCATGGTGGACCAACTGTTTGCACGTGTGAATGGTTGGTGATCGGCTGGAGCTCAGTTCAGGCTGTGCCCCGCCTCTCACCCAAAGTTAGCTAGGATAGGCTCCAGCTCGCTGGTGACCCTAATGAGGACAAATGCTACAGAAAATGGATGAAGGGATTTTAAACTTTGGTCTGCCTTTAAAAGTTCAGTGTCAGTTTGGTTTTAGCTTGTTTACCCTCAGTCTCAACTGACACCACACACACACGCATGCACGCACACACACACACACACACACACGCAAACACACAAACAAACACACGCACACACAGAGCTTTCAGTACTTTGTGCTGCGCTACACCAACAGCCTACAGCCGTGCTTACAGGGCATTTCCACTAGGTAGTCTAATCCCCTTCTACTCTCGGCTCACCTGGCAGCCACAGAAAGAAGACTCTGGAAAACTTTTTAAATATAAAGGGTTGGAAACCAACTTTGATGATAAAAAGCGCACCAGGACGTGAAGTGAAGGGGAAAGAAGCTTTAAGAGGGAAAAGGGATTTCATTTGCAGGATCTTGGTTATGTTGGCTTGAGAGGGGATTGATGGAGGCTGGAGAGACGGAGAAAACAAACAAGGTGGAAAAAACAAAACCGGGTATGAACGAGTGCCATAAAATTTCTTACTGCTTTTTTTAGGCTAAATTCTAATTACTAACTGTATTACTTTCACCAAGGAGCGAATATTTGTGGTTTTTGGCTGGAGGTATTTTTATGTTTGTTTGCCAGCAGGATTATGCAAAAAAAAAAAAAAGTAACTGATTTCCTAAAAACTTTCAGATGCGCATATATTTCTTTAAAACTGTTAATGTCAGAGTTTACTAAAGACAGCTCGCATATCGTCTAGCTAGGCCTTTACCGCCACTTGACAATCGGTTTTGAATGCCCATTACTGCCACCTACAGGGATGTAGTGGACAAGTATTAATGGCAACTTGAACACCATGCAACTGGACTGACTTTTCTGTATGAACCACGGAACCATTTAACAAATGGCTCGGCAGGCTTCAGTATATTCCGCTGCTTCCTGCTCCATTTCTCCTGGAAGATCCGCAGCAGGTCTCTCTTAGGCATGCCCTTGTTTACTTTAGGCTCACCCTCGATCCATTGCAAGCTTGAGAGTGTCTTCTCCTTGCATAAGCATTGTGAATTAGCATTTCCCTCTGGAGCCAAGTCGATTGCCAATAACTGCATATCTACACTTAAATTTATATGCTATGTAGCATGCAACCAAATCTAAGAATCCTTTGTTCTCTCTCTGTTGGTATAAACAACAAAAGGCCAAAACAGCAATAACTGCATATCTACACTTAAATTTATATGCTATGTAGCATGCAACCAAATCTAAGAATCCTTTGTTCTCTCTCTGTTGGTATAAACAACAAAAGGCCAAAACAGCAGTCACAGCAGATGTGTGAACATAAATTGCATTCTGGTTTCGACCAAATATTTAATCTCTCTGTGTATGTGTCGGTCTCTCCCTCCCTGTTTCTTTCTGAATAATATGCCACTGGGAAGTGAAAAAAAAACCAACTGAAAGCACGGATCCCCCACTCCTCAGCTATCTCGCTGCATGTCTGTGATGTCATAATCACTCACATCAAAGGCTATGCGCTCAACACGGCGACTGTCAGCTTCCCTAGAGGCGTCATTAAAAACGAACACAGCAAAGCAAGCCAGGCCTGACAGAGACACATCAAAACTTCCTGACACACACATGTGCAAGTGTGCACACTAACGTATGAACATGGCTTGCATCTGTACACACAAAGATGCATGTATTGTGCATTGAGGGGCATGATAGAAAAGAATTGCAGGGACAAATGCATGCAAAAACTCCCACAAAACTTTAAATCTTAAAATCAGACTGTATATAATGCGATATACTGTATATAAGCCCCCCACTCACATACCGAATTGAACATCTACCTTCTCCCTTGACAGTGTCAAAAATCCCTTCTACTGTCATGCACCGATGACAGATCAACATTCATAAGAGACGGCTTTCATGCGCATCGTACATGTCCACTTCATCCACAGCATGTGAACATCTGTCGACAAGACATGCTACATCCATGATGGGCATGATGTACAAATAGCCATCACCCACACACCCACTGGCTTTTCATCCCTCTCTGTCTTTTGCTCACACACTCGCCCTCACACGGCTGTTTCTAACAGACACACACAGGCGCACACTCATTTACACAAACTGGAGGAAGCACTATAAATAGTATGCCGAAGATGTGATGCTGCGTGTGGCTTCTCCCTGTGGGTTTATATGTGTGTGACTGTCAGAGTGACGAGAGAGGGAGAGCAAGAGGACGGTAAGCGAAAGGAAGGCTCTGCTCACGTCTGGCGCACAGCCAGTGATAAACACAAAGTGACAGGCGTGGCAAAGATGGTGAGTCCCTTTTGATTTGAAATAAATGTCAGGCATTTGTATGTGAAAAAATGAATACTTAAGTGCCACCATTAACCTAACATTTCTTGTATACTGTATGTGTTGTCTGTGTCGTTGCTTCCAGGCCAGCATGGCGTGACTTACCCCTGGCAGGGTCTTCTGCTCGTGCAATGCATTCTGGGCTTTCAGGGCTGACTCCCTGGCACAGTAGGTGAGGAAGGCACAGCCTGAAACACAGCAAAACAGAGACATCATTATATAATGTGAACTGGGGAAGAAAAAGAGGATGTCGGAGGGTGCTCCAGCAATCACACCAAATAGCTAAAAACAACAGAAACTCGAAGAGCCTGTCTGTCACCTTCATTCTAATCAAGAATATGGATTTATTATTGCGCATGATGAGCAACACAACAGCAACTGAACAAACGGAAAATTCCTTTTCGCATGAGCGCAGTCAAGTCGGCACTGAGAAATTAAGGAGGGCAATATCTGCTGGCTTGCAGATTTGTGCAATATGCTGCGTGAGAGCTCCTCTGCCTGAGAAACACGTCAGATGTGACGGAGCTTCCCAGCTGCCAGTTATCCATTCGCCCATCACACTCTTCTGGCGGTTGTGACACAGATAGACATTTTCCCTGACAACCACCCCCCCGTTTCTTTTCCACTCTTCATTTGTCCAACTCTCGACTCCATATGTTCTTCCAAGACAACCTACAATCCTTGGGTTGATTGCCACCTGGTTTGACATGGGGGTGGGAGGAAGATGGCGACGCAGGAGGCGAGGCAGGAGAAGAAGCCATGGGGAAAGTGTAAGCCTCTCCCTCACCATCCCATGATGACAACGAGGAGCACACCACTGGCGAGGGCTGACAGACTGTCAATCTTCACATCTAAGAAAATAATTTAGGTGGATGACAAATAACTAAAATGTGCCAATGTAAACCATTGACAATGGTGACATGATTTAATTAGACAAACAAAATCCTTAAAAGTCATGCATACATTTTTAAGATGCGACGATATGTAGTTCTTAATTCGACTTCAGTAACGCAGACAATAATACTATCAGGCATTTGAAGCGTTAAAAAACAACATTAGAAAAAAAATGTCACGGCACACCCCCAAACAAAAATGGCACAGAAAGTGGATACATAAGTGAATTGCCATCTAGTGGGAGAGCATTTGTCTGCAGCGGTCCCGGGCATCCAACTCCGAGGGGTGGGGCATCCAAAGAGGTTTGGGTGGGCATTGAAACTGTAGACAATTTCTCACAGCACACCGGATGATCTCTCACGGCACACTGGGATTCACTTTACTGGAGAAACGGGATGCAACAAACACATTTTGTTCTTTGCCATCAAGGAGTGATCACAATTCTCACAGCTTCCTCTTATAGCTCATCCTGGTAACGTTGTTAAGTCAAGTTTATTTGTATAGCCCTTAATTACAAAAGCGTCTCAAAGTGCTTCACGGGCCCACAGTTGGCAATGATTGACGACATCCCCTAATTTAAACCACCCAATCGGGAAAAGAAAAACTCAAAACCCCGTTGTTGTTTATACAAACCATGTTATTAGTTGTCGTTACCAACCCCATATAGTGTATGTGGAAGTTGCCTCCACCCCTCCTGATGCTTTGTCTTTAACCCCAGGTCTTACTGATGGTAATGCACAAGGGAGCTGCTCTTGTTGGTGTTTTTAATTAACAGGCCTCTCACTCATTAGGCCAAATGAGTTGGCCGCTGACAGCTCAGCTACCTCCTCGTCCTCTCTTGGCCTGTCATGTTAACTCGAACACGCATGTGCTGTCCCCCTGGAAATGCACAGACACTTAACTCGCTTGCATGTACTCTACCATAATGTTCATTATGTTCAGTGGATATTAAAAGTCTGCACACTGCTGTTTAAATGCCAAGATTTTGTGATATAAAATAATGAGAAAAATATAAATAATTTCTTTTTCCACCATTAATGTGACATCTAACCTGTACAACTAAATTGATTTAAAAAAAAAATTTAAAAATAAAAAGAATTAAAAATTTGAGTGGGGATGTAAAATTTAACATCTGAGATATCAGTCAGGAGAAGGCCACAAAATAATTTCCAAGACATTAAACATACAATGAAAACATTGAAGACAGTCATCATCAAGTGGAGAAAATATGCTACAACAGTAACATTACCAAAAACTGGACGGCAATCAAAATTGAAAAATGATTGATTGAAAAGTGGTCAGGGAGGCTGACAGTAACATTGGAGCTGCAGGAATTTCTAGCAAGTGCTGGCTGTTTAGCACACGTGACAAAAGTTTCCTGTCTCCTTCATGTCTGAGCTTTGAGGTAGGGTCAAAAGAAGGAATATACTTGCGAGGGCAGCGACCGTGCTGATGTCACTACGGCTATCCCGCGCGCAGTTTGCCTTTATACTCGAGCGCAACCCACACACGCTGTTTTGAAAATGTACTGCAGTTCTCCTCCAAGTCGGGGGTGTCGCAATGGCTGGTATTGGCTAGGACACCACAGGGTGGAGTTTCCTCTGGATTTTATGGCCATTTCCAGTAGCCGTTTTTACTTTACTTTCCGGAACAAGGAACAAAGCAACAACAATGGCGACCGTGGAACAGTGTCTGCTAGAACAAATGGACCTAGATGACCAGATGATACGTTTATTTATACTGCAAGATCGATCAAGGCGGCGTAGGTGGTATGTGGAACCAAGGGGAAAGCTGAGTACGTCATCACAACATGTGACTAAAACGGACCAATCACGAGAGATGATCTCTGCACCATTCTACGCGCAGCAACAATTTTTGCCATGTGCGCGTCAAATGCCGCTTAGGGGCCGCGCGGCCCAATGCGTCGGTCACATGATGCGGGCGGTCACATGATGAGTCAGTCACATGATGCGGGCGCTGTCGGCCGTGCGAGCGCGGAAGTATAAAGAGGCCTTTACAAAGAAAAAAATCCAAACTTGGCTACATTTTTCTAAATCACACTTGAAATCTCCTCAGCACGTGTCTGTAGGAAAATGTGTTTTAATCCAATGAAACAGAGACAAAAACACAACACTACTCATCACCAAAACAACCCAAACAAGTACCTACAATAGTGGTGGCAGTTTTGGGGATGTTTTTTAGCTGGAACTGGGGCCTTAGTTTAGTTGGGGGGAAATATGAACGTTCCATCAACATCTGTGGGGTGATCTGAAGAGGGCTGTGCACAGCAGATGCCCTCACAAGTTGGCGGACCGGAAATCACGGCGACGACAAACCCACAATATTGCAGTCTTGCTTGCTGTCCCTAATCAAGTGGCCGGGCTCACATATAAAAAAATGGTTTGCTACTTGAAATCACCACGAAAGGAGGAAAAACAAGACTATTTTGTGTTGATGTAGTTTGCTTTGCTGAAGACAGTGAAATGTCAGTGATTGTGTCATCTCGTACTTTTGACCAAGTAATGAGTGAGCTTACATTAATAGCTATGCAATCTATACATTAAACAATCGAACGATATTAAAATCAAGTACTGACATGGAAGAATTTGCATTAATGATAGGACTCAACACTGCCTTGAGTGAATTGTAATCCAGTAATTTTGCACAGAGATAAATGGACCGGAAGTCACTCCTTAAGAGTTAAAACCGGACATACGTGGCATTACCCCTATGAAAGCCAAAGTTGCTGTGGCAAAGTATTAGTTTGGGTTTTTGCATAGTCATACAACCAGGTTATGCTATGTTTTTCTATTTCTTATTTATCCTTCCTAAGATTTTTTGTTTGTTTTAATTCAATGGAGTTTTACAGTTTATACGTCACAATGGTGAAAAAAAGTGTGTAGACTTTTTATATCCACTATCGATGCCAACTTTGCCAAACCAATGTGAGAGGTTTGTGGGGTTTTGTATTAAAAAAAAAAAAAGCAGGTATCCTAACATTACTGAAAAAAAAACTACTTTCTATGTCATAAAACTATTATTACAAAACTGTGTTCCTGTTTTTGTTTGTATTTTGTTTTTCAGCTTCCTCTGTGAGCATTTGTGGGCGGAGCCTCTTGTGCCACACCTGCTGGCAATTTCAATAAGCAAGGTTTTATTTAGCTTTCTTTTTGATTGTGTGTCTCCTTTCTGTGGCTCCGTCCACCACCTTTTGTTATTTATTAAACTGAGAGTCATTTATGCACCATATTGATCTTTTGCCACTGTTGTTTTCCGTTACTTTATTGCCATCTGTTTTTTTTTTTCTACATGTTCCCTTGGTTATTAAATTCGGTTTTATTGCCCTTGTGTACAGAGTCTGCTTTAGGGTCCTAGATACTATATGACTATCTGCCAAACCTTACAAATATGCTTTGGAATTAGATACAGGATGTGCCAATATGTTGCTGGAAGGGTAGGCATATGTGCAGACTTGCTGAAAAATCATCCACTTTGAGTGTTTAGATGTTTGTTTGTTTTTTTAGATTTATAATTCACTATAAAAGACGAAGAAGAGGTGGGTTCTTCGGCAGAAAGAGAAGAGGAAAGCACAGAGCCTAGAACTGAGTGTGGGGACTTTGAATGTTGGGACTATGACAGGAAAATCTCGGGAGTTGGTTGACATGATGATTAGGAGAAAGGTTTATATATTGTGTGTTCAGGAGACCAGGTGGAAAGGCAGTAAGGCTAGAAGTTCAGGGGCAGGGTTTAAATTATTTTACCATGGTGTAGATGGGAAGAGAAATGGAGTCGGGTTATTTTAAAAGAAGAGTTGGCTAAGAATTACTTGGAGGTGAAAAGAGTGTCAGATCGAGTGATGAGGCTGAAAGTTGAACTTGAGGGTGTTATGTATAATGTGATTAGTGGCTATGCCCCACAGGTAGGAAGTGACAGAGGTGAAAGAGAAATTCTGGAAGGTGCTAGACGAAGTAGTTCTGAGCATCCCAGACAGAGAGTTGTGATTGGTGCAGATTGTAATGGACATGTTGGTGAAGGAAACAGGGGCGATGAAGAAGTGATGGTTAGGTACGGCATCCAGGAAAGGAACTTGGAGGGACAAATCGTGGTAGACTTTGCAAAAAGGATGGAAATGGCTGTAGTGAACACTTTTTTCCAGAAGAGGCACGAACATAGGGCGATCTACAAGAGCGGAGGTAGAAGCACGCAGGTGGATTACATCTTGTGCAGACAATGTAATCTGAAGGAGGTTACTGACTGTAAGGTAGTGGTAGAATCGAATAGAGTCACCTTTTATTGTCATGAACATGCATGCATGCACACGAAATTTGTTCTCTGCATTTAACCCATAACAGTGAACACATACAAGGCTCAAGGACACCACAGCCGTGAGTCCGGGCGATGTTGGCGGATGGTCCAGTCGGGGTCTTGAAACTAGGTCCCCCACGGCGGCAGGTGATGATCTTAACCATTGGGCCACGGCTGCCACGACTCTAGGGGAGAGTGTGGCTAGACAGCATAGGATGGTGGTGTGTAACATGACTGGTAGTGGGGAAGAAGATTAGGAAGACAAAGACAGAGGAAAGAACCATGTGGTGGAAGCTGAGACAGGACGAGTGTTGTGCAGCTTTTCATGAAGAGGTGAGACAGGCTCTCGGTGGACAGGAGGAGCTTCCAGAAGACTGGACCACTAGAGCCAAGGTGATCAGAGAGGCAGGCAGGAGAGTACTAGGTGTATCTTCTGGCAGGAAAGGAGAGAAGGAGACTTGGTGGTGGAACCTCACAGTACAGGAAATCATACAAGGAAAAAGGTTAGCTAAGAAGAAGTGGGACACTGAGAGGACTGAGGAGAGGAGAAAAGAATACATTGAGATGCGACATAGGGCAAAGGTAGAGGTGGCAAAGGCCAAACAAGAGGCATATGATGACATGTATGCCAGGTTGGACACAAAAGAAGGAGAAAAGGAGCTATACAGGTTGGCCAGACAGAGGGTTAGAGATGGGATGGATGTGCAGCAGGTTAGGGTGATTAAGGATAGAGATGGAAATATGTTGACTGGTGCCAGTCGTGTGCTAGATAGATAGAAAGAATACTTTGAGGAGTTGGTGAAGGAGGAAAAGAGAGTAGAAGAGGCAAGAGCGATGGACCAATGATTAGTAAGGGGGAAGTTAGAAAGGCATTAAAGAGGATGAAAAATGGAAAGGCAGTGGGTCCTGATGACATTCCTGTGGAGGTATGGAAGCATCTAGGAGAGGTGGGTGTGGAGTTTTTGACCAGCTTGTTCAATATAATTCTAGCAGGTGAGAAAAGGCCTGAGGATTGGAGGAAACTTGTGCTGGTGCCCATTTTTTAAGAACAAGGGTGATGTGCAGAGCTGTGGGAACTATAGAGGAATAAAGTTGATGAGCCACAGAATGAAGTTATGGGAAAGAGTAGTGGAGGCTAGACTCAGGACAGAAGTAAGTATTTGCGAGCAACAGTATGGTTTCATGCCTAGAAAGAGTACCACAGATGCATTATTTGCCTTGAGGATGTTGATAGAAAAGTAGAGAGAAGGCCAGAAGGCGCTACATTGTGTCTTTGTAGATCTAGAGAACCCAGAGTACCCAGAGAGGTGGTACTGCATGCGGAAGTCTGGAGTGGCATGCGGAAGTCTGGAGTGGCAGAGAAGTATGTTAGCATATTAGACGACATGTACGAGGGCAGCAGAACATTGGTGAGGTGTGCTGTAGATGAACAGACGAATTTGATGGTGGAGGTGGGACGGCATCAGGGATCAGCCCTGAGCCTCTTCCTGTTTGCAGTGGTGATGGATAGGTTGACTGATGAGGTTAGTCCCCATGGACCATGATGTTTGCAGATGACATTGTGATCTGCAGTGAAAGCAGGGAGCAGGTGGAGGAACAGTTGCAAAGATGGAGGCATGCACTGGAAAGCAGAGGAATGAAGATTAGCCGAAGTAAAACAGAATATACGTGCAGGAATGAGAGGGGTGGTGGGGGAAGATTGAGGCTACAGGGAGAAGAGATAGCAAGGGTGGAAGAGCAGATGGTGAGTGTGGTCAGGAAGTGAAGAAACGGGTCCAAGCAGGTTGGAACGGGTGGAGGAAGGTGTCAGGTGTATTATGTGACAGAAAAGTCTCTGCTAGGATGAAGGGAAAAGTTATAAAACAGTGGTGAGGTCAGCCATGATGTATGGATTAGAAACGGTGGCACTGAAGATACAACAGGAAGCAGAGCTGGAGGTGGCGGAAATGAAGATGTTGAGGTTCGCTCTCGGAGTGACCAGGTTGGATAAAATTAGAAATGAGTTTATCAGAGGGATAGCCAAGGTTCGATGTTTTGGAGACAAAGTTAGAGAGAGCACACGTCGATGGTTTGGACACGTCCAGAGGAGGGATAGTCAGTATATTGGTAGAAGGATGATGAGGATGGAGCTGCCAGGCAAGAGAGCTAGAGGAAGACCAAAGAGAAGGTTGATGGATGTTGTGAGGGAAGACATGAAGCCAGTTGGTGTTCGAGAGGAGGATTCAGGAGATAGGCTTACATGGAAAAGGATGACGCGCTCTGGCGCCCCCTAAAGGGACAAGCTGAAAGGAAACGAAGATAATTCACTACAAAATCCATGACAGCAATCATAAATGTAGTCAGAATCAAGCATCTCACAGGGTCCAATTTTGGTCTACAGAGACAGAACTATACAAGCAAAATTTATTGATTGTAAAAGCACAGTAGTTACGGTACTGTGCAAAAGTCACCATTTGTGTTGCAATATTTGATCAATGTTATATCTATTACACCACAAACAGAAAATGAAATAAAATAAAAAAAAGAAAAAACAACTTCTATGGGTACATATTTAGTCTGACCTCCCATTACAATTGAAAGAGAGACAATTTAAGAGAGCCCTCTTGAAGCTAAATTGAATGGCACTCTAAATTTATGTGTATTTGCCCTCACATTTACTATTTTAATATAAACTATTTTGCTATGAAAAGGGTAATTAAAACAAAGCCAGTGGGGACACAACACTTGTATGAGTTGTGCATATAAAAAAGTCTTGAGGGTTAAAACAAATATTTACACAACTACCTGTATATTAAAGTAGAAATACTATGGAAAAAAATAAAAAACATTCAACTTCTCACTGTATTCCCATGCGCATTGAGGTGCTCAAATGCACATAGATAGTGCGTGGCAGTCAACAAACATTCAATTTATCATCATTGTCACAAGTCTGACGCTGGCAGGGGCTTTAGTATCTGACTAAGACCAATATTGGCCCAGGAGAGAGAGATAAGCTGTTTGTTTCTGATGTCAATGCTGCCAATTTGGTTTCCCATCACTTCAAATTCAAATCAACTGCAGTGGAGAGGGGATCTGAGTGTGTGTGCGCGTAGGCGTGCGTGTTTCTATGAAGGAGAGAGACAGAGAGCAGAAAGTAAAGGTGGGCAAGGAAGCAAAACGAAAGAGGGGAGAAAACTGAGCGGGACAGAGAAGCAGACACTCGGAATGGGAGAGGGAGAGAAGGGGAGAGTGGAGATAAGATCACCTAGCTTCTGTGAACACCATCCCCCTGTGTCCTACACTTGCTGCTTATCTCAACTGGTGCAGACACCCCAAAGGGACACATACCCACTGAGGGGGTGAGACAGACAGGGAGGAAAAGGGGATGGGAAAAGGCAGGATGAAAGAGAGGAACAAGGGAATGTTGGATACTATGAATCTCAGTGACAGGAGAAGTGTGTGGAAAAAGTGCTGAGCTTCTGTGGCGAAAGGCAGCAAACTATGGAAGACTATGATAAGGTCTGACCTGCAGCTTTGTCGGATTTGGTTTCCTAACAAACTGAAATGTTGTTTTTAGTTATTTTCTTAAATAAACAAAATAAAACAAAATAAAAGAATGTCAAGGAATGCACTTTGCCTTTCAGGAGCCTAGTGAGTGACTTCTGCAGTTACGCTCAGTCGTGATGGCCGTTTTCCACAAGGTTAGTTCAGCGTGAGCGTCTGCTCCATGCTCCTCGGGAGTTTTCGTATTGTATTTGTATCTCTTTTGTTTCACTTCCCTTAAGCTGTAGCGTATCTGAAGCCCGCTCGTAACAAAATGTTTAGCTCACAACACAAAGCAAAAAAACAACCAAGTGACTCCTTGTAATTTAAGTCAGAGGAACGCTGTAAAAAACAACAAACAAACTAACAAAAAAAAACTTAGTTTCAATGAAAAAAATGCTTTTCTAATGTGGATAATATATGAAAAAGCACTAACCACAAAACAGTCCTCTGTTATCATCTCATGTGATTTTTAAAAATTTTAATTGTTACAACCCAAACACAGAAAACAACCCTTTACTGTACTGAAAGAAAATGTAAAAAAAATCTAGTAGCGTGTGAGGCAGCGAAGTGAAATAGTGGTTCTGTTGGAACATCTCTCTGTAGAGTTTGAGTTCTGCCATACTTGCATGGGTTTCTTTCACATCCCCAAAACATGCTTCTTAGGTTAATTAAGAAGCATGTCTGTCATCTAAATTGCCCATAATTTAGCTGTGAATGTGAATTGCTGTTTGTCTCTATATGTGTATGATTGACTACCGGTCCAGTCCAAAGTGTATTATGCCTCTCACTTGAAGTAAGCAAGAATAGGCTTTGATTATCTGTGACCCTAATGAGGACAAGCGATATTTAAAAAAAAAAAAGTATGAATGGATCAAAGAGCGTTAATAAGTACAAACGTAAATCATCAGAATTGCCTGATTATTGTTCCTCGTTGCTTCATTTGGGCTCAACCACTTACAGTATATCAAAGGGCTTGATTATAATTGTAAAAATGTCATACGCCATCCACAGCCACTCGGTTGTTTGAATGGCAAAGAAGGGACTGATGGTGCCCCTGGACAGAAAGCCATCAGAAATTGAACCATTTCTCTGTATTAAATATAAAATACATATTGGACTGAAAGAATGCAGTTTCTATTGATTTAAGGCCTTGCATCACTAGTCAACCAGAGACTAGCACTGAAAAGTAACACCTACCAGCAGAGAATATGTCACACTGATGACAGTGTGAAATTTATCTGTTGAGATGAAATTAGGTGATATTAAAGTTTTTCATGCTTTTATTTGAATGCGTGTTCATTCAAATGATAGAACGCTGATAAAATCACAGTGCAGATTTCAGTCCTGGAATGACAGTTGCCTTATAAGGCACATGAATCCCAATGCATCCCTACCTGAATTAGTGCTTCTCACTGTTACTGGAGACATGAATTACTTTTCACCAGAAGGACATGCCTCTGCGCCACCCAAGACTAGAAAGCTAAGGGGACAAGTTATTGCTGAGAATTCTCCAATTATCTTGCGCCCATTAAATCAGCGATTGTAAAAAGGCTGACATAAAAGGTTTCCTCTTAACACTCTGTCCTTTATCCCCAGCTACATATGGGGAGAAACTCCCAGTGATCATTTAAATATTTCAGAATATCTTGGTAAAAGCTTCAAAAGAGTCAATAGCATTAAAGTCTTTATCCGCAGCACAGCTGAACCTCCTCATTGCACGGCCCTGGATCTCTGCCTCGAAAACGTTTGCCATGCCAAACTTTGTGTGATGTTGTCCAATTGCAGGCTGTCAATATAGATTTCGACATTATATGACAGTTTTCTTCTCTTTTCCCCAAAGAGTTGACCAAGGATAACTTGTGCTCAGTAAACATGAGAAACTCGAGGATGTTAGTTATACAGGAAAATGAAGAAAAGAAGAGTACAACTGCATGTTTTTTTAAAGGATGAGAAAGTTGACCTTGCTGTTGCAGAAACTATAGGTAATTTAACATAATTCACACACTCATGCACACACGCACACACACACACACACACACACACACAGAACAGACACTAATTGCTCTAATGCAGACACTGCTAAGGTTTAATTTTTAATTAAAAGTGTATCCATATTTGAGTTGAATATCTTGGATCTGATATCAGCCCAAAAACAAAACAAGTGCCTCTGTGAGGAGTAGTAATTCAATATAAGTGAGCAGCAATTCCTCATATCCCCTTCACCTATCCTGGCCCCTCAGATCATTACTTACTGTATGATGGTGACTAGATATAGAGAAAGGAGGCTATTTCAGGGGATAAAAATATTCCTGCTTTTTCCCCGTATCCTCCGAAAATCTTAAATTGCCAGCGGTAAAGCGCGATTTATTAAAACCCAACTTTAAAGCCAACAATATGAACTTGGATGAGCAGTGCATTACAATTACAGTATGTGTGAACAGGAAGCCCAAGTAGAGAAAACCTCAATTACAGTTCAGTTCAGAGCACACTACATTTTTTAAAATTGGCTTAAACTTGGCTTGATAGTCAAGATCCGCTTCTATGACTAATGAACGCTGGTCCTCAGTATGATATGATTTCAGCTGAGGCAGGCAGAACTAAGGGGCAGTATTATAAAAGAGGAGGTGAATTAATTTATAGTAAAGTGTAATAGCAGCCGCAGCTCACCAACAGGCAACTTCATGAAGCTTGTTCCGACCTCACTCCAAGAAAGAAGTCAGTTACCGAGGTAAAAAGACAGAACCTCGTACAGGTGATGGATGAAACGCCAAAGCATACTGCTTGCATCCCTACTTCAGTATTGAATGAAATAATAATAATAATAATAATAATAGTAATAATAATAAAGTTGATAAATATTAGATTATATGCATATAATTATATATACATTTAAAAATATATACAGTATGTATGCATGTGTATGGGTGGCTTAGTTATGGTTAGTGAAATTCCTTTGGATAACTGGGCCTTTCCTGTAAAAAAATAAATTATATAATAGTGTTGGGGTGCTAACTGTGTCTTTCCTATAAAAAATAAATAATGGAATGCAAATACAAAATGAGTAAAAAAATCCTTAAGATTATATCATATCAATATATTATGTAAAATCTAAGCTCAAATAATGCGGATCAGTAGGAAATCAATTCATCTTAAAGTCAAATTCTTCCAAATCCAGCTCACCGTTCCTCCCAGAATGCTAACATTTTATACGCAATTCTACTTCTTCTATTTGGTCTCATGCTTTTAAAGGTCGGGATATCTTCTTGTAAATATCACCATGAAATGGCTATTGAATTAGTTTAAAGGTAGCTAGCAGCAGATTAATAGGAAGTAATAGTTTGTCCAAGGAGCAGATGTCCCATTCATTGCATATAAATCTCTGTAATCCTCAACAAAGTTCTGCTGTGTGTGTGTGTGTGTGTGTGTGTGTGTGTGTGTGTGTGTGATTTGTATGCATGCACGTTAATGTGTCAGAATCTCATAGAGGTAGAGAGAAGGAACTCCCTTGTACATAACATAAAGGAGACTTTTTGTATGTAATGGATATTTGAATTCAAAAGCTGTCAATGGCAGTGAATGAGGTACTGTAAGGCACTGCTGAACATACAGGCATTGGCAACCTCTGCATTAAAGTTTATGTTAAAATATAGACTGTATTAATACAACACTTTACTTTAAAACAATGGATTGCTTATTACAAAATATTCACCATCCATCGAAATTCAGTCCATTCTGACTCACAGTATGCAAATGGGAGATCTATCTCAGCTAACGTAGTGGGAAAGCTAGACCCTGGACTGGTTGCCAGGCAATCACAAGACAGTTGTGAATGTCGCATTGGGGATAGAACAGATACATGGCTTCAGATATGGGAACCACCACACTACCAACAAACATTACTATAACAATATATTGTCGCTGGCAGAAAGCCTCTATGTCCAAATAGGGCCAGGTTCATGTTTTTTCAGATTTTAGGTTTAAATACCAGTGTCAAGTGCACATTCCGGATCATATAAGTAAAGGTTTCAGTACAGCTCTTTAGCACTGCATCCTGATGATACATTTCGTGACAACATTAGTGTCGATTTTCACCAAAATTTTATGGGATCATCCTTGAAAATACGGCATATAAAAATCCAGGTTGCTATATCAAAAACTGCAGACATGAAGTTGCACGTAAATAAACCAACCAAACTCACACTGATAGAAAAAGACCCTTGAAATGGTGCGCGTATGCGTGCGCGTGTGTGTCCCTGAAGATAACAAGTGGCATCTTTCGCCCTGCTTCCCAGCTGTGCTAATCGATTGGCGAAGGAGGAAAAAGGGCGAGCTTTAATGTGTTGCATGTGAAGGATTTACTGGAGAGCAGAGCCTTGGAATCAATGGACTAGAAAATGCATCATTAGGACAGTGTCAAACACACGCACACACCGCCAACCTAAACCCATTCACTCTCCCTTTCTCCCCTGGTACTCATCCAGTAAGGGTCAGAAACAGAAAACACATAAACTGGACTTGAGTATATGTGCGGTTTGAACCGTCACATGGTGAAGTCCAACAGTACACAAAGAGCTGTGCTCTTGAAGACAACAGGGAATGTGTGTGTGTGTGTGTGTGTGTGTGTGTGTGTGTGTGGACAAATTGCCACATTTTACCTCAGCCATTTTGTCAGGAAATGTTTGAGTGACCCATTTTTAGCTTTCCATGCTCTGAATAATTCAATTCTGAATGACTCAGAAGGTGAACTCCTCACCTTGATATACTTGGCCAAAACGAAATAGCGAAACAATTGTAGAGCAGACACTAAATGGAGATTTGTGGGATTCTAGAATCTTTCTGCCAAACTCATTAAAGTTGTTTAGTATTTCCCATAGGAACATTTTACTGATCGCATCTGTCTTTGCCTTCTCAGAAAGAACTCATCTTCCTACTTGGAGATGATTTTTCCAATATGCCTGGTGGGATAGAAAAGAAACCAAAATAGTACAGTATAAACACACAACAATGAATGACATTGTTCTTATGCTGACAGATGCATGATTTAGATCTCAAATGACTTTTGTACATTAATGTCTTGTGTATGTACTGTATGACCAACGGAGAGGCGCAAATATTATCTTCTTTACCGCTTATCCTCACTAGGGTCGCGGACTGCAGGAGCCTATCCCAGCTATGTTCGGGCAGGAGGCGGGGTACACCCTGAACCGGTCGCCAGCCAATTGCAGGGCACATACAAACAAACATTCGCACTCACAATCACACCTATGGGCAATTTAGAGTCGTTAATCAACCTACCACGCATGTTTTCGGGATGTGGGAGGAAACCGGAGTGCCTGGAGAAAACCCACACAGGCACGGGGAGAACATGCAAACTCCACACAGGCAGGGCCAGGATTTGAACCCCGGTCCTTAGAACTGTGCTAACCAGTCGGTCACCGTGCCGGGGCAAATATTAGCATGGAGAAAAATGTACAGCCAATCGAACATGTAAATGGTCAGATGTGTTTAAGCAGGATTGTTTTTTTCTATTTGCTGATATTCTCAATTGTTTTTTTTTAACTGTACTATATTACTCTTTCAAAGTATTGTGCTTTTATTTTATACATGTTAGAAATACATTAAATGTTAAAAAGTATTTGTCATATACTGCCCTGCAGTTCCATTATAGTAGCCTGGAGGGCTCTTTGCGTCCTCTCTCTCTCCCCCCTCCCCTCTCCTTTTTCAGCACCTGTCTCCAAACTGCCTCATCACTACCGGTATTTAAGCCTGCCTGTTCCAGGAAATCCTCGCCAAAGTATTGCAGTCTCTCCTAGCGGTACCACGGCCCACCGTACTCAAGTAAGCCACTTAACTCCTCATTCCTTTGTTAACTCGCGTGTCTCCTCGCTCCCAGTGCTCCCCTGTGTTCCTGACCAACGTCATTCCTGCCACCAAGCCAGCCGCCTGTTCTGTCCACTGCCTTCCACCTGTCCACGCCGCCGCCTGCCAACACATCCAGGACTCCATAACCTTTGCTCAATAAACTGTTAATCTGCCTCCACCTGCTCTTTGGTCCAGGTGTGTACTAATATAAAGAAACCAAGAGATAAATTCACCTTACAAAGTTAAAATTAGATGTGTAATGAATAAATTTTGTACCTCTATTTATTGGAAGGTTTCTTGAAATGATACACACGGAGTCCTAATTTTTCTGGCCATCTAAGCACGTTTTCTCCCACAAGCTTTTTTTGTTGTTGTCTTGTAGTGGTCAAGGTATGTGACTTTCTCTGAGCCAGGGAGGGAGTGTGCAAGGGTGTGTTTTTATTATTAATTCAGTCATCCAGGTGCACGCGATGCATCCATCCATCCATCCATTCTCAATACCGCTCATCCTGTTCAGGGTTGCGGGGGCGCTGGAGCCTATCCCCGCTGACTTCGGGCGAAAGACGGACTACACCCTGAACTAGTCACCTGTCAGTCACAGGGCATATAGACACAGACAACCATTCACACTCACATTCACACCGTCACTGAGTGGGAACTGAAACCACGCTGCCCGCACCAAGGTCAGGCGAATGCACCACTACACCATCAGTGACTTGCATGCGATGCATTTAAGTGAAATAACTGCATTTCATACAACTATTCTATTAGGAAAAATACAGTTATGCAGGACAGTGCGACAAATGTGCTTTTATCCTGGAAAGTCATGGAAGGATGGTTGCTATATGACAGCAGCGTTTGCCTGGTGAAGCTGCTTTTCTAAATGTGCTTTCCAAGCCTTGATTTTTTTTCTTTTTTTGAATGGCCCCAATTGTCTCATTCAAGAAACTGCTTATCTAAAAGAGATGACTCAGCTGCCACCTGGACTTTGACACCTTCTATAGTGCTATAGTTTCCTCCCTATGGGCTGAATATGCCAAAATGGGATGTTACGAGATCAGTCACAACACAAAATAGTTATGATACAAAATTGGTTTGAAGCAAAGTTTTTATCCTGATAAAACCTTTAAACCTTTCATCAGATACCTTTCATGCAGTTTAAAAAAGAAAAGCACAATATTAAAAAAACACCAATACATCACTGTGAACTCCAACAACAAAAGTATAAGCATATTGTTAAATGGAAAACTGTCCAAAAAACAGATCATCTTTTTTATTTTTTAAATTTATTTCTTATTAATTTTTTATTGTCTTTGTAAAGGCTAGATGAATACTGGATCTCATTTAATTGCGTAGGTGTAACTATTAGGTTACTACATTACAGTATGTTTCTCCTCTATGAAATAATTTGTCCAATTCATGGTAACAGATCGCTATGCATCTTAGTGCCCTGTGATTGTTCTTTAAGATGTTTGTAAGACTCTCTAGTAGCTTTATGAAATTAAAAGTTGCGTCAAAAATAAAAACCTTCCTTTTAAAGTGCAGCACCTTAAAAGTAAATGTTATTGTAAATGTATGAATCACAGATAATCAATTTATTAAATTTATCAAAGTGCAGCCCAGAGCTAAATCTTAGATAGTGCAAACTTGCAGAATTTTATGGTTTTGAATTTTATTTTATTCATTTTATTTTATTTAAGAATGATACCCTATTTGGTGGCGGCACGGTGGCCGACTGGTTAGAGCGTCAGCCTCACAGTTCTGAGGACCCGGGTTCAATCCCTGGCCCCGCCTGTGTGGAGTTTGCATGTTCTCCCCGTGCCTGCGTGGGTTTTCTCCGGGCACTCCGGTTTCCTCCCACATCCCAAAAACATGTATTAATTGGAGACTCTAAATTGCCCGTAGGCATGACTGTGAGTGCGAATGGTTGTTTGTTTCTATGTGCCCTGCGATTGGCTGGCAACCAGTTCAGGGTGTACCCCGCCTCCTGCCCGATGACAGCTGGGATAGGCTCCAGCACGCCCGCGACCCTAGTGAGGACAAGCGGCTCAGAAAATGGATGGATGGATGGATACCCTATTTGGTTTGGGGCGTGCCTCTCACTTGGAGCATAAATAGTTGAGTTTCCCCACACCAAATCAGGCTAGTGTGTCCTAACTAAGCCTTGTTGTATGAACTGATGAAGCCTGCTCAGATGAGAGGCAAAACTTTTTCTAAGAGAAACAGAACACTCCAGTTGCGATCGATTCAACAGGCAAACTCACAGCCCTGCTTCTCCTGATTGTGAGGCAGCCATGCCAACCACTATTCCCCCATAGTGTAACACCCAGTGCTTTGAAAAAAATAAAAACTAGAGTGATAAAAGAAGTTTTACTGTCTAGCTTTCTTCATAATACAACATTAAAAAGTATATTTCTATCTCTGCCCCAATTAGAGCATCATGAACAGATGGATGTACAGTATATGTCAGGAACACATGTCGAGGGTCGGGTCCATCACTCAAAAGTCTGTCTGCGGAGGAATCAGATGTGTCAGGGAGAACACAAACTCTGGGGCATGGGAGTGCTCCCATGTCTTGTCCCCTGGGCAAAACACTTACAGGATAAACACTCCCATTAATATTCTTCAGTGCGCCTCTCCACTCGGCTTGCCCGTCTTCTCCTTCCCTTTCCCTGTCCTATTATCCTGCCTGGGCGGACATCCCGTCCTGTCCCGTCCTCCTTGCCAATGTGCAAGATGGAGATGAGAGGACGATCTAAACGCAGGAGGGGAACATGAATCATTACACTTCCTGTTGTTGCATGCCGTCCGGGGGAGGAAGAGAGACGATGCCCTCAGGGCCCCGATTGATTCCGGAGATTTAATTGGGTTTATTAGCCAAGATGTTGGGCCCCTCGAGGAGGCTCCCAGAAGCCACCGACTTCCTCCTTCCATCCCTCCCCCATTCTCTCTCTTCTGAAGGAGAAATCCTGCGTAATTGTTTTCCCTCCATCTTCTGTGTCATTGTCAGATGGGTCCTGCGGGATTATTAGCAACCCCAGGTCCCTCAATAATTCATCCAGAGCTATTTATACACAGATGGAGAGTCCTCTAAAGTCTCCCCCAGTGAGCTTATCTGACGCTGAGACAGACAGAGGGAGAAAGAGAGCGATGGAGAGAAACAGGGCTACAAAGAGAATGCAGGCGAGCGATAGACAGAGAGAAAATGGGAGTGACACACAAAGACAGTAAGAAGGATGGAGAGAGGCAATCACAAAAAGAAATGCAAAGAGGAGCAAAGCGAATGTGACAGTGAATAAAAGAGCAAGAGCCAGCGACAGCAACAACGTTTTAGGTAGACACAATGACGACGTTTGTGGGGTTTCAAGGAGAAACTCTGCCTTGCCAAAGTGAACAAAAGCACCATCCCGGGAATAGCGTACCCTCACAGAACACTTTAATGGATTTTAATCTCCCCCCCTTTTCCCCATTTAACACAATTAGGATGTTTGCAAAGCTAACATGGACCACTAGTCATTCGCCATACAGGAAGGACACATGAAAGACATTTGGGCATTTCCATACCTAAAGTAAACATGCTTATCGGTCCTCTACAACGGACCAATAACTAAAACCAACAAACCATCTGCCAGCCATTTCTTAAATCACTTCAGAATTTACCAACAGACCAAGTTAGTTTATTAACATTACACAGCATATGAAGAGCTTCAAATCCTAGACCAAACAGATCATTGCAGGGTTGTAGAAGACTGAACTCTTGTAGTCTTACAGATACCTGATTACATGTAATTTTAGCTTTTTCTTGTCAGAATAATTCAAACTTTGGGGACAAAACTTTTTTTTTTTTAAAGCCCATATGCTGGTCCGTCAGCCATAGGTAATCAGTACATTCACCATATTTGATGGGGTTCTCTCAAACAATTTTTTGGTTATTTTGACTATGAAAGGGTCAGAAAATGTCCTGTGAATAAGTGCTTTTACCCCTTTTCCCAGAAAACCTGGAATTTATTTAGCAGGTTAGGGTTAGGGTTAGGTCGACGACACGTCCGGGATAAAAAGGTAAACATCCATCCATCCATTTTATGTACCGCTTATCCTCACGAGGGTGGCGGGCGTGGTGGAGCCTATCTCAGCTATCTTAGGACGAGAGGCGGGGTACACCCTGAACTGGTCGCCAGCCAATCGCAAGGCATATATAAAAAAAAACAAAAAAAAACAAAATTAACCTACCACGCAGGTATTTGGGATGTGGGAGGAAACCGGAGTACCCGGAGAAAAGCTCTGAAGCTAACCAATAATAAATAAAATGCTTTTTACTGTTAATGCGACTTCTGGTGCTGCATGGTGTTGCTGACGGCTTTGTAGTTTGGTTGATACGTGGTGAGGTTAAGCTTCATGCAGCCGTTGGGGCTTCCATCCATTAAACGTGCTCGTAGGTTGGTCTTGATGTTTTTTTTTTTTTTTTTTTAAATGTGAGAACGACTGCTCACATGCATACGTGGAGCCAAACATGGTCAATACGGCAATACACACACGCCGCAGTGTGTGGTATGTGACAGGAAGCCCGTTCCAAGTTTTGATAATCAGCTGGTCTGCCGGTTGAAGTTTTTTCATTTCGGTCCACTTGTGCTTGCTCGCCAGCTCTGCTTGTTGTCGTGCAAGTATTTCCAAATCTTCATTCAGTGACTTGAACTTGTTCACCCACATCTGAGGCCTTCAGGTCAGCAACTTCTAACTCAAAATATCTGATGGAGACACCAGGGATGTAATTCGGCTCGGCTTTGTCCACAGCACACTCATGAGGATGAGTGATGAACTTAAAAAGACAAGTGCGCTCATGAAATTCTCCAAAGCGTGCTTTGAATGACTGCAGAAGATTAGATGTGAAGCCAACAAGCTGCTGGAGATCAAAATGTTGAGTGTGTTTCCTTGCTGTGCATGCATCTTTAACTTATTTCATCCATCCATCCATTGTCTGAGCCGCTTCTCCTCACTAGGGTCGGGGGCGTGCTGGAGCCTATCCCAGCTATGATCGAGCAGGAGGTGGGGTACACCCTGAACTGGCCAATCGCAGGACACATATAAACAAACAACCATTCGCACTCACATTCACACCTACGGGCAATTTAGAGTCTCCAATTTAGAGTCTCCAATTAATGTTTTTGGGATGTGGGAGGAAACCGGAGTGCCCGGAGAAAACCCACGCAGGCACAGGGAGAACAGGCAAACTCCACACAGGCGGGGCCGGGGATTGAACCCCGGTCCTCAGAACTGTGAGGCTGACGCTCTAACCAGTCGGTCACCGTGCCGCCTAACTTATTTCAGTTTTTCAAAATGCAGCAGACGACCTGTTTCAACATCCCCAGTAAAGAGTTCCAGCTTGTTTTCAAATGCAAACACTGTTTGCTGAAGGGATAAGATTGTATTTCCAGTGCCTTGCATTTTCACATTGAGTTGGTGCAGATGTTCAGTCATGTCCACGCGATAATAAAACTTCAGGAGCCTTTCAGTGTTAGCTCAGGATGCTCGACGTTTTCCATTTCAAGAAAAGTCCGTATTTCGCTTAGGCAAGCTGCAAAATGGCTGAGCACCTTCCCTCTGGACAACCAGCGCAAATTGCTGTGCAAAAGCAGATCGGGATAATTATTCCCAACTTGATCCAGCAGCGTTTTAAACTAGCGTTCATTGTAAACTGGGACAACGATAAAAGTTGACCACTCGAATGATCAGAGCCATCACCTCATTAAGCTGCTCGCCGCACAGTTGAGCACAAAGCGCCTCCTGTTGCTGAATGCAATGAAAACTTAGGATGGGTCTATTTTCATGTTCACGAAGAAGGGCTACAAATCCCCTGTTTTCCACCATCAGTACACACTGAAAGACGTTTATCAATCGGGAGAGTTTTTTTTTTCTTTAGCGAACTCTATGAAAGACTGGAAAAATCCTCCCCTCTTGTTGTCCCGTTCATTGGCAAAACAGCAAGACTTTCCTCACGCAGTGTGTCACCGGCAACATACCTTGCAAACACACTGAACTGGGAGAAATGGCTTACATCTGTCGACTCATCCAAAGCAAGGGGAAAGTATGCCGCTGCATTTATGTCCTTCAATTGCGTTTCCTCCACTTGATTTGCCATCATGATGGTACGATCGTGAACAGTTCTTGCTGACAAAGGCATGTCATTTATTCGTTTGATTATTTTAGCTTTATCCGAAAAGTCCTCAAAAAGTTCATTGGCCACATCAAGCATGAAGGTTTTGGCATACTCGCCATCTGTGAATGGCTTTCCGTTTCTCACTATTGCTAAAGAACCAGCTAAGCTAGCCGAATTCCAGTCACCTTGCCGGGTCCATACACAGAGTTGCTGCTGACTCGCTTGCACTCTGCGCAGTAGCTCTTGGCATGCCTTGTTCCTGCTGTCCCCCGCTGGATATTTCGATGCAAATGTTGCATGACGTGTGTCGAAATGCCGCTTTATATTCGACCCTTTCATCGACAAAATGTTATCATTGCATATTAGACACGCCGCAGAACCTGCTCTCTCCACAAAGGCAAATTCCTCTGTCCATTCGTGCTGAAATATACGATACTCGTCATCCTTCTTTCTTTTAGCCATCTCTTTTGTGCTCTGCAGAATTAACTATAGCTTGTAGGATAAAAAAAGGAGGGAATCTTCTTGACCTCACAATGACTCGTGACGGCTACCGCATTATCTAATAAAAATAGCGTTTTGGTGTGTGAACTTATGTACCCGGAAGGACTGCTGGCGTTGTATAAATTACTGAGTTGCGGCCGAAAATGGATAGATGAATGTATTAAAATGCATAAGAATGTTTTATATTTGTTATGTTATTTATAATACTGATTTTTATTCTAAAATGTCAGCAGAATTGTTAATTATTTATCGTGAAATATCAGCTAAAATTGATCTGCGGGCCATATGCCGTCATCAAAAGAGCCACATCTGGCTCGCGAGCCATGCGTTCCCGACCCCTGCTCCAGGGAAAGCCATCCATCCATCCATTTTCCGTAATGTTTACCCGCATTAGGGTCACGGGCGTGCTGAAGCCTATCCTAGTTGACTCTGGGTGAGAGGCGGGGTACACCCTGAATTGGTCGCCAGCCAATCGCAGGGCACATATAAACAAACAACCATTTGCACTCACATTCACAACTACGGCCAATTTAAAGTCTTCAGTTAACCTACCGTGCATGTTTTTGGGATGTGGGAAGAAACTAGAGTACCCGGAGAAAACCCACGCAGGCCCGGGGAGAACATGCAAACTCCACACAAGTGAGGCCGGATTTGAAACCGGGTCCTCAGAACTGTGAGGAAGATGTGCTAACCAGTCAGCAACCATGCCGCCCCCAGGGGAAGCCAAATTGATCAAATAATGAATGCTTACAGAGTAATATGGGTGGAAACACACACACACACGCACGCACGCGCACACACACACACAAACACAAACACACACACACGCACATACAAAAACACACACATGCACACACCCACAATTCACTATCACTATGAACTCCATGAAATCATTCCACAGCAAGTGAAGTGCTGGAAGTGTATCACCAGGAATCCCATCTCCTGTTCCATGATTAAAGAACCAAACTAATAGACTGTCTCGCTGGGAACCTGTGTGGAGAAAAGGCAGAGATCTCAGAAGCCATTAAATTGCAAATCTCCAATAATTTGCTGACTGATTTCCATCCAGAACTTTCCCTGGTTGATTTGTGCATTGCAGAAGCACTCTGAATGGTCGAGCACCAACCCAGCTGAGCCCACCCGCCAGCCAGCCAAGTCAGCCCACCAGAGGGAGAATGCAGATATACAAGAACTTGTTTATTTTCATAAAAAAGGAAGAATGAAATGTTGTATTCCAACAGATTTAAAAATGTAAAATGCAATATACAGTGCTTAAATGTCCATCCATCCATCCATTTTCTACCGGTTATCCGAGGTTGGGTCGCGGGGGCAGTAGCTTCAACAGGGAAGCCCAGACTTCCCTCTCCCCAGCCACTTCATCCAGCTTGTCCGGGGGGATTCCAAGGTGTTCACAGGCCAGCCGAGAGACGTAGTCTCTCCAGCGTGTCCTGGGTCGTCCCCAGGGGCATCCGGGAGGCATCCGAATCAGATGCCCAAGCCACCTCATCTGGCTCCTCTCAATGCGGCTTCTAACCTACTCTCTAAGGGAGAGCCCGGACACCTTGCGGAGGAAACTCATTTCGGCCGCTTGTATCCGGGATCTTGTTCTTTTGGTCACAACCCACAGCTCGTGACCATAGGTGAGGGTAGGAACGTCGATTGACCGGTAAATTGAGAGCTTCGCCTTTCGGCTTAGCTCCTTCTTTACCAAAACGGACCGATACAAAGTCCGCATCACTGCAGATGCTGCACCGATCTGCCTGTCTAGCTCTCGTTCCATTCTTCCCTCACTCGTGAACAAGACCCCAAGATACTTGAACTCCTCCACTTAGGGCAGGATCTCATCCCCGACCTGGAGAGGGCACGCCACCCTGATCCGAATGAGGACCACGGTCTCAGATTTGGAGGTGCTGATTATCAACCCAGCCGCTTCACACTCGGCTGCTAACCGCTCCAGTGAGAGTTGGGGATCACGGCTTGATGAAGCCAACAGAACCACATCATCTGCAAAAAGCAGAGATGCAATACTGATGCCACCAAACTCCCCTATACGCCTCGGCTGCAGAAATTCTGTCCATAAAAGTTATGAACAGAATCGGTGACAAAGGGCAGCCTTGGCGGAGTCCAACCCTCACCGGAAACGAGTCCGACTTACTGCTGGATATGCGGACCAAACTCTGACTCGGTACGGTCGTACAGGGACCGAACAGCCCGTATCAGGGGGTCCCATGCCCGAGTTTTTGCTTCAGCAAACACCAAAGCTGGATTCCTCTTGGCCAGCCAGTACCCATCAGCTGCCTCAGGAGTCCCACAGGCTAAAAAAGCCCGATAGGACTCCTTCTTCAGTTTGACAGCATCCCTCACCGTTGGTGTCCACCAACGGGTTCGGGTGTTGCCGCCACCTTACAGCCACAGCTCCGGTCGGCCGCCTCAGCAATGGAGGTGCGGCACATGGTCCACTCGGACTCGATGTCCCCCGCCTCCCCCGGAACATGAGCAAAGTTCTGTCGGAGGTGGGAGTTGAAACTCCTTCTGACAGGAGATTCTGCCAGACGTTCTCAGCAGACCCTCACAATACGTTTGGGCTTACCAGGTCGGACCGGCATCTTCCCCCACCATCGGAGCCAAGTCAACACCAGGTGGTGATTAGTTGACAGCTCCGCCCCTCTCTTCACCCGAGTGTCGGGGGACGGGTCCTGACTGTTGTTTGTGGCTTGGTACAGGCACAGGTCAATAAGTATACCCACACCTGCTCGGCGCCTCTCATCGTGGGCAACTCCAGAGTGGAAGAGAGTCCAACCCCTCTCAAGACCTCGCACGCCAGCTCGGGCTCCTTCCCTGCCAGAGAGGTGACATTCCACGTCCCTAGAGCCAGCTTCTGTAGCCGGGGATCGGATCGCCAAGGTCCCTGCCTTCGGCCACCACCCAGCTCACACTGCATCCAACCCCTATGGCCCCTCCCACTCATGGGAAGGTGCTTAAATGTGTCAAAACTAAATACAAAAAATACATGAAATACAAAATAATATGCATATTTCTTTATATCCTAAACTCACAAGTCATCTATCCAGTCCCTAAATGTTATTTCATGTTTTAATCGATGCTTGCTGATGTTAAATCCGAAGACAAAAGTTCATGACCTAAAACAAAACAAAAACAAAAAAGACCAAAGTGTGCCCTTTAATGAGTTGTGTAAGATCCTCCTAATGTGGAGGGCACACTTTACTCCTTGGGTGTCTGAGAGCAGTAGGGGAATAATTCAGGTCCCTTCCAAGGAAGGTCATTCTCCTTTCTTGGCCCATGATGGCCAGAGAGTATAGTACTTAAATCTGGCAAAACTCAGCCTATAAATTACAGCAGAGGGCAGAGAGGTCAGAGCCTGGCATGGAAGTGGGCCACAAGCTATCAATCAGTTGGGGCCAGCGAGGGCCACATCTGTCTCTGGGACTCCCTCAATCTTCTAACACCTTTCCTTGCCTCCTCCTCCTCGTAGGCTTCCCCCCCTCCTCCTCCTATTCCGCCTGGTGCTCACTGTGCGCCAGTCACTGTACAATCGCTCTGGTTTGGGCTGCACCTCTTTTCACAATATCCTCTCTTTTTTGTAGACTGTCTGCCTTAATATTCTGTCATTGTGTGTGCCCCTCCTCTCCCTAACTCTCTTCCGTGGATCCCCCTCACCTCTTTCACGCATTCTCTTACATCACCCTGTTTCAACATCTCGCTCCGTTTTGAGCTCTGTGTCGTTTTACGCGCTCTTGCACCATCTCCCTCTGCAACAATATGTTTCGGTCTATCTGCTCTCCAACCAGCATAATAGGATAAGGCCTTGATGTATCTTTCCTGAATGGGATGCCAATACGGTTGGAATGATAATATCTGATCTGCAAAAAAAAAAAAAACTTTCAAGGAGAACGGTATAGTTGCAATGCAGAAGCAAGCAGAACTTTTAAAATAAGCATTCAAAGCTGATCTCATTCCTTATGGCACTTACTGTAGCTACGCGCCAGACATCACACATTCCTTGTGAAGAAATTTACAGTCATTATAAAAGGAAAGAATTAGAAAGCCGTTCTGAGTTGCTAACGTCAGATGTTCTTCTTGCATCTGCTAAAGAGAAGTCATATTTTAAATGAAGGATGCTGACTCTGGGAGTCACAATCTGAAATGTGTTCTCACTTGCAGTGAGTAGGACAGCCCATAAAAAAATAAAATAATATTTTGTTCAGAAGCCAGCACATTTGTAGCACCATGCACCTAGTTGAGTTGTAGAACACACATTCCACAAACAAGCCACAAAAATGGAGCAAAGCAATCCACAATCATGTACTCCAGACGTTTTACAAAGGAAATATGCAATTTTCCATCCGTCCATTCTCAATTTTGCTTATCCTGTTGAGGGTCGCAGGGCACTGGAGCCTATCCCAGCTGACTTTGGGCGAAAGGCAGACTACACCCTGAACTGGTCGCTAGTCAGTCGCAGGGCAAAATGCAATTTTGTTTCCCATAATTTATATGTAATTATGGTTATATTGTACATGTTGTACATACGTATTGAGAGCACATTTTCAGTGCCTTTTTTCTAATCTAAAGAATAGGGTCAAACCTGACTTAGCTTACCTTAAAACTAAGCCATCCACTGGTTTCAACAGAACATCTTTTATGACATTTGAAACCCAAACCTCCAAAACTTCTGCATGACTTTCTATACACCTACCATTTTCTGAATCATGCTTGGTTTTGAATAATTGAGCGGGATCTTCGGAAAGCCCTAACCCTCATCCCCACCTTCCTTTGACAAGTCAGTGTGGTGCATTTTTAATTGAGGATATGAAATAAGCATGAAGGGAGATGGTAGGAAAATAGATTGAATCAGTGAGTCTCAAATTTAGTGGCTTTTGCGTTACATAGGCAGTGAGCAGGGGTGTCAAACGTACAGCTTGTGTGCCAGAACGAGCCTGTCGAGGGGTCTAATCCAGCCCGTGGACCTAGAGAACACATTAGCTGCTATTTTTAAAAATAAAAATAAAAGTAACTGTTGTTGCTAATTGTATCCACTGGAAGTCACACTGACGACCACTAGAATGACCACTTACCACTTAAATGAATTTCTGAAATACGCTGCTACACAGGATTTGACACCTGATATTGATGCATGTGTGAAGGCTCAAAGATGCCAAGTTCAGGAGCAAAGTAACCCCACTTATAAAATGTCAAGCCACCTTTGCTCTGTGAAGAATTTAGTTATGCTAAAATTAATACAGACCGTAGAAATATTTAACAACACTGAATATTACAAAATGTCAGTCAGCAAATGAAGTTCAAAAGTGGTTGGCTTGGTGTTTCTTTTTATGCACTGCCACAACTTGTACATATACTGTATTTTACGTACACATTTACAAGGTAGGCGGATAACTGCACCCACTTAGTTTGTACGGTGTGAGTAGTCAGTTGAGGTTGTCAAGATTTCCAGATGGATGCAGAAATTTATGTACATTTAAAATGATTTTAGATTGTAACAAGTTGTTTTTTGAATGGTACACATATACTGTAGGTTCACTTTGATCTGTTAGTTGCACATGTGTAAATGATAAAAATGATTCATAATATTGTTGAAATTGTTGCAATCCTTTTTGGTAGGAAATTTCAGATTGTTCATTTGAGTTGTAACAACACTGGCAACAAGATAATCCATCCATCCATTTTCTGACCCGCTTCTCCTCACTCGGGTCGCGGGCATGCTGGAGCCCATCCCAGCTGTCATCGGGCAGGAGGCGGGGTACACACTGAACTGTTTGCCAGCCAATCGCAGGGCACATACAAACAAACGACCATTCGCAATCACAGTCACACCTCCGGGCAATTTAGAGTCCCCAATTAATGCATGTTTTTGGGATGTGGGAGGAAACCGGAGTGCCCGGGGAAAACCCACGCAGGCACGAGGAGAACATGCAAACTCCACACAGGCGGGGCCGGGGATTGAACCCGGGTCCTCAGAACTGTGAGGCTGAGGCTCTAACCAGTCGTCCACCGTGCCGCCTACAAGATAATCAATAAAGTAAATATTTTCACAATGTATTTCTATTTTTTTGCACCAAAGCAAAGGAGAGAGTCATTATTTATAGCTTATGAAGCCACACATATACTGGTCCGGCCCACTTGAGATCAAATTGCTGTGAATGTGGCCCATGAACTAAAATGAGAGGATTGGAGATGCATACTGTATATTCACAGAGGGTTAATATGAGTCTGGACCCACACATTGACCATGCACGGACGTTTTTGACATGCATTCTGTCCAGGACAAAGAGTACAAGCCTCATTGATTTAGTGTATTCCCTGATTTAGTGTATTCAGCAGACAGACCTGGATATGCCACGTAGAGGTACATTTAGCTATTTTGTAGAGAATAAACATCAACTCTGCTTTCTGGAAATGATAAATATTTTCAGTTGATTACTTTTGTATGAAAGTTGGAAAAGAAAATCTGAGTTTCTGAGTTTCCAAAAACAATTGACCATAAAAACTGTATTAAAGAAAAAGGACATATATCAGAATAAAGAGTTAGATTAAGTTCCAAACAAATACAATGACATGTGGGGCAGAAAGTATAACTAGAATTATTGCGCGCTGGACGTGAATTAATGGGCCACTGACACTGTTAGCGGTGACAAAATTAAGGTCTATTTTTCATATTACTGCTGTGTCATGCTGCTATTTCCTCATGCAAAGCTTCTGCAGTGCAGGGCTGCAGCAAGTGCTAAATTCATGTGCATAGTGAGGGCTCCATCTGCACTTGCATGTTAAATATTAATATTACTATTAAACATAGACAGTTACAATTGAGCATTCCTATTTAAATGGGAAGCCTGCACATTTCTGTTCTCTGTGGTATAATCACACATTCGTTTGGAGCATATTCATATAAAAAGGATCGAGGAGGACATACATGATAAATATTCCGAGAAAATCTATAACGCAGTAAACACAGCCGCACACGCACACACACACACACACACACACACACACAAGTGACACATTGTACAGTATAATATTTGCTGTTATAAAACCTGGGGAATGTATTTTAATAATAATAAAAAAGACTGGTTTGAATCCAAAGGGCAAAACAGCAGTTTTCAAGGCTGCACAGGGAAGAAAATTCTCCATAGAGAGAGATAACAAGAGCAGATGACAGGAACGGAACTTCTAAAGTGGGAAACTACTCACAACTGCCATGTTTTGGAGAATCTTCTTTTTAACAATGTATATGTCATCATCTAAAGTACTTTAAACACAGTGCATTTTTCAAATGTAATGTTTCGACTTTTTTTCTCAACACAAAATCATGTTATTTGCAATTCAGACTTAAATAAATGCAATCACGCAGAACAAAGGTGCAGCTCAATAATGACTTGTAAGACTTTCACACATTTCAGAAGTATTGCACTGCACGCAGCATTTCAACAATCGGCCACCGCTACTGCAGACAAGTGGAATACAAGCATGATTAAGAATCACAAAGGAAGAAACACAAGATAATACCCAAGGTGTCAAGTTGTTACACACAGCAAAGATAACGCATGATGCAAAAGCCTGGGAAATAAAACATATTTACACGTCTAAGGAGCAAAAATGCTCTGAAAAAAGTTTTTATTCCATCTACTTGTACTAAAACATTCAACCGAGGCAACAAACACAACAATAGGAAACCAAGACTTGGAACCATATGGAATACTAAAGGCCAAATGTTGATGAAACACTGATTTCATTTTAAAACCGCTGTGGGCTATTGGTTGAGGTTTAGGTGAGCATAAAAAACAGTATACCATTTGCACAGTAGGCTATATAAATAATAATTAAAAAAACAGTTAAAAAAAAGGCTCTATCTACCAGCATCTGCTCTTCCTCCACGGGTCAGAGCTGCCATCCACCGAGAGACATGCCTTTGCCAAGTAGACACATTTAGTACACACTAATGCACAAGTATACACTTGGACACAGTGTGATCTCTGAACTATTAACATTAAATGTTTTCTGTGGGTGAATTAAGTGGCTTCCGAGGATAATGTAATTCTGAAATTGAGTTCTCAAACAGCCACACTTGAAAAAGCTTCAACATGTGGCCTCTCAGTCTTCATTCTGCCTCACCAGTGTGAAGGTACCAGGAGGCTAAAACTTATTTAAATAGGAAAGAACATAAGCTACATTTCCACCAAGCTGTACAGTTCTGTTTCTTACCTTGGAATGGTTTGGAACATTGGAATGTGTTTTGATTTATATGAACGTGTACAGGAGGTACTGTGATAACGTTCGCTACGTACGTAAGTAGTATGATATCCCAACAACATGACACTGCGTAACCCGCCAACAACTTTAGTTCAAAAGTTAAAAGCAATTGTGTCGTTCAAAGTTCTAAAATTATCAATGAACATTACCATGATTTGTGTGTGCGTGTGTGTGTGTGTGGGTGGGGTGGGTGGTTCTATTGAAAATTGACTCTGGATCAATTTGGGCTGGGTCTAACTCTAAATAACCACTAATGTACCCCAGTGAATACTATGGTTGGTACACCAACAGAAGGATGGATGTCCAAAAGTGGTCTGGTTTGTATCATGTATTCTGGTACCATAAGCACCTTTTCATAATGGAAAACAAATGTAATGTATCAAATGATATAAAAATGAACCACTTAGAAAAAAAATCATTATTTATAAAACTGTTTCCTGAGGTGATCCACATCTTTCCATACAATCCCTATCCAAACAAGTATTAGTACCTCTGGCAAGCGCAACTCTTTGAACGGGTGGCACATATCCCCAGCCAAAACCCATCACATCTTGGCAAAGATCGTAATTAGGTGAATACAATAATTTGTTTAGATTTTTCGCCTTTACAGTCTACTTGCACTAGGGGCCAACCACCTCGAGTAGTTGAAGCTGCTCCTTCAGGGCCACAGCGGAACAATTAGGCATTGCAGATCACATTTTATTCCAACAGGTCAAATGGAAGGTAGATTTATCAACCTTGGCAGACATCTGTGCTCTATTGAGTGCTTAATATAGTTTTCCATTCAATATAGGTCACCAAATTGCCATTTCTGAGGTCAGCCCTCCCTTTGCATTGTCTTCCTCTCCATGTATACAGTAAAGTGATAGTAAGTGGTTTTAATGTGAGGAGCGCTGCGGTAGGGAAGAACACTTCTCACTGACAGCTTCATGGCCTCACTCCTGCTGTTAGCATGCTAATCCTTGCAAGATCGCCATCCTTTGTCTTCCTATTACGCTCCTCGACCATCTCAAAGTTCACTGCAACAATAATGGACAACTGAGGCACTTCTCTTTCTTACAAATCGTGTTACGGTGCTGCCCTTTTGCTGTCTGAAACTTCTAAGCTGTTCCCCGGTGTGCCTGGTGAGAGCAGGGTGGAGCTGCTGGTTAAGTGTACTTTTGTAAGTAACGACGTCCTCTGTGACACATGTTGCAGTCCTTCCCACAAAAACAGCCCAAATCGATAGTGATGGATCTTAAGAGAAACAGGACACAATGTGGAGTCTGAGTGTACATTGTAAGAGAAGCTAAATGTAGGATTGTGGGAGGAGTCCAAAACACACACACGCGCGGATCCCTAAGCAAATGCAAGAGGAGATAGAAAAAGGTCCCACAGAGCGGATGATGCAACTAGAGTGAAATCTTTCGCCTGGAACGCATGCTGCATTAACGTAGACCTGCAGGACAAACAAACACACACACACACACACACACACACACACACACAAATAGTTTTTGTTTTTGTTCGAAGGCAAATTTGGTTTTATCCTTCTTTCTGCAGATGGTACTTCCCTAATGGTAGCCTCTAACATCTAATTGCCTGCAATAAAACACAGCATGATTCGTTCATGTTTTTGGCATTGTGACTTCCTTGTCTTACCAAACATGATACACCGCATAATTTGTTCTGAGCCTTCTTCTCCGAGATATTCAGTTAAAAGAGGTTAAAATGTCCAAATGTAGGCGATCAGAGAGAACTGCAATCTCCTTTATTACCAGCACTGATTATTGCAGCTTCCTGTAACATCAGGCATCTGAAATAGGGATAAAGCAATTGTCATTAATTACAATGTATACCCACTACACATTCATATTAGGTTACAAAATATGTGCATCATCTTTAAGTAGAACTGTTTGAGTAGAGGGATGTTTTGTGATTTATTTTTTCTGAGCTAACAAACTTATTGAATGAAGTCTTAACAGCCCTTAACGCTCAGGCTTTGCAACTTGAACAGACTGAGCCCATGAAACAGCAGTCGCTCACCCATTTACGACTATGGTTGAAGAACAAACATATTATATTAGATCCAATCAGTGAAGGATAGCAAAACAAACTTATTGACAGGTGTGTTTGTGAGCAAAAACAAAGACGTAAAGCTGTAGACTTGACAAGACTTGACTGTAGAAGACACCTTCATTGATACAATGCTTCGCTCGCATTGTCACAGCTAATCGACCACACGTTTTAACATAAAATCCTATTGAATGGTGGTTGCAGTTACATCCTCACATGCATTTTTTTTCTGAAGTGAGGCGCAAGCTTGAAGGCTGCCTCTGTGTGCTAACTGTGTCTCTCAGCCCATTGTGATTGGTAGCTGCAGCAGCAGCAGCAGTAGCAGCAGCCAGTGACCATTATAAATGGCCTCTATTAGCATGGCTCGGTCGCAGAGGGGAGAGAAATAAAATCATTGAGAGAATGTAGGCCTGCACTGGTGTCCCAGCGCCCGCTCCCAGACTCTGCAGACCTCTTTTCCCCGCACCCTTCCTCCCCGCCCGCCCCCCCCCCTCCCAGCCCTCTGTTCCAAGGGGACAGAATCCTAAAGACTAGATTACCAGTGATACATGGAGTCATTATGGGGAGGGTTATGGCAATAGTATCACAGGCACAGCTGACAATGGCTATAATAGGGGTCTCTTTCTTCAGAGGTCGCATTACCATAAGGAAGGCTGCTTCTTTGGGCTTGTTGATACTGTAGAACAGGATAAGCAACATTTATTACCTGCAGTAGCAGAAAATAAGCTCTGGATCAGTGAGCTGAAACCGAGCTTATTTCTTTGAAAAAGTGCCTTCTTGTTAAGTTAAATGGGGCCAACAATGTGAGGCACTACATTGTCAGTTATGACAACCACTGAACACAGTTTTTTCTTTTTTAATGAAAGAAGTGATAACAGTGGAAACACTTGACAGGTATATCCAGTTTCTGCTTCGGACTGTATGTACACTCAGGACAAGACAGGAAAAGATGATATAAGTAAGTGAGGACAGATGGATGATAAATAATAAGAGTATATAAAAGACAAAAGGGTTCCGTGCTTTAGCGGCGATTCCGCAAACTTTTGGTAAGTGGTTTGTAAAAATGTAAAATGTAAACAATAGCCAAATGAAAAACTGTAATTGCATGTGATCTACAAAGACGTTACGTTTATTCGTAGAGCCCTTAATCACACACACACAAAAAGAAAAGAAAAAAAAAAGATTTCACATACGTGATTTGGTGAAAGGAAATATGTCTGGGATGTACAAGACGATACTAAAAAAGTTTTGAGGACTAAAATAGGGAAAACATGTTTCCAAAAATTGTTAGATTCTGCAGCTCCCGTCTACCTCGGTCACTAATTTGTGACATTTGAACAGTTTTACTGCTAATTTGGAATACTTCTTATATAGAAAGTGACTGGAAGGTGTTTGAGGTCTGTGCAGGAATTGTGTGAGTGAGTCAGGCAGTAGCTCGTGCCTCCAGCTAGTTAAAATATGAGCACAGCGGGGACTCGCTAATGAAAGCGGGAAGCAGGGCCGCACATCGCAGTGAGGAGACAGTTCTGAGAATCAGCTGGTGAGCCATGCCTATAGTTCCGGGGCCACTGGTGATTAACTGTCCAACAGGGGGTCTACTACATCTTTGCTATTAATAAAAACTATGCCCCAATGCATATTGTCCTCCTCTGTCTCTTTTGTTCTCCCGTGCCTACAGACCCTCTGAAATAAATTGTATATATTTAACATTTCCTTAGCTATTCAACATGAAACACAATGTCTACAGGACAGTTTTAAAACAGCTTATAGTATGATGTTTTTGTTTTTTTTCCTAATGTACTTTGTTCCCCTGGGAGATGTGCAGCAGGTACAGTAAATCAATTACTGATCTCTCATTAAATGGTGATTTGCCTTCCCTTGAGAGAAGAAAATAAAGTACAAGTGGGAAGTACCATCATTCCTGTTGCACCTAAACAAAGGCTGGTCATTAATATTACACCTTAAAGGCCATGTCCAGCCAGTTGGAGACATTTGACGTCATTTAATGAGCCATTAAGTTAAACCATCTTAATTAATGGCCACTGTTTGTAAAGTAAATCCAAGCATTGTTATGAAATAGGTTTAAAAAACAAAATAAAAAGTGTAAAAAAAGCACAATTATTTTTGGACCTACTACTTTAGCTGCACACACCAGCCAAAGAACGACGCGCACGCGCGCGCCCACACACACACGCACACACACACACACGCGCGCGCGAGCGCGCGCACGCAAACTAAGCACAAGTGCTGCGGGCAATCAATCACAGCCTCCAGCTATTGCAACATGAAAACGTGAGTTTAATGACCTGGATTTAGTGAAGCGAATGGAAGCACGTTTACAACCGCCGGACTAGATGGGTGCGCACAACCCAAAAGCACATCCCCGCTTTCGTGACACTTTTTATGCTCGGAAATATTCGCTTATAAAGTCCAGCACCGGCAAGTCATTTTATTTATTTTTTTTGACATTTCATCCTGTCAGAGTGGCGCTACTCCTGACGCCCTCAAACGTTGTGACAGGTGAGAAACGAACAGGTCTCCGGGAGCATCACCCACCTTTGTGCATGCCCGTGAAGCGGTCCTTGAGCACCGTCAGCTCGTAGATTTTGCCAAACTCCTCGAAGAGGGGCCGCAGGTCCTTCTCGTCCAGGTTGCGGGGGATCTGACCGATGAAGAGTTTGATGGCATCGTGGTCTTTCATGGGGATGGTGGCCGGGCAGCCCGCCGGGCTGTGGCTGTGGCTTAATCCGTTCACGAGCCCGTTGGTGCTGGCGGAGACCACCCCGATCCCGACACCGACACCGTGCACCGCGGTGTCCACCTGCCCGTTGGTTAAAGTTGCCATCTTCGTTCGGACCGGCCGGCGACTTGAGGGTGGCTTGCAACGGCTGCAGATGGCGATGATGATAAAGTGGTGACGAATCAAAAAGGCAAGGTGCGAGTCTTGGTCAAAATGTGGGTCCGACAGCAAGGCGCGCCACAGCCGATGGGGCTCCCGTCCTATCAAAGCCAATATTTACATTGATGACAAAACACATGGAGCGCACGGACAAGTCGCATATCACAAACGCGTGATGCCGTTTTGGTCCCGATGGAGCCTTTGGATTCCTTATGTTGAAGTCCTACTCAGAAAGTCGTTCATTCATATAATAAAAGAGAGGAAGCACACACACAGAGAAGGGAGTTGAGAGAGAGAGAGAGAGAGAGAGAAAGAGAGAAGAGAGAGAAGGGGAGGTAGAAAGAGAGAGAGAGAAAGAGAGTGAGTGAGAGAGAGAGAGAGACCGCGCGTGTTTACACCCACGTTCCCTCGTCCCAGCTTCTTGGCACCCTTTTATTTTTTTCTTCTTCTTTGCATTTAAGTCGCTATGGGTGTCTTCTCGGTTTAAACGAGCAGGACTGACTCAACCTCTGCGCGGTGGTGGGGAGGTTTCAGTAAGGAACATTCGCTGTCAACTTGGCTTATGTCAAACACAGCTTTTCTGCTCCCCCCTATTTTCTTATTGGAAGACCGAATAGTACATTCCACCGAGGGGCGAGGGTCTATAAATAGAGAAAGAGAGAGGAAAACGGTCCTTTGTGCTCCTGCTCAGCAAGTGAAAAACTACACAATCACAAGATTATGGCGTGCTCCCTAATGTTGTGTCAATAATGTTATGTTAAATTCGATAGACCAAGCGATTTTTTGGTTGAAATCTTATTTGCGAGCCTTTTATTTGGCCGCATCCATCCTCACTGCGTCGTGATCCCGGACAGCTCCGCGGTCCTGAAACGAATAGCCTACACGATAAGAGTCCACAGAAGGCTTTTATTTTTATGTTTGCTATTCCTTCTGACTGTGCTCGTCATGGTTGATAACAGTAAGTTAAATGTGTTATTCCTGAAGCCTTGTGCACTGGATGCGCGTGCTCCCAGAAAGGGAAAGTCTGTGAGCACCGCCGAGTGGCGTTCAGAGGGGACACAGAAGGGTGGGTCGGAATGTAATGTGAGGCATAGGGATTCGCTTTCAAATAGGGCATTTCTTTTTCATGTTTTAAGGTGATCGTCGTGGTGTTCAAACTGCAAGTATCCACAACCAATTGACCAATAGCTTTTTTGATTTTTGAAAAGCTTCATTTGGAATTGTCTCAATGCTTTACTAACACAAATGATAACAATATAGACACATCGGTAACATTTACAAAATTGACACCCAAGTACACGTGCATCAGCAACTGCATGCAGAAACCTGCTTCAGATGAAAAATAATATGCATTTGCAGATAAAGTAGAATACATCAACAATGTACATCAACAGCCTGCCTATAATATTATGACCATCTGAGACCATACCAATCTGAGAGTTTTAGCATGCCTTTCAACAATTTATTATATTTATTACTGTGCTTATCCTTTTTAATTGTTTAGAACAGCTCTCTATCATACAGAGATAGACTCTCTGTATGATAGAGAGCTCAACGTCAATGTTTTATAATGTAAGTGTAGTTCTACACCACTGTAAACTACAACTACAATATTAACAACATTGTTGAATCCACTGTCTTGACAGTGACAGTTAATGAAGAATGAACATTATTATCCATAAAAGCAGATTGATTTGATTAATTGCGCAAGTGGTGATAATTGTGTGGCTAGTCAGTATACTACGTAATCCCTGATATATTGTTGTATTTTAATAATTTTTAAAAAGTGTGAGCATTTTATCACAGTATGATATCATTTCAATGATATATCAAACCTGTGAACATAAACACGACACAGTGGCTACTTCAAATTATTTTGTTCATCTCCTGTAGGTCATGTGTAAATGCAATGCGATACATAACACCACATCTAAACAGCAACAAAAGACTTTTAGACTATTTTTCCAAACAAATCCGCCATGTGCATTTGTCTGATGTAGACGTTTGAAAAAACAAAACAAAAAACAAAACAATTGCTGTTGCCAAACAAATTCAACCTTGTGCAGTTTTATAGTTTAAAAAAGTGCATCCACAGGCTTACATTTCACTACGAAGATGCAATGCATCTCCTCTATATTTGACACACAGTGTAAATAGTGTCAATAGTTCAGACAAATTGATCCATTGTTCACTTATGAGCAAAGTGAACATGTGCTATACTTTCTTTATATATATATATATATATATATATATATATATATATAATTACATTCTTTATATCATGAGACCTTACTTTCCCTCTCTGCTGACACATTAGCCAACCATTGTATAACAAAAGCGATACACTGGGTGCCTCTCTCACCTATATCTCGCTGCTCTTCCGCCAGCTAAATGGCCCGGTAATGTCATTTCGTTTTCACGGCATGACCGAGCCCCAGTGGGGTGGGGGGAACTTTGCTTTCTTTGCCATGACACTGTGCTCTGCTCTCCAAGCTTTCCCTCAGGGCATCTACTCATTCACCATGCACTGCAGACTGGCCCGCACCCACGCCTGACTTAGCATTGGCAATATTTTACATGCAATGTGACGTAATGGGAGGAGACCTCATTTAATGAACGCACTTTGCTGATGATTATGTAGGGTGTGTTTGGTCACAGAACCAATTTGAACCAATCTGAAATTCAACTGAAATGATTAGCCCACCAATGAAGAAAAAAAATTGTGTATTAGCAATACATAACTACATGTAGATTTTGTGAGATTTGTGTGTGTCGCTGACATATTTTGAATCTAGGTGCAAGGGATATTACAAGGTTCTTTGACCTCTTCCAACAAGACAAAACATGCAAGTAAGGTAATGCAGAGACTCACCAGTGGTTATGAAATGTAAATGGTTGTCTGTTTCTAAGTGCAACTGGTTGACTGCTGTCTGTCCAGGGCGTACCACACCTCTCAATCAATCTCAGCTGCAGTCCCCAAATTGTATGTATTTCAACACTGCTTGAGTACACTATTATGCGTAACATCCTGTCCCAACTCCTAAGATGTGCTGAAAGCAGTACACTATCGCCCCTGACATCCATCGATGCATCCATTTTCTGAGCCGCTTCTCCTGACGAGGGTCGCGGGCGTGCTGGAGCCTATCCCAGCTATCATCGGGCAGGAGGCGGGGTACACCCTGAACTGGTTCCCAGCCAATCGTATGTGCCAGCACATACAAACAAACAACCATTCACACTCACATTCACATCTACGGGCAATTTAGAGTTGTCAATTAACCTACCATGCATGTTTTTGGGATGTGGGAGGAAACCGGAGTGCCCGGAGAAAACCCACGCAGGCACGGGGAGAACAAACAAACGTATAGAATAGGTGTATAGTCTGCCTTTAACCCGAAGTAAGCAGGGATAGGCTCCAGCTCACCTGTGACCCTGGACAGGATCAGTGGTATAGAAAATTGATCGATGGATACGTTTGAAAGATAAACCAAGCAGAGAGGTCGACTCACAGCATTTATCATAATGTGTATTCCTATGGAGCACTATGTGAAATTAGGATGAGGGGACGGGAGTGGGAGTGGGGAGTCAGGTAAAGACTTTGTCCATGTCTGTTTCGCCCAAGAACCAACGCTGATCTCTCTACATGGTCCACACCTATGCTGTCCGTGGTGCTGAAAGTAAGAGACAATGTTGCTCTGTCCGTGGTTCTGGAACAAAAGCACTATTCCTCTATCCATGGTCGGGAACAAAACTCACATGGATTCCTTTTTCCGGGGTTTAACCAATGCTGATGTTATACTAGCAACAGTATAATGGCATTGGATAGACAAGGTGGCGCTGACTACATGTGGCCAATTTCGACACTTTCAATAGTCCAGGAAGTCAAATATCCAATATGGGCAAACAGAATTGTGGACAAAATCATTATACAATCAGCAGCCACTTTATTAAGGGCACTGACACAATCCCAAGAAATGATAGCAGAAACAATGTATTTATAATTTGGTTGACGTTTACAGTAGTGTGAACTGCATTGTAAAACTATGAGGTGTTTCTAATATTAATTTAGTTACAAGGGAAGGGCAAACTGTTAGAAACACTTCTCAGTATGATAAATTCTATACAACCACTACATTTGTTACATTACTGTCTCTCTAACAGTGTCAGTTACAACTCATCATTGTATTAAAAAAGCTACAAATCTTTCTTTTATTGGATCCCATTAGAGTGCAAGTATCATGTCCATCCATCCATCCATTTTCTGAGCCGCTTCTCCTCACTAGGGTCGCGGGCGTGCTGGAGCCTATCCCAGCTGTCATCGGGCAGGAGGCGGGGTACACCCTGAACTGGTTGCCAGCCAATCGCAGGGCACATAGAAAAAAACAACCATTCGCACTCACAGTCATGCCTACGGGCAATTTAGAGTCTACAATTAAGGCATGTTTTTGGGATGTGGGAGGAAACCGGAATGCCCGGAGAAAACCCACGCAGGCACGGGGAGAACATGCAAACTCCACACAGGCGGGGCCAGAGATTGAACCCGGGTCCTCAGAACTGTGAGGCCGACGCTCTAACCAGTATCATGTCTGTTACCATTAATAATTAAGGACATCAGCATATAGAAAGCCATACTCATTGCTTGAAGAATGAATATCCATGGATCCATTATCTGAGCCGCTTATCCTCACAAGGGTCACGGGACCGCTGGAGCCTATCCCAGCACTCATCAAACTTAGGGAGGCGGGGTACACATTGAACTGGTTGCCAGCCAATCACAGGGCTCATATAAACAAACAACCATTCACACTCACATTCACACCTACGGGCAATTTTAGAGTCTTCAATTAAACTACCATGCATGTTTTTGGGATGTGAGAGGAAACCGGAGTGGCCAGAGAAAACCTACGCAGGCACTGGGAGAACATGCAAACTGCCCACAGACGGGGCCCAGGGATTGAACCACGGTCCTCAGAACTGTGAGGCAGACGCTCCAACCCGTCGTACACCGTGCCGCCAGGAATGAATATGTAGTTGTTTAATTTCCTGGGCTTGAATATTAGCTGGTCGTGGACTTCTATGGACTTATCTTCCAATTAGTCCATATGGGATGAAATGCATTTGATCCAGAAGTGGGGGGCTCGAGTCACATGATTTGATTCGAGTTGGACTCGTGTCACCACTTTTAGGACTTGTGACTTACTTGCCTAAAATTTATGAAAGATTTGTCTTGACTTAGACTTGGTCATACTGTTTACATTTGAAAATTTGAATTTTCAATATTGCGTGCCTTTTGTTTTTGAATTTTTGTTTTTTTGCACCACCATCCTGACAACCCAACCGAGTGCTGAGGCCACCTCATTGAGCGAGTATTACGGAGGGAGCTGCGAAGATGATTACATTGAATTCAAGGATTATCTTTTGACGAAATCGGGGAAAAGAGAATAGAAACATGCAAGGTTTGGAACTCGAAGATAAGAGACACAACATCTACAACGTCTACCTTCATATGTCACTATGAAACCACAGACACAGGTAAGCTAGCTAAGTTAGTCACAGTTTAGCTACAGCTGGTCAAACAATTACCTAAATTTCAAGTTGGTTATGCAGTTAATGGAGAAGACAATAAAGTGATCCACAGTATGGAGACTGGCATCTGGAAACTATACCATTATATAACTGCAAACGTGAATGTCCTAGCGTAGACATGTATACATAGACTCCATCTTGAGTGACAAGGCTGTCCATAAACGAATGCAGATGGACTGAATTTCATAACGCGGTAACCTACAAAGTGTACAAAATTAATGGCTCTTCACCCATTCACACACACACAATTAGATTTTGGAAAGAGATTGGCACCAAAAACAATTTACGGATGTAGTCCTCCATAAAGTATGTTTGCACCCATATACAGTATATTTCAATATTTAGTATCACAGTAACAGTGTTAGATACATTGGTAGCTGTAAATAATGATGCAAACGGTAGAAAACAAGAACACCTATTGTTATTTATAAGTATAAATAAATGTATTTAATACTCTGTTGTTCGTTTAATCTTTTGAGGTGTCAAATGGGCTTTGTTGTTATGATTAGTGCACTGAAACATTTATGTTGTGCCTGAGCAAGATTGTATTACTTGACTTACGACTTCCTTAAACTAAGTAATATTTGATAGAAATTTAGTGGCGACTCGACTTTTGACCTGTTAGATTTGTTTTTCTTGCTTAAAAGTTGAAGGCTTCGACTTGAGACTGGCTTCTGACTTGCACATACTGTATGCGACTTATTCCCACCTCGGATTTCCTCACTATGAGAAAAAACAACAACATTGCAAAGACATTCAATAACATCAGAGCTTTTAAAATAATTAGCAAAACATCCTTCTAGCAAGTATGTGGCCTGAAGAAGAAGAAGAAGAAGAGTCAAGTTTAATTCTGTTAATACAAAAAGATTACTTTCAATATCAAGAGGCGAGGCATGCAACTCCTATTTCTCTTTAAGAATGTTTACGTCATACATATGCTCAGTTTTTAATAAAACAAGCAACAGCTGATGTCAAACCAATATTGAGAGGATGTTATGGCTCTCATTTAAGAAAAGCTTGTAGGTTTGGGATGGCAGACTTTCCTGGGAAGCTCATCATGCGAAGCAATGAGCTGTATCTGTCTCTGGCCCCTGCGGTTATCGCAGGGCTACATTGGAAAGAGATTAGTGCTGTGACATTTGACATGAGTGGGCGTCTCTGCTTGTGCCGAGAACCGGCTGTACAGATCAGCTTTGCTGACAACTCCTCTCCTTCAATGACTCTCTGGCCCCAAAACACAGGCCTCTTGACAAACACAATGTTCTGTTCAATGTGGCCCAGATATTAGGGTACATAAACACATACAGTATGCATGCGCCTTAAAGCGACACGTGAACAAATGGGAAAGAAGACAGCTAATTACCCTAATTAGGCTGCAGTTCCTTTGTGTGTCCGATGTCATGAGGCATGTGGCCTTTCACACAGGTCTGACAAGAAAAAAAGTGTCTGGGTGCTGTCTAAATCATGCAGCTCAAAAAGCCCATTTCCACTACAACAGATCAATTCCACAGCAAGATCACAAGGTGAGATGACTTCTGACTCCTGGCTTTGTTGGTGCACACTGATGATACTGAGAGGGCTTGACATGGTTGTCAGGGTGATGTGACACCTCCTTTCTAGATGGGTAGCCATTTTGAGGCCAGAGTGTCTGACTCCAAGGAGCCATTAATTGCTCCAGGGAGGGAATAAGAGTTCACAAAGGAATGTGACAACACCTGGTTCTCTGCTATATATGCCCCTGGGCAAACTAAATGTCGAGAGTACGGATGTAGTGTGGCGTTTATGCCATTTTGTGTGGTTTATATTTTCAGAATACTTTTACTACTACTAATACTTTTAATACTAGCTAACTAAAAATTATTTTCGGTAATGATGATGATGATGAGAATAAGGAAGATGACTTTGAATACAGTAATTTATTTTAGAAGCAAATTTGTCAAGGCCATTGCCACCACAGATCACTTATATCTGTCAATTTGTGACCCACAAACTGTTATGGCCCTTTGCAAGACCATATGAGATCGGGCATTCTCAGAGTAGTAGGATGGCCATAAACTACACTTCACTTCACACAGCGCAGTGCGGAGTCGACATCATTGTTGTTTCCGTTGGGTTAGCACATGTAGACCGAGACTTGTCTACATGCCAACAATACTCAGACAGCCTGTAGAAAGGCCCACAATCATTCATTGCTAGGCAAGATATGTTAAAGGTCCCATTCCATCACTGTTTTTCTATTTAATTGTGATAATCTTTGATGTCCTTTATGAGGACGCGATTATTATTATTATTATTATTATTATTATTTACACTTCACGTGCATTCACTTCATTTGCGCCATATTGATATGCTTCTACCACCTCAGGGGTCGTAGGTGTGCTCACGTTCGGCAAGGTGTGTTGTGAAGCAACCATGGCAAGCACGCCAGGTGGTTCCTTTGATTTTTTTGATCTCTTCCTAGTTTTACGACCCTTTCCAGCCCCTCGCCCCACAATCTTTAGGGCCAGTGACGAGCAGCCACGGTGCCCAGTGGGATGGCTGTCCCCCATTACTATCATTGTGAAGCACAGTTTACCAAGCTGAAAGGGGATGTGGATGAAAATAAAAAGAGAGGGGGATATTTGGAGCTCGTCATCCGCTCCTATTGATTTGAATTGAACCTGCCGAGACGATGACAATGAATGAAAGCATCACTGTTTCATCCACCACTGTTACATCATAAATTATGAATGTAATTAAGTATTGTTTTAATACACAACATCATATGTATACGTTATAGGGTGTGTGTAAAAAGTACGGCCCGCGGGCCAGAATCGGCCCATTCGGTGGTCCAATCCAGCCCGTGAGCATTGTTCTTCCCGTCCGGCAAGTTTTTGTTCATTTATACATATAGACTCCTATTTTGAAGCACTGTAGAACTGGAAGTGCTGCGAGTCACGTGACGTAACATGCACGAAACAGAGAAAAAAAAAGATTTGCGTGGCACGCCTCTGATCTATATGCAGTAAAAGAGTGATACTTTGTGTGAAGCAATCATATAATGTTTGTTAAGTAATTTCATGTGCAAATGTGCACATGTGCTGTTAAAAACGAATTTGTGAATGTAATTGGGACATGGGTTTATTAAAGCCCTGATAAAAATGGTTGTATTACGTCAGACAAACAAATCATTTGAGTGACTCGGTGTTGCGGCGACCCCTTGACAGGAAAAAGGCAAAAGTCACTTCTTCTTAGTTACTTGTAGGCTACAAGCTAATTGGATGCATGCTAATAGTTGGAGCGGGGTTGCTAATTGTTTGTGCAGGTTAATGCTAATGCTTATATAAAAATGGGTGTGTACCAGCTGGAGTGTAAACGGAGCAGGACTTAAAATGTAATAATTAATATTCTGTTTTCATCAGTCGTGTATTATTATAGTTTAAATAGACATATTTTGCTGAGTGTCTGTTTTATTTCTGTCAGTATGTTATACTGAAATTACTTAATTCCACTGGCTCATGGTTACTACGCAATGAAAGGCTGTAATAATTTGGATGTCATTTTGTCAAATGAATTTGGCCACGTCAGAAAAAGGTTTTCCTGGTTCTACACTGTTTTTATATTTCACATAATACATATCTACACAGTATACATGTACCAAATTAAAACCAGGTTAAAATTTTATGTATGTAGTGTTAGTATGGTATAGTATAAATTCCATTTGTTTGCGCTGATAATGACAAAGCGTTGCAGAGAGACAATAAAATGACAGATTGGTGCTAAGGGATTACAAGATAAAGAGACAGGTGGAGTAATAAATAGTTAGCCCAGTGTATTGTCTGTGCAGTGTGGCAGTGAAGTTTGAATGTTCTTAGCAGAATGTCTTTCACCGTGTTCAGAGGATGTCAGGGTGTAAAGCAGCGTGAACAGAACAGTGAGCATGGATGAGCACATTTTAGTTGATTGTTCAGACTCACAAACACACGCATGAAAATGCACCTTATGCATGGTTGGTCTTCAAGTCCCATTAGCATGAGAATGCCTTCTGATGAGATCGAGAGAGCGTTGAATACAAGATGAGTGAGAGGAAGAGGGAGGACACTGTGTGTGCCAGTCTGCCCGTCTTCCTCCCTGCCAGGTAGTGACAGACAATGTAAATACCACAACGCCAATCTTCCCTGTCTGCCCCCTAATTTGTTTCCAGCGTGCTTCTCTGAACTTTAACTCCATGCCCACAAATGTTCCTACTATTCTTTACTCAGCATGTGGACTCAGCAGGACAAATTAAACAGTGTGTTTGAAAGAGACATATACAGAGTGAAGAAATCCATCAGGCAACAAGTCTGAACAAGGCTGGAGCGCCTGTCCCCCAGCTTCTGGCAGGCTCCAACACAAAGGGGCTTCCTGGCGACAGCTTAGCTCAGGTAGGGAAAGGTCATTAATAATGAATACCAAATCAGCATCTGAAAAAGGTTACCGTTTTCAAACACTGCACTCTCTTCCTTGTACCACCCTCGTAACATTTATTATAGCCTTTTCACTTTCCCTTCACTGTCGCCTCTTTTGTCAGTGAAAATTTGAGCCACGGCTTCGTTCTGCTTCTGTCGCCGGCAAGAAGGTAGATGTGAGGGAAATGCTCGCCCGGCGTGATTAATTCACATGCCGATCAAGTGTGATGGCTCGAGGAAGTGCCGCTGTGTTATTTGGTTGTCCAGGACCCAGTGTCATTGTGTGAGTGTTTCATGAAAAGTAACACAGTCCAAAAACTGACACAATGGTGCAAGACACATTTCATCATGGAGCTGAGAAATGAAAAATGTTGTTCCTAAATTCCTAAAAAACCCAGCTGTGCTACTTCCAGTCTTTGTTACATAAGAGCAGCGCTATCAAATATACAGCCTGCGGTCCAGAACCAGCCTGCCAGGGGGTCAAATCCGGCCCACAGGGATGATTTTTGCGAAGCGTAAAACTTTAACTGCAAATTTTCAATAAAAGTAATGCTTGTTGCTACATTTGTCCACTGGAAGTTGTACTGATGACCACTTAAATGACCACTTACCACTTAAATGGCATTCTGAAATCCTGCTGCTCATGATTTAACATCTGATATTAATGCACTTTTGCTGGCTAAAAGATGCCAAGTTTCTGTAGTAAAGCAAGCCTACTTCCTATAGAACACTGTGCCAGCTTTGCACTCTTAAGAATACAGTTCTGAGAAAATAAATACCTACTGTAGAAATATTTTAAGATAAAAAATATTGCAACATCTCAGTCAACAGTTGCAGTTCAAAAGAGGCTGGTTTGATGGAACCCTTTTGTGTTTTGTTCATACACTGCTACATCTTCTATGTACTTGTATGTACAGTACGTTTACAAGGCAGAGGAATAATGGCACCCTCTTTCTGAATAATCCTACTTCAATTTGTTTTGTGTGATGAGTCAGTTGAGGTTGTAAAAATTTCCAGATGGATGTGGAAATGTATGTAAATTTAAAATGATTCGTAGCTCTTAACAAGGTGATTTATAAAAGATTTCACGTTAGTGAAAAACTGATTCATAATATTGTTGAAATTGCATTCGTTTTCAGATTTCCTCATATGATTTGTAACAAGATAATAATAAATGTGAATATTTTCAGAATGTACTTAATTATGTAATGATTTGCAGCAAAAAGAATGGAAACATTTGGAATAATTGTTATTTATAGCTTATTCGGCCATGAATACACTGGTCTGGCCCACTTGGAATCAAATTGGGGTGAATGAGGCCCCCGAACCAAAATAAGTGTGACACCCCTGCATTAGAGAGAATATGGCACATTTCTTAAGCCATCAACAGCATTTCACAAACACACATGCATTTCCTGCAAATGCTAATAAAGCATCATTGTGTTGTCACATGAAGGGAGCAGAAAAGAACTAAACGGTGTTACAAATAGACTTTCACAAAGGCATTTGAGCAGAAGGAAGGAGAAACACTGACAAGTGTATGTGTGTGGGGGGGTGTGGGGGGGGGGGGGGGGGGGGGGGGGGGGGGGGGGTTTGGCTGGTAGGCAGCAGTTCCTGGCAGCCCTGCCCCCCCCTCGGCTCACTGGCCTCTCCAGATTTTAATGCATCACACCACTCGGGGGGCCACTGATACACGTGGTAGGGCCAATGACTGCCAGTTGGGGGACCTGGCAGTCATAGTAACAGGGGGGGAGGTGGGTTCTCACTTATTGCATGGCGGTGCTCCTGAGGCCGGGCCCTCCCGGGCTGGATGACTGCTTGGCATTGGGGCTCCCCTCTCACGACCCGCGGCTGCTCCCTGGCCCCCTCCGGCTGCTCCCTGCCCCCCCCCACCTCCCTTATCGTTCCCTTGTCGGGTGCCCCTATCCGCCCTCCTTTCCAACAAACAAGCGACACGCTCCCGTACAGCCGGGTTCACGACCCTTGTCCTGCATGCTACTTCTCCTGTCCTTGTCCTGTTCTATCTTGTCCTGTCCTTCCCTCACAGGGTGTAGCATTACAGCCCCATACAACACTCATCCCTCCATCCATTTTCTGACCCGCTTCTCCTCACTAGGGTCGCGGGCATGCTGGAGCCTATCCCAGCTATCATCCGGCAGGAGGCGGGGTACACCCTGAACTGGTTGCCAGCCAATCGCAAGGCACATACAAACAAACAACCATTCGCACTCACAGTCACACCTACGGGCAACTTTTAGAGTCTCCAATCAATGCATGTTTTTGGGATGTGAGAGGAAACCGGAGTGCCCGGAGAAAACCCACGCAGGCACGGGGAGAACATGCAAACTCCACACAGGCGGGACCGGGAATTGAACCCGGGTCCTCAGAACTGTGAGGCTGACGCTCTAACCAGTCGGCCAATGTGCCGCCATACAACACTCATATTTAATATTTCATTATTGTAGATAGTGTAATGACTTACTTTTCTCATTCTGTATACAATTAGTGCTTTGTCTTTTGTCTTTGTTTCTCTCTCGCCTCAAGAAACTTTGTTCTGTTTGACTGATTCTCAACAAATAATACTAAGAAACCACAGCGGAAGCTTAACACAGCGGAAGCTTAAAAACTCCACTGCGACACAGTAAAACTGTTCCGGCATAAAAGGGATACAGATCCTCCATTCTGCTTGACCTAACAGCCGAACAGGACAAAAAATAAATAAATAAACTAAAAGAAAGCAAACCACACTTTTTTGTGCTACAGTTCATCTTCTAATATTACAATCCTGTACCTTCAACATGCTGGACTCTTACAATTTCTCAGGATTCTTGTGGAGGACTCCTGGAGGACATGAGTGTGTCAAGCTGTGCGATTGTGACCACATATGTGGACTCCACATGGTTGCCCTCAGGGAACCGTTTGATTGGATATGGGTGCTGGATCCCGTCACCTATCTGTGAACTCTCCCTTAATCTGGATATAGTAAGCCCAAAGGGAAAGACACATAAGGCGCTAAGTTCAGTATTGCCTTCTCTCTCCTCCTTTCTAACTCATTCATTCACAAGACGAAAGAAATTAGATCGAAATTATTCCGAGATGAAAGTGTACTTATCAAAAAGTCGAAATGAATTCAAATTATTCCAAAGTAGAAATAGTCTTAATGAGATCTTTTGTCAAGGACTCGAATGAATATTAAAAAAAAAAGATTCTTTTAGGCCAAGGAAAGTTCCTTATACTGTCAAGCTGACTGTAAATTTAAATTACAGGGTGAGAAATGTCCGGATTGAGAGGATGAGGACCATGTGACGCTTGCATGAGCATGTGCGCGCATTGCTACACACAAATGGGCACAGGTGCCGGGCCACTCTCGCCAGGCGACCTCTCCCTTAATGGTAGAACCTCATGTCATGCAGAACCAGAGACAACACTTCCCAGGGTGCATCGATTTCCTCGACACTGCACTACTTGGCTCCCCTGTCTCAAACACAAAGCCAATACACCTGCCTGGAAGTGCAGCTCTGACACAAAGCCTGCAGGGAACAGATGTCTCTGAAGCGTGTGCTGGAATTGATGCTCCCGTTCCTATTCATTTATATCCAGCAGAAAAAAGAGGTCCAATTCTTGCAGATACATGTGGAAATTCCACTCATAAATCTTGTTTTGTGAAGATGTAAATATGCTGATGTTAAATGTGCCATGTCATCATGGTGAGAATTCATTTCTACTACTCATTTAAAAAATATCTTAACTGTGGAGGTGACTTCAATAGAAAAATGAAAAGAAACCTCGTGAATGAAAAAAAAGTCATTTCAACCATATTGTCCACCCAATGTAGGAATAGATGGATATGATCAGTTTTTAGACCGGATACCTTTCCTTATTCAAATCTTCCATTCATCTGGGTTTGAGAACAGTGGAAGGAAGCAGGTATAACCAGAGCAAGTCCACACAATCACATTGGAAACACGTAAATGCCAAACAGGGACCTAAACCCGGATTCAAACATGCATTACAAGCTGATCCTTCATGTCACTTTTGTTTCATAAGATACAGTAGTCTTTATAAAACAAAAAAAATCCAGTAATACAAAACTACATTACCTTTTGGACAAAATCCCACCAAATTAAACTGACTCATGGCAATCACAGGAATAAACAAGTTGCAAAAGGGCCCAAGCGGGTCTCGTGGCCAAGTCCAGGTCTCTTTTCCATGTCTGACCACAGTAGCTCCATGTGATTACCATAATAAATAAGACCACGGTCCCCATGTGTCAAAAATGTAGGCCACATGTGGCAAAAGCCTGTCAAATAAGAGAATGTTTCCCCAATTAAACAGTCTTTCTATACTGTATACAACTTTTGCAGCTTTGATAGATACTGACAGTTATACAGTGATGGACTTTCTTAAAATTTTAAACTAAATTGACTTTACAATCAGCTGCTTAATGTCACCTTCTCATGTAATAAGAATCATTTAATGAACATGCCCCGACCAAGCTCATTAGGCGTTAAAAATTAACACGGCGTTTGCCTTAATATTTCAAGTGAAAGTAAAATTAGGTAAGCTAATGCAGTCGTCAACAAAACATCATTAGCTAAGTGAAAACCTGTCACATGGAATGTGTAGATGTATTTATATTAATCTCTATCATCTTTGCTAAATGAAGTGAAACTAGGAGGGCGCAGGTATTAGGGATCACTGTTTTGACTGAGAAATGATGTGAATGACCTCCATCACAGAGATAAACAGACAAGTTGAGACAAGGACAAAGTAATCCTGTCCTTCCTCATCCCACACAGTCCTTCATACACACAGGAAAACAATGATGAATGCATTTTCAAGTTTAACACTCAGAGAATGAAAGGAAGCGATAGAAAGAAAGAGAGAAAGAAACAGAAATAAAACAAAGGCATTTAAATCCCAATGGAATAATTGCTCCATTGCCAACTGCCAGTCTGATGATTGACTGTCGGTTCTCTATAATAATACAATCATAAAAAACGGGAACAAATATCATTTCGCTGCGGGATGGCCCTGTGACTGGGCTGTTTTATGTCCAACTCACCTCCATCGCCTACATCATTTTTCTAATCCAAACCCAAATGTCAATAGTCATTTCAGCCACTTGGGGAGACATGCATAGTGTATGCATCTTTGTGTGTGTGTTAATGTGTGTGAGCGGATGTGCTGATGGAGATGTGAGCAGGGATGTGTGTACTTGGAGCGGGCGACTTGCAGCATGACGAACACGTGGAACTACAAATGAACAATGCCGCCAGCAATATCAAAGGTGTCGATGGTAGGAGATTTGAATGGCGTGTCGGAGGAGATGTTGATTGTTACTCACGTCAGTTGTTAAGACAATGGACGCTCTCGGGCATTTCCCTCTCTCCCTCCCTCTGTCTCACTCTCTGTCTTGCTCTCTGTTTTTCTTGTCATATTCTGGGGAGGTTCAAGGTGATCAACATATTTCATTGTATTTGATGTCTTTGAATAATGGATGATGTACAGGAATAAAATCAATCAATGCACGTCTAAATATTGTAAGCAGAAAAAAAACCTGTTTCATGCCCTTTATTGGAAAGATAAATCAATAGTATAATAGTATTAATAGTAATTTGCAATTGGTTCAAGTGTACCAAGATTTTTTGGGGAATTGAGAATAAAGTATTCAAACTGTTCACAAGAACAATTTAGAAGTACTGAATAAAGCAAAAAAAAAAAGTCATATGAAGTTAAGGTGGTAGAAAGACATCACTTACATATGCAGAATATCTCAAACAATGATACAGCAGCAGCAGAAGTGCAATACCATCTTTTGAATAGGGCGTTCTCCGCCACTTTTACACCTATTGCCAACAACGTGTACTGGTGTGAACATGTAATTTAGAATCTGCTATTAGGGATCTTAGTAAATCAGGCCCCAAGTGCTTTGACAATGTTGCTTCCAGTAAGTCCGATATACACAACATTCAAATTTAAAGTATACATATTAAACTCGGAAAACACATGATGTAACTGGTCGTAAGATTGATTGGTACAATTGTAAATTGAAAAAAAAAAAAAAAACATTCTCTCACATACAAAGGGCAGCAGGCACAGCAGTAGTGAGCAGGCAGACAGGCAGACACCAGGACTCAGCCTGGGCAGAAGATAAGATTCCAGGGTGGCTTCACAGTGGCACTGGTCTGCAGAGCACACCGGCCTGGGGCAGAGGGAGGAGTAAAGGGAGGTGGCAGGGAAAAAGATGGAAGGGTGGGACAGAGTGGCAATGGCGTTATCAAACTGGGCCAGGGGACACTTTGGGAATAACGTCCCTCTCACGTGATTTAGCCGCAATCGTGAGACCGAGGTAGCAAGACAGGAGGAAAATTAACATAAAAAAAGGCAGGAAAACAATGCACTTCAGTTTTGCCCAAGCTGGTGCTCTCAGCATTAAAACGTCTTCTATTTGTAAATAACATCCACTCATTCATTCTTTGGGCGAGAGGCGGGGTACACCCTGAAGTGGTCGCCCACCAATCGCAGCGCACATAAAAACAAACAACCAGTCGCACTAACTTTCACACCTATGGGCATTTTAGAGTCTTCAATTAACCTACCATGCATGTTATTGGGATGTGGGAGGAAACCGGAGTGCCAGGAGAAAACCCACGCAGTGCCTGGGAGAACACACTAACTCCACACAGGAGAGGCCGGATTTGAAACCGGGTCCTCAGAACTGTGAGGCAGATGTGCTAACCAGTCATTCACCGTGCCGCTAAATAACATCCAATAGATAATAAATATATAAATACATATATACAAATTCCCTTGCATGCTGTTTGTGTATCTCCCAGCAAACATTGATTTACTAATAGTTTGCACGTGCAAAAAAACTGGATCGCTTGAAAACAGATGTGAAAGCTGATCGACTCACTGGGCACAACCAGGATTACGTCTGCCAAACAGGCAAAATTGCTTCAGTTCATTTTGCCGTTTAAAATTAGCAAACTTATTTTAAAAAATGCATTATGCCACATGAAAAAAAAATGCATTAACTTAATTTTGTACTCTACATTAAGTATTTTGTTAAGCTTTTCAAAGCAAAGATCCAGAATTAGTGGTAAAGTCTTTCTATTGACATACATCCTTAGTTCACGTTGACAGATGGTTGGTTAGTTTTCTATACAATGTAAAATAAATGCCTGCTGTTGCATATTGCAAAGTCTTAACAATAAATGTTATATGTATTAAAATTGTTTAAGGCTACAGACAGTCTGCCCTTTTATTAAAATCCTTTTCCACTATAATGGAGCGGCACTGAAGGACTGCTTCCTCTACTAGGCACATGCCCCGAAACAAATTAGCCAGTTTGTCGGGGGAAATCGTAATCAACCGTCAAGAGGTGGAGGCCCTCGAAGATTAATTGGAAATGGGCCCCCAGTAAATGTCAATGGCAATCAAGGGTTTGTACAGCTCTGATTGACTCTATACACAGATCCTTGTGCCTAGGATAACCTTTCTCCTGCAGTGACATTGCTGGCACTGCTTCTACACCCTCTTCGTTGAAACAAAGATTGAAAATGGGCTGGTTAAAAAAAGGAGTAGTAAATGAAGAATATTTAACTCGTTTTACAACCTCTGGTTGTGTCGGGGTTTGTATTATTATTATTATTATTATTATTATTATTATTGTCTTATGTATTGTAGTTTTACATCATAAACCTTTCTTTTGAATATTCATGCACAACAGCAATCATCCACATACTGACAGATAAGAATAGCATTATGGAATGTTAGTCAGACAGAGCAGTAATTCCCAACCAGGGTGCCGTGGCAAACTATGTGCCATTAGAGATCACCGGGGGGCTGAGGTAAATTATCTAATTTCACTTAATCTGTCAATTTTTAAAAATTTATTAATCACAAATATATATTTGTTAATCCATCTACGCCTATCTATCAATAGAACTGTGTATCTACCTGTCAGTCATACAACAGAATAAGTCATGGCATCCTGTCAGTATATCAAATAAAGAGGACCAGACTTCCATAAGTCAATATGGGAGTAAATTGAGACAAAATCAAAATTTCTTTTAGTAGTCAAGACTTTTTGTGACATTTTTTTTTGGTGGTGTGCCGTCAGATTTTGCACATATAAAATGGGTCAATGAAATCATAAAACAATGAAATCATTAATAAATAATTGAACAAATACTATTAATTGATGTACAACTACATCTTATGTAATGTTTAAATGTATTATATCTGTAAAAATGGCTTGAGTTAAAAAAGATTTACAGTATATAATCAAACACTGCCGAAACAAACCCCTCTTGTATTAGATTCATCAGACTGGAGTTAGTATTTTCTCTATGCATATTTTTCTATAAATTTTACAGACGTACTGTGCCTATGATGAAGTTGTTGAATAACAAGTGATGAACATCTGAAGAACCAAAAAGCAAAGTTGTGTCGTAGTTTAGGACACTCGTATCTTTAAAAAAAATTTTTTTTTAAATAAAGTGAAGTGAAAGAAAAGGGATTTAGTCCTGCACATATCAAGTTCACTAGAAAGAGATGAAGCGAAATAATATTTTGAGTGTTTGATGAGTACTGTGTATGCCCAGTGGGAGGGTCAGGGTTTATAGTGGTCACAGCGGTCTGTTTCTAAGCTGTTTTGTGTCTGCTTTGAACAAAAGCCATGATGAATGTGTACACGATTCAATGACTTTAATGTGGAACTGGCTGGACAGCTCCTGTGGTATAGGCCACTTGCATCTTACTTTCTTCCCTCACACGAAACACGCTCTTCAGAATCAGAATCAGAATCCTCTTTATTTGCCAAGTATGTCAAAAGCACACAAGGAATTTGTATTCAGTAGTTGGAGCCGCTCCAGTATGACAAAAGACAGCCATTTTGACAGTAAATACTTTTGAGACATAAAAACATAAAAACACACTCGGGAGAGTCACTTAGCCTCTAGCAATTTAAGAAGCTGTTGAAATGTCTGCTTGTTTTAGTTTGCACTGTTCGATAGTGCCTACCTGAGGGAGCAAGTTAGAAGAAGTGGTGACCAGGATGTGGAGGATCTAGGAGGATTTTGCATGCTCTTGTCTTAGTTCTGGCATCGTGCAAGTCCTCAAGGGTGGGTAGGGAGGTCCAGATGACTTTTCCGGGAGTCCTGATTGTCGCTGGGCATTTTGCCAAAGGCTTTCAGGTTGACCTCCTAATCAGACTTTGGGCAACCCAAAAATCTTGTTGACTCTATTTACTCTGAAAGTTGACTTTATAACATCTTATTTCTTTTTGATGGTGTGTATTCAATTTAAAGGTACATATGGTCAATCCCTGCTCTGAATAAATAAAGATTTTTTTTTAGACTAAACACTCGCTGTAACTCAAGTTTTCAGGCACATGTTTTATCTGAGAGTGCCTGAACGGTTTAAAGGAACATTTTAAAGCGCTTGCAACAGCTAAGAGGATGGTTATAGGCAATATTCTTTCAGGCTTGAGGATTTTCACCTGCCCAAATCCACTGTGACAGTGAAGCGAAGCATGACAGGTCACCTGGCTTGGATGGCATCGTGCTTGCTGCGCCAAAGCGGTGCTGTAGTGACAAACACTGTCAATATATTGACTGGATGTCAAAAACTGGGAAAACACATTATCTTACACAAGCCTTGTCACACATAATCTCTACAGCACATTTATTTCCACGGCTGTTTCCCCATAGGCCTGCAAATTTCTGTTACTGAGGCAGAAAACATCCACTTCAGACAATTAGACGCCTCGACTGACAGCACGCACAAGTCAACTGAGCATCGAGGCAAGATGACTAATGAAGAGGGAGTGACAGAGGAGGAGACTGAGAGGTATGTCAATTACTTTATAGATGCTGTGGCTGTTTATCAACCTGAAAAAATATAGGCATTATCAAACAAGATTTAGGGCTAAACAAGGCAAGAGGAGCAAACACAGTGTGACTGAATGGACTGATGTCTTAGAGTAAACGCTGTTGGCTTTCTCTTTGGGTATATTATAAGCCATTTCTTTGGTGCAGTGCCATTTTCTCAAATGACTGTAGCTCTACAGGAACACAGACGTTTTTTTTTTTTTAATGAAAACCAAACATACTTCAAGGATAGTTCAAATAGAACTTATTGAGGAAAGTTAGCTATCCTACATTTATGCTTGCATAGAATTGGAATTCGAAGTGAATTGAATGACTGCTCAAAAAAGTGTAAAAGAAAGTGTATGTGCATGAATTGTGTTGAAATTCATCAGGTGCACCACAAAACTATGTGCCATATTAATCAATATGCTCTGCTGGTTCTTGTTATAGTTCAGAATTATTATTATTATTCTTATTTTTAATGAGTAAAGACTATGAAAAAAAAACTTTTGAATTATACATTTTTGGCATAACGTTAAGTTTTCAGCACAGAAAGTCCCTCTCATTTGTGGAACATTTTACAACAGGACTATTTTGGATATTATGTCCAAATCCTGTGAAGGAATTGCCACAGAACCTTTCAAGAAGTACTGATGCTCGTGTTGATGTAAAATAATCCAGTCCATACTACAGTGGATACAGCAAACACACCCCTAAGGGTGAATTTCCCCTTTCAGCATGACAATAACCGCAAGCATACCTCCAAATGCAAACATTTATTAATAGCCCAGTCAGAGGCCACACTTAAATCCAATTGAACATTTGTCAATGTATTCGGGAGGGGGTGATTTACAAGCAACACATTTGCAATCTGATAGATTTGCAGGGGGCAAGTATTGTCCGGTCAAGATAAGCTCAAAGACCGAATGCTGTCATTGAAGCAAAAGGTGCTTCAAGAAAGTATTTGTTTTCGGAAGAGTGATCATTTATAAAACCTTCTGATTTTATTAATTTGTTTTTAAATAAACCACCTACACCCCAACATATTTGCTTCTCTATCCACCAACATCCTAAAATTCAGAATGTGATTATTGCAAAGATTTATCAACCAATTATATGCCACACCCGGCACGGTGGACGACTGGTTAGAGCGTCTGCCTCACAGTTCTGAGGAACGGGGTTTAATCCCCGGCCCCGCCTGTGTGGAGTTTACATGTTGTCCCCGTGCCTGCGTGGGTTTTCTCCGGGCACTCCGGTTTCCTCCCACATCCCAAAAACATGCATGGTAGGTTAATTGACAACTCTAAATTGCCCGTAGGTGTGAATGTGAGTGCGAATGGTTGTTTGTTTCTATGTGCCCTGCGATTGGCTGGCAACCAGTTCTGGGTGTACCCCGCCTCCTGCCCGATGATAGCTGGGATAGGCTCCAGCACGCCCGCGACCCGAAGTGAGGAGAAGCGGCTCAGAAAATGGATGGATGGATGGATGGATGGATATATGCCACACCAACCAAACAGGAGAATGTCAGACTGGATGGTATGGTGTCAACCGCAACAGTTTGTCCTTCTAAATTTAATACAGAAAAAAAGCACCCAAACCAAACTTGCACACCACATAAGATGGTGACCTAATCAACATGGCACGTGCAGGACTAAATTCAAAAGCAAATAGTAAACAAAGAAACTACTTAGAAACTATTTTTCCTTTGATATTCCAGATTTTCTTTCGCCGTCAGATTTGTGAGCCGGTGCCAGCAACATCTGCATTTTAGAAACGCTGCCAGATATATTACGAGAAGGAACTGGAGCAGAACAGCTCTCTAGCGATGCACCATGGACATTATGCAAATACCATAAGAGAACATATTAGCTAGTCTATCGGCTACCCTCAGAGATGCTTCTACCAAATTGTTTCAGAAGCTCAGCGTGAGCCGCCACTGAGCTGTGGGATGAGTGAATATAAATCAGGGTGACAGCAATCTTTTTGACATTAAGTGTTCTTCCCACTTTCTAAACATATAGGATTCATAGTCTAAACAGCAACCTTTGTATAGCATTTAACATTATCTCTCTAAAGTTTGGTGCAGTGATTGCAAGGAGACACTTAAGCATCACAAAATACGCCAAAATGAAGATGCATTCATTGTGAATAACCCAGAGCAGTTCATTGGAACACATTCGCTCTAATGTCCCATAACACTTGACGTGCATAAAAAGAGCATTCGAGCACAAGTCAGAATGGTTGAGGTAACAATGTTGACGACAGCATATATTCCCTGTAATAGTCTTGTTGTTTGTTTTTAAAGAGGCTTTGCTCCTGCATGCCATTACAGAGCTAATGATATACGATTGTCATCTCACACATTGCAGAGCTAATTGGGCCTCTGTGATCACGCCTAATGGCTTTACCAGGGAATTATTGACACAATGATGTGGGCTGACATGCTACAGGTAGGTGAATAAATAAATAAGCAACCCCCCCGCTGCCCCTCCCACCCTCTTCTACCCAGATGCGAGGCTCGTCAATCTTAGCAACTGCCTCTGGGGCAACCCAGTCAGTTAACATTTTAGAAAAAGGCTGCCCATTAATAATAAAGGCATATTAACATAAGTTAATTCTGCTGCAGTGTGGGACTCAGTGGAACAGTTATTAAAGTCCAATTTGGCCCCATTAATAATGCATCCACCTTTGACTTTCTGATATCCAGATTATGTGGTATTACTCTGGCTATACATTATTTATAAACCACTTTCAATTGGGGACCTTGATGACTTCTAATTGGCTGATGGTGGTGCCATTAAGTTATCCCTGATGAGACTTGTCAATCAAGGTGTATTCTGTCGACCTCACTTTCCAACACAGACAGACAGGCACATACAAACGCGCAGGCACAGACACACACACACATATCAGCGTGCCAACAGTTTCACAGTGCGAGACCGCACCACAGTGCTTTAGCCTCTGCAAAAAAAAATAAAATTTAAAAAAAAGAATACAAAAAAAATAAAAAAATGGGGGTAAGGGTGCCTTGACTCCTGCCCATCACAGCCATTTGAAGTGTCACAGAATGGGAGGCTAAACGGCATGGGGCTTGCTGTTAGCGAGGCCTGGCTTTAAAAGTTAATGGCTCCTGTGCTATGCTGAATGACACTGGAAGGGTGAGCAATTGTCATCCTTTCATCATCTGGGGGCCTTTTGTCAGTCAGTCACTCACTCAGACAGACAGACGGTGGCATGAGCACAGGATATACTCAGGAGCGTGCAGTAAGCACATGAGTTAAAACTGAACAAATGTGTGTGCGTATATAAGCACATTATGGAGAGAAACAACAAGGCTTTCATCTTGTAGGACAGCTTGTTGCAGCTTTTTTGATGACACATGATGAGGTGTACAAACAGCAAGGACTCACATGTCCCTCACAGCGTCAGGCTGTTCCAATCAAGCTGCAAAGCACATCATTCTGTCCTGCTTGGAGAGTTCTCACCGCATGGGAGCGCAACATAATGGTAAGGTAATAATGTGAAACAAAAGGCCAATCATTCATTCATTCATTTTCCATACCGCTTAACCTCACTCGGGTCGCAGGCGTGCTGCAGCCTATCCCAGCTATCTTCGGGCGAGAGAGGTGGGGTACACTTTGAATTGAAACAACCATTCACACTCACATTCACACCTAAGGGCAATTTAGAGTCTTCAATTAACCTACCATGCATGTTTTGGGAATGTGGGAGGAAACCGGAGTACCTGAAGAAAACCCACACATGCACGGGGAAAAAATGCAAACTCCAGACAGGCGAGGCCGGATTTGAACCCAGGTCCTCAGAACTGTGAGGCAGATGTGCTAACCCGTTTTCACCCGAGGGCAATCATTTGATAAAGAATATATCGCCGCAAATCTTCACATCCTTAGGAACCGAAGCTTGATTCGGTTCATTAAACTTTACCTTGAGCTCCATGGAATGGGAATTTGGCAAATAAGAAGGGACCTCGACATGAGGTCCCTTCTTATTTGCCAAATTTGGCAAGCGCCGCATCCCATGAGGAGCAGTGGCAGCAGCTGTGCTTGACTGAGGAATATTCAGCTGCTCTATTAACAAGAAAGTACCTGTACTTTGAATATACAATACAACCAAATGGCCATCAAGAGCTTTCCTAGAATATTAATCATTGTGACACACTGCATTATAAAGCTGTATTTTCTGTAGAAAATACAACAAATATATGCAGAAAATCACATTCAAACCCGTGTTAAATAGTACCCATCTAGACCACAATTCAAGTGACTTTAAATAAACCCAATTCAAGTTTAGCTGATTAAATTAGATTTACTTACCTTTACTTTCAAAGTTAAATTTTATTAGAAAATATATTGTTGACAATAATCACCGACTTCAATTTGTCTGCGGTTGAGCGGTTGAGTCGGTTTCGGCTGAGTCGCTCGGTGGGCGGCGGGCCTAGCATTCAATCCTATGAGCGATTTAGAGGCATCAATTAACTTAAGAAGCATGTTTTTTGGATAACAATAATAATATAGGCAAAATTGCACAGGTAATGCTCATTTTTATATGCAGATGTACGAGCACAAACAATACAAGGCATAAATTATGATATCAAAATTCCCCATGTATATTTTGTATGATTAATGCTTATTTCTCATGTTTAATCAAGCACTAATAGTTTGTTATGGTCTCATTGGCGCCACTCTGATAAAATGTTAGCATCAATATTCATATGTACTGAATATTCATGTCCATCCTTGCCCATCAGTATGCCTGCTAGGCTGCATTAGAAGGCCAGCACTTATAATTGGCAATCTTTCCCTGTTGGTTGACAGTACAGACGAGTCATTTCCTTGCATTCAAATCTGCGAGTCGCACAAAGCCAGCTTGTCAACTTTCCACTTCATTACAGGTCAAGCAATAGACTCATTTCTCTCAGGCGCGTCGCGCCCATAATTGTTTTCCACCTCTCCTTTCATAGCCAATTTACATTTGCTTCCTTGGCGAGTGTAAAAGAGACAGAGGAACGGGAGATGAAAAAGCTCCTGCTTTTCACTTCCACTCAATGTCCATTAACGACTTGACACATGGAACGCAAAAAAAGTAATATGAATTTTACTCCCTGCACTCTAGCGTTTGCTTTGAGGCATATGATACAGTATGTTGTAACTGAGGCCGGAATTTGATAGGAAATTATGGCGTAGAACAGACAGGGAAGAGGATGAATGCGGCAAAATATAAAAGGCTTGCACTGGGCCATAATCCTGTTTGATGGAGTTTACAACTTTACAAATATAGAAAATGTTCATATAAAACTGATGAAACTTATGATGAATTAAATTATTGTGTATATGTAAATAAAATAAAGAAGCTGTGATTTGAGTTTAGCGTAATTCAATTTGGAGCTTATGTGTATGAAACCAAAACGACACTAGTCACCATGCATTGAATTAAATGTTTCCATATTTAAATGTCTGTCAACTGTACTTAAGCAATCCGGGTGAGGTCAGTAAAGGTGCTCTTCATGAACTCTTAGGGGATCTGTAAAGATCTAATGCTAAAACAAAAACATACAAATAAAAACATCCCTCCATCCATCCATTTTCTGGACCGCTTATCCTCACTAGTGTCGCGGGCTGCTGGAGACTATCCCAGCTATCTTCGTGCGGGAGGCGGGCTACACCCTGAACTGGTCACCAGCCAATCGCAGGGCACACATAAACAAACAACCATTTGAACTCACATTCACACCAACGGGAAATTTAGAGTCTTCAATTAACCTACCATGCATGTTTTGGGGATGTGGGAGGAAACCGGAGTACCCGGAGAAAACCCACGCAGGCACGGGGAGAACATGCAAACTCCACACAGGCGAGGCCAGGAATTGAACCCCGGTCCTCAGAACTGTGAGGCAGACGCCCACCATGCCGCCAAATAAAACAACAATGCACCGTATATTCTGCTTTCTCAATCTGCTTTCTCGGTTTAAACTGGGAAAGTGAAATTCTATACCTGCAAATGTCAGAGACTGGGAGCTTTGTAGTGTTTCAAACCAACCTCAAACCTCAGCTAATGTTATGTCAATATTGTCATCTCCAATGATTGCCTTGTATTTATTGCAGATTTCAAACCATTACTTTATTCATCATCATGGTATGTAATAATTTACTTCATTTTAGTGCACTGATTTTATTCAATCACAATGGTGGACCTTTATAGACTGTGGTATTTTTATAATGTGTAATTGTTGTGCTGTGCTGTTTGTTTGTTCTTTTGCTATCTGCCCAGGGACAACCGATGCAAATTAGCTTTTAGCTAACTCTGGTCCAATTTCTTTTAATTGTGCATAAAAATAAACAATTCAAATAAATAAATAGTCATCACTTCACACATAGTTGTAATTGTCACTATGCGCAAAAAGGGTTATTCAAAAAATCAGCATGCCCTCTGGCTTAAATGAAACACGATATGAACTTAAATATTATTTCTATGGATGTGAACGAACTATTATTATTGTATGTCCATAAATACTAGACTGTATACACATCTGACAGTGCACCATTCACAGTGGGCATATTCTCCCATTGGTGCGTAAATCAGTAATTTACACGCCTGGCTTGCGCAGATTCTCCGGCAATGACTTCTGACACACCCACCGCCCGTACCCGGGTGGTCTGCGCGTAACGGCTTGAGAGGCGTGACTCATTGAAGTCTGCAGGAGGGTAGAATTCCCGGAATGTGGGGTTTCCCTGAGACATGTGAATGCCATTGAAATCCATTTGAAGAATATGTCAGGCTTTAAATGTGAAATTAAAGGAAACGGAAGTAGATGATAGTCGCCTGTGAGATGCGAGCGCCGCTCGTCGAACAGGCTACTTGGAAGGAGCATGTGTTTTTGTATTGTCTCGTCTCTATTGAATACATCTTGTACAGTAAGTCTTTGGCAGAACACGCGCAAGGCCAAATATGAGAGGGAAGTCCCACACTTAAGTTCGCACATGGCCAGACGGTGTGCAACTGATAGAATTAAGCGGACGGCAGAATTGCCACAGTCAGTAAAGGGCGGAGTTGCGCGGCGCTTCTGATTTAACCATATGGGAGAATATGGCCCATGATGCAGTGCAGTACTGCACCACTCCAAACTACAACCATTAACCAACAATGGAATTATTTGATACTAAAGATGTAAACAGTTTAAAGTGTATTAAATAAACCATTCAAAGACTTGAAAAACATGGATGGAATAAAACTGACCGAATAGACAATAGCTGGCAAAAACACACCCCACTGCAATAATGTTTATGGAGTCACAAATATGTTCCGGAATCTGTCAGCAAGATTAATCAGTGCAGAAATTTGGCATATTTTTTCTTGCTCCAAATCGGATTACCATGACCTGGATGACTGACAAACTCCACATACATTTTGCTTCAAATGTTGAAGTCGATATCATATGAATTGTTTAGTCTTTTGATTTTTTCTTATAGTGCTTTTATGAAATATAATGCAGCTGCAATAACTTTCTATCATCTTTTTCCTTCTCACCCTCCATCTCTGTGCACATATTTCTTGACTTGAACTGGTAACTTGTAAGCATGTTTTAACCAATGCTAACTGAATGACATTGCAAATTCACACAATTCAGCTTTCAGCAATTATAAAGATTATAGTCCATGCAGCAAAGCAGTCACAGTCAGATGCTGGTTTTGTAAGATGTACAGCACTCTTTTTGTTGTGGCTGACAAGTGTGAACATATTAAACAAACAGACTGCCAAAGTGACCATGTCTACATGCGGGAAGGAGCTGACAAGCTTAAGTGAAATGTAGACCAATATTACCGTGGATTGCATCAGCAGCACAGATCTAACTGCAGAGGGCCTCTAAAACCCAAACCCGGCAAAGCACCGCCAACATTCTCGGCAGCAGCATGTCTGCTTTTAAAAGATTCTCCTTGCCAAAATGATTGCTAGAAGGTTCACAAGGATTTCATGTCTTGGGATTGCAGAATTATTCTTCATGTTGCATAAACTGTTACTAGCAAAACTCAATTTTCCAAAGTGTATTTTATGTCATAGATTTGTATTCATTTTTATAAATATTCATGTGTGAGAGCCCCTTACTGAACTCTCTTGCTATGCTGGTTAACTTGTGAGAAACTATGTTCATCAAACCACTGTTGGAGGCTTTTCCTTTTACCACCGTGCAAGACCACATGGCTGTTTTTCTGGTTGCACTGCAGAGAGACCTTCACAAGGCCGAGCATTTAATTGCTTCTTTGCAGGGGGCTCGTCTTAACTTTGCCTTCGCCTCACACCCTTTCTTTCATGAAAGAAAGAGAGAAATCTTTGAGACAGTGGCAAAAAGGATTTTTGCTTATGCTTGATCTTCCCTGCGGAGTTTGTCTAACAAAAGAAGATCTTTTAATTTGGGCTCAACAGGGGCCTTCCACTATATTCAGCATCACAGAAATTCTGCTAAGAAAAAATATTTTCAAATGTCCCAAATAAATTGCATGACCTCACAAGTCGAGATTTGAGCATGTCTGCGGGTCTGCCTCAAGCCAGTATTCTTTAGGAAACATTCCTCTATTGTTCTAATTATCTAAAAGACAAACTGAATATTATTCTTAATTTTAAACAGGTCTGCCAAACATAAAATATGCTTATACACAGACATGTTGTCGAGGAGACACGGGAGATGAATTTAAATCTCATAATACAAGTGAAACAGTTCAGATTTTTTGCTCTTAAGATGTAAAATTCAGATAAAGTGTCATGGCAAAATTCATGTTGAAACACTTGGAAAAGAAATGAAATTGGTTATATTTGGAAGGCCACTTCCAAATGTGGCAAAAAATCCAATACGTACTGTATGATATCGACTAATGTGACTGCAGTGTAAATGCACGTATCGGATATACCCCGTCAATGTGAGTTAGACGTCATCCAACTAAACCTATTGGTGACTGATAATATTGTAAAAAATACCACCTGTAAGCTATAGAGAAAGCATAGACCACATATGGTACATATGGTACATTAGAGGTGTTTCGATCATTAAATACAAAAAATAACTGCAGAAGTTATTGGACTAACGTGGAAGTTACCCTGATTTAAATCTTTGGGGGGAGAGTCAGCCCAGACCTTCAAACCATATGTAATATTTAACATGACATATATATTATTTGTATCTATGTGTACTTATATGTTGTCACTGCCTGGAGTTAATGTGTTATTTCTGTGCAACTCGGGCATCTGCGCATGTTGGATATGTGTCCTATGAAATGTATGTGTAAAAAGACAAAAAAAAAAAAAAAAAAAAAAAGAAAGAAAGAAAGGAAAGAAAAGAAAACAAAAGGGCATAAACCAAAACTGGGCACTTGAACCTCCAGTATAAATCCAGCCAGGGAAGCGCCTGAGCTCTTGACAAGCTACATGTAGAGCGTCTCAATACTGTGTATGGTGTTAGGTTCAGTTACATCTGTTCAATGATCTTCTCCACAGTGGTTCTGTAACGGTTATGTAAAACTAAATCACAGATACACACACCGAAAGCAGTTTTATTTTGAATATAAAAAAATAGCAGCAAACAAAATCTTATCACATTTTTTTTAATATAAAAAAATATGCAATGCACGACTCCACAAAAATCCACTTAAAATGACTAAACAACAGTGACATATTCAATCGAGGGACATCACAAATAGACGGAGTTGGGAGAGTTACTTTAAAAATGGATACTGATACAGTTACCAGTTCCCTGATTAAAAACGTAGTTAGCAACGTAATCCAAGCATCATAATATTAAAGAAATGTAACTTGATTACTTTTAATCACTTTTGGATTACTCCAATACCAACTATGCTAAAAAAGACAAAATACATTAAATATCAATACAATATATATTTCTGCATATTTATCTGGTCTTTTCGGTCTTAAGAATGTTGAATGTGCATGGTTTTGGAACGCGGGAGTAAGCTAAAGCACCTGGAATTCAAATTCTAAACCTTAGAACTATGAGGCAGACATGGTAACCATTTACTCACTGTGTTGTGAATAGAGATAGATAGATAGATATATAGATAGATAGATAGATTTGCTAGCTGAGTAAAGTTTTGAAAACCTTCACACAGAACTTTTTAACAACTGAAATGGAAACAGGCGTGTCAAAGTATTCACAAACATTTCCCTACCACTATACACGGGAACTATACAAAGCTCAGAATTTGCCTTGTGCAAAGCCTCAGACTGCAGCCTGCTCACTCAACTTTAATTCTGCGACTATCAAGGGATTCACCATGCTATTAAGAGTCTTCAATCAACCTACCATGCATGTTTTGGGGATGTGGGAGGACACCGGAGTGCCCAGAGAAAACCCACGTAGGCACGGGGCGAACATGCAAACTCCACACAAGCAGGGCCGGGATTTGAACCCCGGTCCTCAGAACTGTGAGACAGATGTGCTAGCCAGTCACCCACCATGTCGCTGTGAAGTAAGCAGACTTTTATTATTATCTTATTCAAAGCTGAAGACTCCAGCAATGTCCCAATACTTTTGTCCATCCTCACTTAAGTTTAGGAATAAATGATTTTGTAGTTTTTCCATTTTACAGTGGTTAACTTGCTTTCACATTTGTATTAGACAAATAGGAGCATTACAAAATGAGACAGTTGAGGTACAAAATTATTTATATAAAAAGAAAATAGGCTTGAGGTGCATTAGCTACACCACTAAACTTTGCATTATACCTGCATCATTAAATATTGACTGTTTGAGACACAGAAATCGTTTCTACTTTCATTATTTCGTATGGGAAAGAAAAAAACTTTGGAGACGGACCAGGGCCCAGAAATGGATCTTACTTAATAATCATTATGATTTAACAGGTTCCTCTGTATTTTACTGGTTTTTGGCCCAGTTCATTCCCTTTGGAACAACCTACATCCTGTATCTTTAAAGGGGAACCAAACCCAAGATGTCAAAACTTTGTTATATTTTGGATGTGCATATCTTCTTTATCTGCTGCTGTTTACTAAATCAACAGAGTATTTATTCTAAAAAAATATGCTTAAAACATGGCCGGCATATTGAGATCTTTTCACTCTTGCGACAGTGCGAATTCGCTAGAATGGGACATATAGTCACCAGTTCTGACTTATTATGCATGCAGTTTTATTGACAAAGAAAACCATTCAGTTAGTAAATATTCAGCAATGACAAGCTACACATCATTGCTGTCAAGTGGAATCCCAGCTGACTTGCAGCATCTGTTCAGCATTGTTCAAATTGGTATCCTACCTCATACAGGTATTGCCATCATGTTGCCACCAACCTTAACACAACACCATCCTGAAATCATGTTCGATTCTTAATTTAACATGCTAAGAAATCACTAATTAATTATGTCATTTATTAAAATTATATAATATGGAGCCAGCTCGTCAGTGTTAGCGGGTAGTGGCTAGCTGCTCGCCCTGCGGCCTCTTGCCCCAGCTGGGTGGTCACTGCCCGGTTGGCTGCCGGCGGGCTCCTTTTCAATGCTGACAGTCTGACACAGTCGCAGTTTCTACTGAAGCGTTACAGCAATCCAACAAAAACAAACCAGGCTCAAATGTATCTAACCTAACTACTTTCGCTCTGTAGCGTATATTGGTTTTGGATAAAACGTAATTAATTTTGGAAAAAGAAGAAAAAAACGCCAGAAGTGACGCCTGTGTTGCTTCCGGTTCAGCTTGTTTAACATTATAATCAAACTATTGTCTCGAAAAGGGGCACCACGCCCCTTTTTATACGTGTAAAATAATAAAACAGACATTTATCTTCGGTAAAAAAAACTTTGAATGCAAGTCCACAGGTTTGCAGTAACTCTCAACCGCTAGTGGGTGTCGCTTGTGTTCCATCAATTGTCCCAGAGGGTCTTGCATGCATTTCAAAGGAGCAAATGGTTCTTTGAACGTTTTTCCAAACTTTTGGTCACTATCTTGGGCCTGCACACCAGGCTTTGATGACTGGAAGCCCATGTTTCTTGGGGAACTGTTAATTAGTTTAAGGTCCGGGTGATATAAACCAGGCATCCTTGTGGCCATCTTGCACAGCGGGGTGGCTTGGAAGAATGCATTTTCTCAAGTTGTTGTTTTGGGGGTTGCTATGACAATCGGGCCAAAGTCACTACACTCATTATTGTAAAAAAAATAAAAATAAAATCCAGACATCTGCACATCTGCCTCACAGTACTGAGGACCGGGGATTCAAATCCCGGCCTCGCCTGTTAGGAGTTTGCATGTTCGCCCTGTGCCTGCGTGGGTTTTCTCTGGGCACTCCGGTGTCCTCCCACATCCCCAAAACATGCATGGTAGGTTGAAGACTCTAAATTGCCCATAGGTGTGAATGTGAGTGCGGATGGTTGTTTGTTTATATGTGCCCTGCGATTGGCTGGCGACCAGTTCAGGGTGTACCCCGTCTCTCGTCCGAAGATTGCTGGGATAGGCTCCAGCACACCCGTGACCCTTGTGAGGATAAGCGGTACAAAAAAAATGGATGGATGGATGGAATTGCGATTTAGATCAAAGAGAAAATAATACATTAGAAGTAATATGCCGTTCAAAACAACAACAATCATTGCATCACTGTTTCACTTTATTTCCTACTTGTTAATCATCAGAAATACTGAGGTGTTTTGCAGTATATTAAAGATACCTGATTAACATTATCATACAAAAAAAAGCAATTGGTGATTTTAAAGTTTTCAGAAAACATGGTAAATACAAGATGGTATTTTATCTCACTGGTAATGCGAGGAGCCTCCAGTTCCATTTCACAACATGTTCCCAATATTTAGTAATAAAAACCCGGTGTGCAAAAAGGCGATAATTGGTTTTGGTTGGTTTGTATAATTTCTGCTGCCTCTTAGCTTTTGAAAAGAGATTTTATCTCTGAATAAGCTTTTACCTGGTTCAATAAAGGATAACTAAAATGTAAAATAAGGCTGGCCCTCAAGCTGCTGGACTGTGATGTGAGACCTTCACCTGTCAATTTTAAATGACGCTCAAAATGAGTTTGCTGAAGTCAACTACTGCCTGAATAATGATAACGTCTGGCGCTGTGGCTATGGTTTATAAACAGTTAACTTTCCCATTTGTGTGTGTGTCACACACAGCTCCAAACGCTGACGTTTTATCGATGTTGCCGCGTTTGCGTGAGCTTTTTAGCAGCCGACATTAGCTCGTTAGCTCGCAGGCTTTGTCCCATGTTGTGTGCATCTAAGGAGCAAACCCCGTTGTGCCAGCGGCTTGCTGTGTCATGAGCGGCGCAGGCGGGTGTTACCACAACAATGACAATTTAGCGAGTCCAGAAAAACCTCTCGTGTCCATTAAATGGAATGATAACCTGCCCTACTCTGCCTTTGATTGGCTAGCACCAAGACAGGATTCATACTTTTGATTCGCTGTGTTTGGAAGCTCTTCACCAACATACACACAGACACGTAGGGTGGGTCTTAAACCACGCGTCTACGGAAGAATGAATATGCTTCATGTGTCCCTGCTAATTTTTGTAATTTTTTTCTCACACGTGTGAGGCACATCAAACTGATCACTGAATAATAAACATTTAATCAATAAGAGTCTTCAAGTTGTTTAATGCCACTCCCAAATGAAGTTTACAGTCTAACTAAACACAAAACAAAGAGGCTTACACTTTGTGTGTTTTAAAACAACAGAACTTCTTAGGAATGGCCCCCACTATCTTAATACAAAGATATGAAGGAAAAGACATAGAGAGGCTAATGGTTAGCATCAGTAGTTCCTACAACACTTTGAGTGACATATATTTGACCACAAATGGTGGAACAACACATGTAGACAAATTATACAGTGTAACAATACTCACAGGCACATATTCCTTATCCTCAATGAAAAATGACTAATATTCCAGCAACACACTGAGTAGTAGTAAGCAAAGCAAAGCATAGCAAATTTATTTATATAGCGCATTTCATACACAATGTGCTTTACACGATTAAAACTATTTAAAAATAAAGAAAAAAACAGCTTATAAACATTTAAAACAAAGAGGAAAAAATAAAATAAAAATACAATTAAAACAGCGTACAGTGCAAGAAATATCATTTAAAAGTGGAAATGTTCTAGAAAGCATGTGAAAAAAGCAGAGTTTTTAACCTGGACTTAAAAACATGCACACTTGGGGCTGACGTCACTTCTGTTGGCAACTTATTCCATTTGTGTGCAGCATAATACCTAAATTCTGCTTCACCATGTTCGCTTTGGACTCTGTGCTGTACTATTTGAACTGAGTCTGTTGATCTCAGAGCCCTACTGGGTTTATATTCCATTAGCATTTCATTCATTTGTTCAGGACCTAAACCATTTAGTGATTTATAGACCAGTAACAAAACTTTGAAATATATTCTAAAGCTGACTGGAAGCTAGTGTAAAGACTTTAGAATTGGAGTAATATGCTCTGACCTAGTCACTGATGGTGTAGTGGTACACTCGCCTGACTTTGGTGCAGGCAGCGTTCAGTTCCCACTAAGTGACGGTGTGAATGTGAGTGCGAATGGTTGTCTGTGTCTATATGTGCCCTGTGACTGACTGGCGACCAGTTCAGGGTGTAGTCCGCCTTTCGCCCGAAGTCAGCTGGGATAGGCTCCAGCGTCCCGCGACCCTAACCAGGATAAGCGGTGTTGAAAATGGATGGATGCTCTGACCTCTTTGTTTTGGTCAGAACCCGAGCTGAAGCAGGAGAAAAAGTCTGTTCTTCTTCGTTTGTGTCTGCATGACTGTATTATACAGTAATGTCTCCAGGTGACCAACGCAGACACATCAGAAGGAGCAGCACACTGAATCGGATTGCAGCATTAAATCATGATCACAAACTGTTTAATACTTTACATTCTATTTAATTATGTTATTACTCTATGTTTTTATAAAGTATAATAGTATAGATTGCTATTTTTCCTACTTAGAAAACACAAAAAATATCTTTCTAACGAGCGTGGTCACAGAACGAATTAAAGTATCTCAAGACACCGCTGTACTTTTTTCAGAATTTAAAAGTGAATTGGCTTTTTGAACGCCTTATCTATGATATTCAGGCAAGATGCTGTGAGCAAACCACTTGCCCAGCAGGAGCCGATGCTCAGTGGGGAGTTGGAGGTCTCAGTGTTTCTGGAGGATCTTGAGCCCCTCTCATCCATCTCCACTTGCACCCGTGAGCTCGTTCATTCAAACCCCCTACCTGACTTTGCTGAAAGCCAAGTGGATCCTGGTTAGTACTAATCTGGGGAACGCCTTTGCCATGTGAATCTTAAGAGGTTTGGCATAGCAATGACAGAGGATAATTCAAGGAGTTACCAGACTTAAATATTAGTGAAAAAAGCTCTTGTAAGATGTTCACAGGCAGACGCTCGCAACAGTCTACTCGGAGCACCTCTGAAATCCCCTCAAGTGTTATGAAATACAGTAAATTTACAATAATAATAAAATTCAGTTTTTACGGAATTTGTCTAAAATTTCACTTTAAGAATTTTGCAAGAGGCTTTTGCTACAGTTCAGAGTGTAATTCATATCCAAACCACTTGTACATTTAAATTAAATAGTGGTTTTACCACAAACGGTTTCTCATAAAGAAGCTAAAGAATACAAGCCATCCATCCATCCATTTTCTGTACCTCTTATCCTCACGATAGTGTCGCGGCAGTGCTGGAGCCTATCACAGCTATCTTCGGGCAAGAGACGTGGTAAACCCTGAACTGGTCGCCAGTCAATCGCAGGGCACATATAAGCAAACAACCATTCACACTCACATTCACACCTATGGGCAATTTAGAGTCTTCAATCAACCTCGCATGCATGTTTTTGGGATGTGGGAGGAAACCGGAGTACCTGGAGAAAACCCACGCAGGCACGGGGAGAACATGCAAACTCCACACAGCCGAGGCCGGATTTGAACCCGCGTCCTCAGAACTGTGAGGCAGATGTGCTAACCTGTCGTTCACCGTGCTGCCTAGAATACAGGCCAATAAATTTAAATAATACTAAACTTAGTTTAGTATAACTATGCGCATTAGTCCAATCATTACCGCTTCAATTTTTACATTGACAGTCATATATACTGTACGTTGGGATCTCATTAGATATAATGAATACATTACCCATATAATTACTGTCACACCAAGATGTGATAAGATTTTGTTTGCTGCTATCAAACTAAACTACAATAAGAGCCAGGTGAGTGATTTTGGGTATACTTGCTAAGGACAGGGTTTTTTCTGTCACTCTCTTTGTACAGTCAGCATTTGATATTTTATTGTTGGATGTAAAAGCTTGGATTACAGTCCAAAGCTTATTCTTATTCTTAGCTTGTTCTTATAAGAACAATTTTAACATGTTATACTTTTTATGGCCTGTACCAAGTAATATTAATGTGAGAATGTGGTCTACAACAAGAATCCTGGTTGGCTCATGTTATCTTTCAGAAACAGCTGAGGGGATTTTGGTCTTTATGACAATGACAAGGTATGAAGATGGAAAGTGTCATATGATTTCCTCTGCAGTACATATTGTAGTTAAAAGACAATTTGCTCTAGCTCTAAGAAAAACGGAGACAAATGATGTCTGCCAGTTGAGTTCTGCAGGTTGCGCTGGTGGGGAGTCAGAGGAAGACTGTTCATTCTGATGTGAATGCATGTCAGACATGAGGCTTGATCAGCTCTATTTGCTCTCAAGAAATGTTGCTGTTATTATTCAATACCTCCAGTTTTTGGACTTTTTTCAACACTAAAACTACATTTTAGTTAACTGATTTTAGTGTGTTTCCAACATATTGTACATGTAGATATTATTCTATGATGCTGGGTAAATCCATTTTCTGAGCCGCTTCTCCTCACTAGGGTCGCGGGCGTGCTGGAGCCTATCCCAGCTGCCATCGGGCAGGAGGTGGGGTACACCCTGAACTGGTTGCCAGCCAATCGCAGGGCACATAGAAACAAACAACCATTCGCACTCACAGTCATGCCTACGGGCAATTTAGAGTCTCCAATTAATGCATGTTTTTGGGATGTGGGAGGAAACCGGAGTGCCCGGAGAAAAGATGCTGGGTACATTTAATATTTTATTTTGTTAAATTTTGATTCAAATTTGACATCCAAATTGTGGTGGTTCTAGTCCAATTTTACAGTTTGGGGTGGTGGGGGTATGTCAGGATAGGGCCAGGGATTTTGTGAAAGGGGCACAGTTTTAAACACATGCATGCACGCACGCACGCATACACACACTGTATAAATGGATTTATTCATGGTATTTATTAATTGTATTGTTTAATTTTTTTATTTTCTTCAGTACATTATTTTATCGTATTCTAAAGCCTGACCAGGGACTAACAAATTAGCTGAAGCTAGACAACTTCTATGCGTTTTTAAAGTCAACAAAGATCAGTAGCGAGGAATACACAACATTTCAGCAACACAGTCGGGCTATATTCATCGTACTTATTTTAATAGGCTACTGTTGCGGGCTTGCTTGGTTTTGTGTTGTGGTAAAGTTAACTAATGTTAGCTTGAAGCACGCAATCAACTCAAGCTGACATTAACGTCTGATCTGAAAGGCTGCTATTATAATTCAAAAAGGTGGCTAACAACAGTATTTCCTTTATCGTTCGTGGTCATTGTTTCTTGGTTCTGATTGTCTTTTGCCAGGGGGATGGGAACTTTGTGCTCGGCTTTTCAACAAAATGCACTAAACGATCCCACTCGAATATTGAACTTCAGCGACATGCATTAGTTCCGCCTCGGTGCAATATTGCAAATGTAATATTTGCAGTACGTATTGTACTGCAATATTACAAATTTAATATTTGCAGTACGTTTTGTAGCACCAGGAGAAGTGGACGCAGACTGCATGCAGCATGTTGTACATGCAGTAATTACATGCCAATCGTACTGTTAGACGTTTTGTGTTTTCCCGCAGTACAGTATCTTGTTCTACTCACCTGCAGGTTTTCGTGTTTGTTTTGTTGTTGTACCATAAGTATAGGTTGTGTTCTGGATAGTGACACTTTACTCGTTTTCATTGTGCTGCAAGTTGTGCTGCGTTTCGACTTTATGACGCCCGTGCCTCATCCGCCATTTTGTCCCAGCACCATAGTGTTTCTGCTTAGCTAGTGCATAGTGCTTGCCTGTGTTTGTGCGCCCGAAGTATCTTTGTCTTTTTCGCCCTCATTTTGGTAATGGTAAGTACAACATCTTATTTTTTAATTTTAATGTATTTTAGTTTCTTTATACGAAGTGTGAACCTTTCCTGCTACGGTCACCAGACTGTGGTCGGGAGACGCAGGGGTTAACTCCCTTCTCTCGTTGCACAGCTGAGCTGGGCAGCGGCAACAATAAAGGCACGAAGCACCGATTTGCTGCTTTACTGCCATTATTAGCTCCTCTGCACATTCAACGTCAACGGGTCCTCCGCTAATCACTACTCTTCCCTGGTCGGCGTCACTACACTTGCTACTGTACACACTCGCACCGGCGTGCACTCCTTCCTCCTGCGCAGTTCCGTCTCAGTCACACATCAACACACACGCCCACACACTGAGCTTGCTGTCACAATCACGTGGGACAATACCCGTAATAGAAGTATTTCGCCGTAAATCTTAACGGTAAAATTGAACATTTACGTGGAAATTCATGTTACGTCGCCAGCGTAGGAACGGAACTCGTTTGTAAATCGAAGACTTCCTGTATATGAAATGTTTTGCGCCACGGTGGAAACCGTTTAGCACATATCACGGTCCTCACAGTTCTGAGGACCGGGGTTCAAATCCCGGCCTCGCCTGTGTGGAGTTTGTATGTTCTCCCTGTGCCTGCGTGGGTTTTCTCCGGGTACTCCGGTTTCCTCCCACATCCCCAAAACATGCGTGGTAAGTTAATTGAAGACTCTAAAATTGCCCGTAGGTGTGAATGTGAGTGCGAATGGTTGCTTGTTTATATGTGCCCTGCGATTGGCTGGCAATTAGTTTGGGGTGTGCCCCGCCTCTCGTCCGAATATAGCTGGGATAGGCTCCAGCACGCCCGCGACCCTAGTGAGGATAAAGCGGTACAGAAAATGGATGGATGGATGAAATGTTTTCTTCAACAATATTTCATCCTTTTGATTTTTCTTTTGTTCTTCTCTGATCATCTGATGAATATGATTTGTCATGGTGACTGAGAGAGGAGATAAAATAAAATGTTTACTTCTGGAAAAAAATGTCTTAATGTAATCTTTTAAAAGAATTGATGCAGTGGCACAGGAAAAGATTAATTTATCACGCCATCAAGCACAGGAACAGCTGCACAGAAGCACGAGTGTAAATTGCAAGTCCCTGACAATGCCTACGTTACAGATGGATTTCTCTGTCTGCGTCTCATATTGAGATGTGGCGTGTGAGAGAAGTTGGCGGGAGGGGAGAGAAAAAGAGTTGGTGGGGGGAAAAAAGCAATTTCAGTCAGCTCTCGTCCAAACTTTGTGACAGGGGTAATTTTGATCCATTTGCTCTCGGCTGCTTGCCGTGGCCAATTTTCCATCATTCTCAGAATCCGCCCCAGGGAGAAATTCCTTTGGTCCTAATGGAATCTATTATCATTGTGACATAAGGAAACATACTTGTTGGACATCCCATGAATCTATCTTGCATGCAGTTGTGGAGACAAAATATGAGTCTGTTTATTGTCTGTGTAGATTCTCAGTCTGTTTATTCTTTTTCTGAAAGTTTTACTGAAGTTTTAAGCACTGCTTCTACTGGTTGTGACAGTCCGGAACACGGGCGATAGCCCAAGAAGCCGCCCAATGTAAACTTGGATGCTGACAGGCAGGATGAAAAGAAAGAGCATGAAGGGGTGTGTGAAATGCTGGAGAGATGGACCTTTCAAATCGCATCACTGGCTGAAGGATCGTATTTGTATTTGGCTGAAGATCTGCACAACACCACCCCCCAACCCCGAAAAAAAAGCTCTCCTATTCTTGATCGAGATGTCCGTTTTGCTGAACCAAAGTGAAAATGAAGGAAGTCACAAAATTTGCACAACATTACAGTTTAAAATTACATAAAGAACTGCAGTATGCATTTTTACATGCCCCATTGATTTTTAGATGGGGGGCTGTAAATCTTTCACGCCTTTCACAGGTTTCTCAGACTGATTCCTGCCCTGCAGCATTGTCCTTTGTCCAGTCCTACCAGCTAAGCCTTTTCAGATGCAGATGGTTATATGGCCAGAATCAATAAAGGTTTTGTGGTTTGAGTCCACAGCTGAAGGCTAACTTCACAGTACACCTCGCAAGAACTCTGTTAAAGCCTGTCTGTCCTCCTCCACCTCTTTCCCGAGCTCCCCTTACTGCTGACCACCCACGTGGCGCACAACTGATCTCCACTGCGGCCCTGTTGCTGATTCTTTCCGACAGATTAGAAATGGCAATTATGTCTTATCAAGATAGAGGGTCAATAAAATATTGAAGCAACAGTGTTTACGGAGATTATGCCTCCAAGTGCCTGATGGAGATTATGGCCCAGTTCAAATTCTAGTTTGGCCCGAAATAGGGGCACTGTTGAATTATGGATCACACGGTGAGCTTCTGGGAATGCAACAAAAGATAGCGAGGTAATCCCAGAATGCTGACGGCCCTGAAAGGGAAGGGGTGGTGGCGGGGGGGATGCAAGCTGATAGGACAAGGAGGGAAAATCTGTTGATGGATGAGAGTTTGGCCTCTTGGCTGGTGTACTTTTTGGTATCAACGAACGATCTGTAAAAAGAACCACTTTAGACACCTTGCTCTCATATAAGTATTTTAACTACACGTTGTGTTCACTTTCAGATAACAAATGTTCAGTTTCAGTTTACATAGCAAAGAATTACTTATTTAGCACACAATCTTGTCACAAAGAGCACTGGCTCTGGGCAGGGTATCAGACAAAACTTTGCAAGGGGATGAGTTTCTTGTGGCCCAAAAAAGAAAGGTAAATGAATAAGATGCTGATTTAATAAATAACACATACTGTCAGCAGAGAATCTGTCCTACTTTTCACATAATTTGCTTTTCCCAATGAAAGGAGATACCATGTTTAATTAAATTTGTTTTAGCTTTCTTTGAAGTTACCATAGGTGATGGACCTCAATTATAATGTACTAATTAAAAAAAAAAAAGCAGGAGTAAATAAAATATTACACTGGAAAAAATGTGAAGCTCATGAAACTCTTATCATCCCTGTTAAAAGAAGGGAGAGCAACTAAAATTGAAAATGATGGTTGGGAGTCTTTAGGAGGCAGCCTGTGATTTCCAAATTATCATATTTTCCGAGTCAATAAAATAAAAAAAAAAGCTTATGATCGTGCTAGCTACGCAGACAGCCTTTAATAAGATAGGGTTGCTGGAGCGCAGCAGATCAAGGGCCCACGCTGTTCGAAGCCTTTGCACACGAATGCATGAGTGTGTGGGTCTTTGTATGTGTCTCTGTGTATGTGTTATGCACCTACCCTAAATAGTGTAGAAAAGTGTGTGTTTTGTGTGTACTTGCTTGTTGTGTGTTGCATGCTGTATCCATGAATCGCATAATAGCATAATAGCTCCACACAGATGGAGGGCATGTCCAAAAGGTCAAACCAATAAACATGTAGGTCTGTCATTGAAACAATCAAAGAGTTGGCTAGCTTTACTGGTGATCCCAACCAGGGTACCGTGGTACACTAGTGTGCCATGAGAGATCATCAAGGGTGCCACGGGAAATTTTGTTTGATGGCGTGGCGTGAGAGTTTTGTAACATATTATTATATTATATATTATTAATAATGTCCTTGGCTCAAAGATTGGGAAACACTGAGCTATTCTATTAATGAACTGCTCAATCACGAGAAGCTCTACACTACTCACTCAATTCTAACTTTTCACCTTAATTTTTGAAGACTAGGTGTCAAATATTACTTTCCATTTTGTGTGTACTCCATACTAGGGATGTGTGGTATAAACAGTATAGTCGGTAGAAGGTATAAATTTGGGCGAAGGTACAGATTTGGACTCAATCGACCAATTGCGATAACTATTGATGATGTCATCGTATCTGTCTCAGTACAAAAATGGCTCGTGCACATCTGGTCATGGAGCTTCCAGGCAGCACCATTTTATTTCTTTATTTTTTTTAAACCAGCTCCGAGCTGGTTAAAAGACCAGTGCGTCCACGTACATCACTCCCTACTCTAGCAGCAGCTGCTCAGAAAGGACTGTGGGAATGCTCGCTTGTGCTGCACCAGCCAACACAGTACGAGATGCGGCTAGATAGCTAGCGGCTAACTGTCATGAATCCTCAGTGCTGAGCCACTGCTGCCGCGACTGTGTGCAACTGTGCACCTTCAAAGGGAGGGCACCAGCGAGAGAGCGGAGTGTGAGGAAATATTCGGAGAAACAAAAAAGCCATCCATAGGAGGGACACGAGGCACATTTGTTGGCGACGAATGTGTGCATGTAAGAGGGGGGATGGGCAAGGCAGCACAGAAGTTGGCAGAAGAAAAAAAATAATAAAAAAACAGGCGTTCACGATGGTGTACTTCCTAATCCTCCATGGTGGATAACAAGAAAACATTTATGAATTTTTTTTACCACTAAAGGAGGACAATAAGTAATTAACATAAGAAAGACGCATCATCACCTTATCACAATATGCAAGTTTTTTGCCAGCTAATGCCAAGTAAAGATATGCAGCAACGCTTCTGCACAACATTAGCACCCAACCTTTGTCTGATCCTTACGCAATTACGGTCATGTGGGACCCAAAGCCATTCACATGTGAATCCCCAACTTTTTGCACTTTCCTCATTAATTAAATCTAAATGCAACTTGCTTTTATATTATACATTATATAATATTTTATATTTCCATATGTAATGTAGTCAAGCCTACGTTTGTCATTACTATTTGTACCTAATATGAAAAATATTAAACATTCAAGATGTTTATTGACATATGCACGGTAAAAACACAATGAAATTCTTACCTTGCTAGTCTGGCTCCACTTAGACAAAGATGATAAATAAGAACAATATGATATATAATGGCGGCACGGAGAACGACTGGATAGCACATCTGCCTCACAGTTCTGAGGACTCTGCATGTTCTCACCATGCCTGCGTGGGTTTTCTCCGGGTACTCCGGTTTCCTCCCACATCCCAAAAACATGCATGGTATGTTAATTGAGGACTCTAAATTGCCCATAGATGTGAATGTGAGTGTAAATGGTTGTTTGTGTGTTGTTGGCCCTGCGACTAGCTGGCAACCTGTTCAGTGTGTACCCCGCCCCTGGCCCAGAGTCAGCTGGGATAGGCTCCAGCACGCCCGTGACCCTATTGAGGATAAGCGGTATGGAAGATGATTGAATGAATGAATGATTGCCCTTTTGTTTCACATTACACTAATTCCATAATATATTGCAAAAAAATAAAATAAACAAATTATAATGTTATTTGTCATACCATATATAAAGTGTTGAAAGTAAACACGGTCGTTGTCAGTATGTTCCACAAGTTAAATCTTAACTGTTGCGATTCAAAGCTTTCGATGAGTTTCAGGTTTCTTTGGTATGTGGTAAAAGCTCTTCGGCTCACTCTTATATCTTTTTGTACAGCTGATAATGCAACACTAAAATTATTATATTAACAAAAACAACAACCCATTCATAAATGCTCCTATTATCATTTTTACACTGAAGCTCATATTGCGATAAATACCGTTACAGTGAAGGGATTAAATTTATACCATGATATGAATTTGATGTCATATCCCCCAGACCTACTCCATACAATAAGCTTCATGCAGAGTATAGTCTGCAACCACAATGCATTTTTTAAGTGTGCTGAATTGAAAAACTTTTTTTTACAATTATTATAGGAATTAGAATATTATAATATTAATATTTGACTGAAATCACAATGCAGTCATTTGTTTTTTCCTGTTATTGCATGATTTCAATGACTATAATGTCAGTCACAATATTTGTGGCAGCATGTTTAGTTAATAATGAGCTTTTTAAATAACCATTTGCTGTCTCACATGCAGAGGAAAATTTGCGACAGTCATTGACCCCTCCTTGAGCCGTTGGTGGAGGGGTTTGTGTGTCCCAATGTTCCAAGGAGCTAAGTTGTCTGGGGCTTTATGCTCCTGGCAGGGTCACACATGGCAAACAGGTCCTAGGTGAGGGACCAGACAAAGCACGGCTCAAAGACCCCTTATGATGATGACAAAAAAATGGACTCCGGTTTCCCTTGCCCGGACGCGGGTCACCGGGGCCCCCCTCTGGAGCCAGGCCTGGAGGTGGGGCTCAAAGGCGAGCGCTTGGTGGCCGGGGCTACACCCATGGGGCCTGGCCGGGCACAGCCCGAAAGGGTAACGTGGGCCCCCCTTCCCATGGGCTCACCACCTGTGGGAGGGCCCATAGGGGTCGGGTGCAGTGCAAGCTGGGCGGTGACCGAAGGCGGGGACGTTGGCGATCCGATCCTCGGCTACAGAAACTGGCTCTAGGGACGTGGAATGTCACCTCTCTGGCAAAGAAGGAGCCCGAGCTGGTGTGTGAGGTCGAGAAGTTCCGACTAGATATAGTCGGACTCGCTTCCACGCACAGCTTGGGCTCTGGTACCAGTCCTCTCAAGAGGGGTTGGACTCTCTTCCACTCTGGAGTTGCCCACAGTGAGAGGCGGCGAGCAGGTGTGGGTATACTTATTGCTCCCCGGCTCGGCGCCTGCACGTTGGGGTTCACCCCGGTGGACGAGAGGGTAGCCTCCCTCCGCCTTCGGGTGGGGGGAAGGGTCCTGACTGTTGTTTGTGCCAATGCACCAAACAGAAGTTCAGAGTACCCACCCTTTTTGGAGTCCTTGTCGTGTGTGTGTGTGTGTGTGTGTTCCGGGTTTTGTCTTCCCCCCCTGTTTCTCACACACCTGCTCCTGTGAGCATCTTCACCACCTGTGCCTCGTTCACCCTAATTACCCCTTGTATATAACCTCGTGTCTCATTCCCTCTCGTTGCCAGTTCGTTGTACCTTGTCGTCGCGTTCCAGCATTCCTTGTTTCCACGTCATAGATTCACAGTAAGACTTGACCTTGTTCCGATTATCGACCTTGCCTCTTTGCCTCATGTTTTTGGATACCGTTGCCTCTCTTGGATTGCCTGCCTGTGTACCGACCTATGCCCGTCTATTAAACCTCTCTTTTTGGAAACTGTCTATTTGTTTTGGAGTCGTGCATTTTTGGGTCCTATCCTCTGTTCTGTTCATGACAGAACGAACTGGCCATAACATGGACCCAGCAGACTCACACCCGGTGCGCAAAGCCCTTCAAGTGCAGGGTCAACGCCTCACGAAGCAGGATGAGCAGATTGCTGCCCTCCACCTTCATCTAGAGGGACTGTCAAGGCATCAGGACATTATGATGAGACAGGTGGCCTCGCAGTTTGAACTTCTTTTGAAATTTTTTCAAGAGAAGGAACCAGTTGGCACCACACCCAGTACCGCCACGGTACTTCCATGTGAAGTATTCACCATGCAGCCACCTGCCACCTCTGCTGCTGTCTGCCCACAGCTCTCTCGACCGGAGAGGTTCTCTGGAAATTCTGGGAACATTAAGCCGTTCATCACGCAGTGCGAGCTCCACTTTGAACTACAGGCAGCTTCCTTCCCCACCGAGCGGGCAAAAATCGCATTCGTCATTTCCCACCTGACTGGTCGTGCGGAGGCGTGGGCTACTGCTGAATGGAGCCGCAATTCCGCCGCGTGTCATTCATGGGCTTTTTTCGTAAAGACTATGGAGCAAATTTTTCAATTTTCCACTCCTGATCGTGAGGCAGCTCGCTCCCTTGTCACCTTACAACAAGGCAAGCGCAGGGTGTCAGATTACGCGATTGAGTTTCGCATTCTAGCTGCTGAGAGTCATTGGAATAATCGGGCGCTACTCGATGCCTTTTTTCAAGGACTATCCCCCGCCGTCAAGGATCATTTAGTCCCGCTAGACCTGCCGACCGACTTGGACACTCTCATTGCTCTCGCCGTAAAGATTGACAAGAGGCTTTTGGATCGCGAGCTGGATGGAGATCGGCGGAGGGCTGCGTCAACGCGCACTTGGAGGACGAGCCTCTGTGACCAACCAAACCAAGGCAGATCCCCTGGTTCCGGTCTCAACCCACTGGCTAGCGTCCCCACGGATGAACCCATGCAACTGGGCAGGTTCCGTCTCTCCCCTGAGGAACGTCAATGCCGGCTGAGGGAAGGGCGGTGCTTCTACTGCGGTCAGTTGGGTCATTCCGTGAGCAACTGTCACGTCAAAGTTGCCGGTGCCGGTAGCCAGGGCATGGGAGAGGTGAGTCTGAATTTCATTAAGGAAGACCCTACACGGGTTCTTCCTAAAGTGACACTATGCTCTCCGGATCAAGAAATTCATACACCTGTATTAATTGACTCTGGTTCTGATGCAAACTTACTCAACTCCATCCTTGTTAAACGTATGCACCTTAGAACCTTTGGAATAAAACGCCACCGCAACACCTATGCTGCAGATGGCAGTTTTATGGACAAGATCACTCACCGCACCCAAACACTCACATTGACATTCCCTGATTCTCACTCGGAACGCATTCATTTTCATGTTTTTGACGCCATGAATCATGACCTTATCTTAGGGAACCCATGGTTGAAATTACATAACCCCCACATTGACTGGTCCTCTTGGCAGGTTATGTCATGGGGCAGCAATTGCGCCCGGAACTGTTTCAAGCCGCCATGTGATGTTCAGGGTCATGTTGCTAAGGACAATCCACAGACCCCATCTGGGGATCCTGATTTATCTCATGTGCCCACCTGTTATCAGGATATTAAAGATGTTTTTTCCAAGTCCAAGGCCAAATCCCTTCCACCCCACAGACCTTATGACTGTGCTGTTGACTTTCTGCCTGGAACCACACCCCCACGAGGGAGGATGTTCTCTCTTTCAGGGCCGGAAGACAAGGCCATGAAGGAATACGTAGAAGAATCACTGGCAACCGGGATCATTCGCCCATCTTCATCCCCTGCAGGAGCAGGATTTTTCTTTGTGGACAAAAAGGACAAGACCCTGCGACCCCGTATCGATTACCGGGGTCTCAACGAGATCACGGTAAAAAACAGGTACCCTCTTCCTCTCATCTCCACCGCCTTCGAGTTCCTGGAGGGAGCCAAGATTTTCACAAAACTGGACTTAAGAAATGCATATCATCTAGTCAGGATAAGGGAGGGGGATGAATGGAAAACAGCATTCAACACACCAACGGGACATTATGAATATTTGGTAATGCCTTTTGGGCTTACTAACGCTCCAGCTGTTTTCCAGAACCTTGTCAACGATGTCCTGCGTGACATGTTGAATGTTTATGTTTTTGTTTATTTAGATGACATTTTGATATTCTCCCCGGATGAGGAGACTCACATTATTCATGTCCGCTCTGTTTTGCAGCAGTTACTGCAGAATCAACTCTATGTCAAGGCTGAGAAATGTGAGTTCCACAAGGCGTCCGTTTCTTTTCTGGGTTTCGTCCTGGCTCAAGGTGAAGTCAAGATGGACCCTTGCAAGGTCGATGCAGTTATTAATTGGCCTACTCCCACGTCACGCAAAGATGTACAAAGGTTCTTAGGGTTCGCTAACTTCTACAGAAAATTCATCAGAAATTTCAGTTCTATAGCCTCTCCTTTGCATATCTTACCTCGCCACACAAACCTTTTGTATGGAACCCGCTTTGTCAGGCAGCTTTTCAAAGACTTAAGTCGAGCTTTACCTCCGCTCCCATCCTTACTTTGCCAGATCTCAAACAGCAGTTTGTGGTAGAAGTCGATGCGTCTGATGCCGGAATAGGAGCAGTGCTCTCCCAGAAATCTCTCAAGGACGATAAGTTACATCCTTGTGCGTTTCTCTCCAAAAAATTGACCCCAGCTGAGAAAAATTATGACATTGGTGACCGTGAACTGTTGGCAGTCAAAGTGGCTTTGACGGGGTGGAGGCACTGGCTAGAGGGGGCACAGACTCCGTTTTTAGTATGGACAGATCACAAGAACCTTGAATATATTAAAACTGCCAGAAGATTAAATGCGAGGCAGGCTAGATGGGCTCTGTTCTTCACTAGATTTAATTTTACGTTATCATACCGACCGGGTTCTAAAAATGGTAAGCCAGATGCTTTGTCACGCATTTTCTCCGAAGAGAATTCTTTGTCCGACCCTAAGACTTCTTCTTCTTCTTCTTTTCCTTTCGGCTTGTCCCGTTAGGGGTCGCCACAGCGCGTCATCCTTTTCCATGAGAGCCTATCTCCTGCATCCTCCTCTCGAACACCAACTGCCATCATGTCTTCCCTCACGACATCCATCAACCTTCTCTTTGGTCTTCCTCTAGCTCTCTTGCCTGGCAGCTCCATCCTCATCATCCTTCTACCAATATACTCACTCTCTCTCCTCTGGACGTGTCCAAACCATTGAAGTCTGCTCTCTCTAACTTTGTCTCCAAAACATCGAACCTTGGCTGTCCCTCTGATGAGCTCATTTCTAATTTTATCCAACCTGGTCACTCCGAGAGCGAACCTCAACATCTTCATTTCCGCCACCTCCAGCTCTGCTTCCTGTTTTCTCTTCAGTGCCACTGTCTCTAATCCATACATCATGGCTGGCCTCACCACTGTTTTATAAACTTTGCCCTTCATCCTAGCAGAGACTCTTCTGTCACATAACACACCTGACACCTTCCTCCACCCGTTCCAACCTGCTTGGACCCGTTTCTTCACTTCCTGACCACACTCACCATTGCTCTGGACGGTTGACCCCAAGTATTTAAAGTCCTCTACCTTTGCCATCTCTTCTCCCTGTAGCCTCATTCTTCCCCCACCACCCCTCTCATTCATGCACATATATTCTGTTTTACTTCGGCTAATCTTCATTCCTCTTCTTTCCAGTGCATGCCTCCATCTTTCTAACTGTTCCTCCAGCTTCTCCCTGCTTTCACTGCAGATCACAATGTCATCTGCAAACATCATGGTCCACGGGGATTCCAGTCTAACCTCATCTGTCAGCCTATCCATCACCACTGCAAAAAGGAAGGGGCTCAGGGCTGATCCCTGATGCAGTCCCACGTCCACCTTAAATTCTTCTGTCACACCGACAGCACACCTCACCGCTGTTCTGCTGCCCTCGTACATGTCCTGTATTATTCTAACATACTTCTCTGCCACTCCAGACTTCCGCATGCAGTACCACAGTTCCTCTCTGGGTACTCTGTCATAGGCTTTCTCTAGATCTACAAAGACACAATGTAGCTCCTTCTGACCTTCTCTGTACTTTTCCATCAACATCCTCAAGGCAAATAATGCATCTGTGGTACTCTTTCTAGGCATGAAACCATACTGTTGCTCGCAAATACTCACTTCTGTCCTGAGTCTAGCCTCCACTACTCTTTCCCATAACTTCATTGTGTGGCTCATCAACTTTATTCCTCTATAGTTGCCACAGCTCTGCACATCACCTTTGTTCTTAAAAATGGGCACCAGTACACTTTTCCTCCATTCCTCAGGCATCAGGCATCCGACCCTAAGACTATTTTGCCTAAATCATGTTTCATTTCCGCTTTTGTTTGGGACATTGAAACTGCGGTTGAAGGGGCTCTGAAAGACACTCCTAGCCCTGAAGATTGCCCTGAGAACAGGGTTTATGTGGTTCCGACCTTAAGGGGAAGAGTCAACCACTGGGCTCACACGAACCGAACGGTATGTCACCCAGGCATTGCCAAGACGCTATCAGTGGTCGAACAGCGCTTTTGGTGGCCTAATGTTAGGAGGGATGTTATCAATTACGTCAATGCTTGCCAGGTATGTGCTGCTAACAAGGCCTCTCATCAACGTCCTTCTGGGGAGTTGCGACCCCTGCCAATACCACAACGTCCTTGGTCAGACATTTCCGTAGACTTTGTGACAGGATTACCAGCCTCTAAAGGCAATACCACCATTCTTACAGTTGTTGACAGGTTCTCTAAGATGGCGCACTTCATTGCACTTCCAAAACTCCCCTCAGCTAAAGACACTGCCGAGCTTATGATTAATCAGGTTTTTAAGTTCCATGGTTTCCCCAAGAATGTGGTGTCTGATAGGGGTCCCCAATTCATTTCGCAATTTTGGAAGGAGTTTTGCAATCTCATAGGTGCTACCGTCAGTCTGTCATCTGGGTTTCATCCTGAAACCAACGGCCAAACCGAGAGGCTGAACCAGGACCTGGAGACGGGGCTCCGATGTCTCGCTTCATAGGAGCCGCGATCCTGGTCTCAGAAACTGGTTTGGGTCGAATTCTCCCACAATTCCCTCCCCTCTGTATCCACTGGTCTATCGCCTTTTCACGTTGTGCATGGTTACCAACCATCTCTGTTTCCTGCCATAGCCCCAGAATCCACAGTTCCAGCGGCATTAACCATGGTGAGACGCTGCAGGAGGACCTGGGAGCGAGCCCGCCAGATGCTGCTACGCCAGGGACGGTCCTACAAAGCCGCTGCTGACCGTCGGAGGACACCGGCCCCGAACTACAAAGTGGGTCAGCGAGTTTGGCTCTCGACCAAACATATTCCACTCCGGGAGGAGTCCAAGAAGCTCGCTCCCAGGTTCGTTGGGCCCTTCCCCATCACAAAAATCATCAACCCTGTCACCGTGAAGCTGAGGCTCCCAAGGTCTATGCGGGTCCACCCTACTTTTCACGTCAGCCTACTCAAGCCAGCCCGGGAGTCCCCTCTGGTCCCGCCTTCCAGGCCCCCTCCTCCCCCCCGGTTTGTGGATGGGGGCCCTGTCTTCTCTGTGAAGCGGCTGTTGTCGTCTCGTCGGAGGGGCAGGGGGTTCCAATATCTGGTGGACTGGGAGGGCTATGGGCCTGAGGAGCGTTCATGGGTACCGTCTGCGTTTATCGTGGATGATTCGCTCATTCGGGACTTCCAAGTTGCGCATCCAGGGGCCCCAGGGCCGTCTGGGGCCGGCCGTTAAGGGGGGGGGGGGGGGGGGGGGGGGTACTGTCGTGTGTGTGTGTGTGTGTGTGTTCCGGGTTTTGTCTTCCCCCCCTGTTTCTCACACACCTGCTCCTGTGAGCATCTTCACCACCTGTGCCTCGTTCACCCTAATTACCCCTTGTATATAACCTCGTGTCTCATTCCCTCTCGTTGCCAGTTCGTTGTACCTTGTCGTCGCGTTCCAGCATTCCTTGTTTCCACGTCATAGATTCACAGTAAGACTTGACCTTGTTCCGATTATCGACCTTGCCTCTTTGCCTCATGTTTTTGGATACCGTTGCCTCTCTTGGATTGCCTGCCTGTGTACCAACCTATGCCCGTCTATTAAACCTCTCTTTTTGGAAACTGTCTATTTGTTTTGGAGTCGTGCATTTTTGGATCCTATCCTCTGTTCCGTTCATGACAGTCCTTGGAAGGGGTGCAATGACAGTGAGACCTGGAAGGGCGTGATTGGGTGGAACACCCCCTCCCCCACCCCCGATCAGAAACCGAGCAGTGTTCTGTTATTGGACTTCTGTGCTCATCACGGATTGTCCATAACGAAGACCATGTTCAAGCATAAGGCTGTCCACACATGCACTTGGCACCAGGACACCCTAGGTCGCAGTTCGATGATCGACTTTCTGATCATGTCATCGGACTTACGGCCGCATGTCTTGGACACTCGGGTGAAGAGAAGGGCGGAGCTGTCAACTGATCACCACCTGGTGGTGAGTTGGCTCCGATGCCGGTCCGACGTGGCAGGGCCAAACGTATTGTGTGGGTCTGCTGGGAATGTCTGGCGGAATCCCCTGTCAGAAGGACTTTCAACTCCCACCTCCGACAGTACTTTGCTCATGTTCCGGGGGAGGTGGGGGACATCGAGTCCAAGTGGATCATGTTCCGCGCCTCCATTGTTGAGGTGGTCGACCGGAGCCTGGTGGTTGGTGCCTGTTGTGGCGGCAATCCCCGAACCCCATGGTGGACACCATTGGTGAGGGATGCCGTCAAGCTGAAGAAGGAGTCCTATCGGGGCTTTTTGGCCTGTGGAACTCCTGAGGCAGCTGATGGGTACCGGCTGGCCAAGCGGAATGCAGCTTTGGTGGTCACTGAAGCAAAAACTCGGGCATGAGACCTCCCTTAGAGATAGGGTGAGAAGCTCGGTCATCCGGGAGGATCTCAGAGTAGAGCCGCTGCTCCTCCACATTGAGAGGAGCCAGATGAGGTGGCTGGGGTGTCTGATTCGGATGCCTCCCTGGTGAGGTGTTCCAGGCACATCCCACCGGGAGGAGACCCCGGGGACGACCCAGGAGATGCTGGAGAGACTACATCCTTCGGCTGGCCTGGAAACGCCTCGGGATCCCGCCGGAAGACCTGGATAAAGTGACTGGGGAGAGGGAAGTCTGGGCGTCCCTGCTAAAGCTACCTGACCTCGGATAAGCTGTAGAAAATGGATGGATGGATGGATGGATATTTCCATTGAATCATGAAAATGTGTTTTAGCATACTTCCACATACTGGCATCCAAGAACACTACTGTCTGGGGACCTCAGGTCCATTGGACGGAAGTGAAGTTCCTTCATTAGGAAACTGCTCATTGAGTTCCTTAGTAATCTCAGACTGATGAACTGAGTGCGAGATTTAAATAAAAACATGGCCTAGTGATATTCTTGAATGCATCACACCTGCTATCAGAGAGCATTGAGTTTAGGAGAGGTCACTTAGAGGGCATGATTTAAGGAAGGGGGAACCTTAAATCACACCACACCACCTTGACATTTTAATTAAGACTCTCAACCATTAAGCTTAAAGAGTACACTGAATTCAGCGTGAAGACTTCCACCAATTTTTGTATATAATAATTTAATGTAATTAAATGGTACCATGAATGTGAAGGCCCACATTTATGTCAATTTATCTGCATTAGGAATTTGATGTCCTCCATTGCCCCAACCTCCCAAGGTGTTTCCCAAGGTTCTGTTCGTGGTCCCTTCTGTTTTATTGTGTGCCCCCGGGTTCTACATCAGAAATGATTTCAGTTCCTCACATTTCATCCAAAATTGCCAGACATTTCCTATGGTGTGTTAATCTTATATTATTGTTCCTGTGTCACAATCTTAAACCTCCATTAATGGCCCCGCTATTCTGTGACAATGCCAAGTTATGAAAAGCAGCTGTTGCCCTGTTTGTTCAGATGGAAGAGTGAAAGAAGGGGCAGAATCATAAAGACTTTTTTGTTTAGTCAGTGTGGAAGTGGGATGGAAGAGAATGTATTTGGAAATGGTCGGTGGCATTATCGTCTTCAAGGCTGACAGGAAGGTCTGAGTCTTAAGCCCTCTCTCATTAGATATGCGCGCACATTAGCGAGGACGGCTGTCTCGCTAAAGGTCAGGGTTGGTGGATGCTGGGACGACAGCGAATCGCGAAGCGCTGAGTGTCCAACCTTTGAGCTCACCTCTTTGAACTTCAATCATTTTGGCCTGGGCTTAATAGGTCCCTGGGGAGAATCAGAAGCAGAAAAGGCATAGGGAGGGTGGGAGGATGGGGGAACCTTAAATGGGACACCAGGCCACCTTGACATTTTAATTAAGACTCTCAACCATTAGCATGCCAGAAGTTGATCTGTTCAGCTTATGGAAAAGCAAATGACAGGATGCTGTTTTGGGTTTTTTTTTTTCTCTTGAGTTCATGTGACAGTGTTAACAGAAACTGACATGCATCAATCTGTTCAGCACAACAAACGTTTTTCTATAGGAATGTATCCAATTACAAAGTGTACAATAATTAGTTAAAGCCCAGTAATAGCCATCGATTTTGACATGAGCAAACTTGGCCTTTGAGACGCAAGAGAGACTGGACTGGCTGCCAGTCAATCACAAGGGTTTACTAAATGATAAAATTTTAAATAAATAATTCACGGCAGCATGGTGGTAGTGGTTAGCAGGTCTGCCTCACAGTCAGGTGATGTGGTGTGTGGTTTCCCCACACATCCTGAAACATGCTTCTTTGGTTGACTGAAGACTTTACAGTAAATTGACCATAAGTGTGAATGTGAACAGTGGTCTATACGTGTCCTGCAGTTGACTGGCAACAACTCCACGATGTACCCCATCTCTTGGTTCAAGTCAGTTGGGATAGGCTCCAGTAACTCGCAAACCTTATGAGGAAAGGTTGTATGGAACATGGATTAATGGGAAATATGTCTCTATTGGTTGACGTATGAGGTAGATATAGCCAGTGTTGGGAAGATTACTTTGGAAATGTAGGTGGTTACAATTACAAGTTACCCTGTTGAAAATGTAATAGTGTCACTATATCAATTACTTTCTCAAAGAAATATAACTAATTTCATTTGATTACATTTTGATTACTTTTATCAATTTTGATTGAATGCATAAACCGGACCCTTTAGCTATTTCCTCTAAAATAAAAGCTGGATTAAAACTATACATCATTATTTTGGAATTAACCACATTTGTTATTTGTTACACAAATAATTAACTGACAACAAAACATGATAAAATGTAAATACTTTACATAATACAAAATGTGTTTGTTGCATTATACATGTACTGTATATATATATATATATATATATATATATATACATTTTGTATCTGTAATAACAAATGACGTTTTTCTAAAGGATCACAGTGATAGTGATACAGTTAATGATAGAGCAATGCAAATAGTTTCAGTTACATTTAAAAAGAAATTACCATAAAACACAACTTGGTCAAGAGATACTCTAGTCGAGTGTCTGTTTTTTAATAGCTAAATGATTTGTTCTGAATGATTTCTATTTCGGAGGCTGACAATTTCTACCTAGATTGAAGAGGAATGATGGACGCACAGGTAATCTTAACCTGACTTGTGGTTTTCCACAAACCTACAGAGTGTTTTAATGCCATTCAGCTCGAAGGTTTAATTTTACAGCTTTCAACTTTAGTGTTTTGGATTAGCTCGACCAGTCTGTCAGACCAATTATTTCTGCCAGAGAAACAATTCATGCAGACACAATGCAGTCTAACAAATTGCTGTTAATTTACGGTAAATTTGTAACAATATGTTATTGTATTTCATCCTAATTGTATAATACTGTTAACTCATTCACTGGCAGGCCTCCATGTTAACATGGATATTTGAATTCAATACCCCTGAGTGGCAGTGAAGTCATCCCTTGCAGGCAGTTAACAGTTGAATTGGTCATTTATCAATAACAGTAAATAACTGTAATTTAACATCGTTGAATGTAAATGGACTTTTTGACAAATTACAATCAGGTTTCTGAACTCATCACAGTACAGAATCAGCTTTTATCAAAGTGGTAAGTGATTAAAAGGTTGAAAACTGACTCGGGAGAGGTGTAAATTCTTGTCTTGTTGGATGTCACTAAAGCTCTTGATAGAGTAGATCATAAGACACTGCTGAACAGGTTGAAAACGGGTTCCGGTCCTACCTGGAGGAAATAAATTATTTCATGACCACTGGAAGTGTTCAACCTCATCGAATGCCAATGACCAATGGGGTCCCTCAAGTGTCAGTTCTTAGACCCCTTCTATTCAGCCTGTATGTGCTACCCTTTGGTCAAATTCTTCAGGACTTTAATGTTGACAATGATACCTATGCAGATGACACACAGTTATGTCTAGCAGTGTCTCCAGATTATTACAGTTCAATTGAGGTGTTGTGTCACTGTCTAAAACATAAATAACTGGATGAGTCAAAACGTTCTTCAATTAAACCACAAAAAAACTAACATAATTGTTTTTGGCAGTAAAGAAAAGATGATTGTTGTTAGAAAATACATAGAGTAAATCTCTTTAAAAAACACAATCTAAGTCCGAAACCTTGGTGTGCTGAGAGATTCTGACCTGACTTTCAACAGTCATATCAAATCAATCACTGAAACAGCCTTCTACCAGCTGAAGAACATATCCAGAGTGAAAGCTTGCATGTGTCAAGCAGACCAGGAGAACCTCATTCATGCTTTTATTTCAAGTAGACTTGACTACGGTCATGGTCTTCTGACTGGACTCCCCCCCCAAAAGCATTAAACAGCTCATTCAGAATGCTACAGCTCGGCTTCTGACCAGAACTAGGAGATCAGAACAATTCTAAAGTCTCTACACTGGCTCCCAGTCAGCTTTAGAATAGATGTTAAAGTTCTGTAACTGGTCTATAAATCACTAAATGGTTACTGTCCTGTAGATCTGCTTTTAGCTACTAAGCTGCACGCAAATGGAATAAGTTGCCAATAGAATTTAAGTAACCCCCCAAGTGTCAATGTCTTTGAGTCCATGTTAAAAACGATTCTTTTTTCTCATGCTTTTGAGAGCATTTCAACTTTTAAATGATCTTTCTTGCACTCTGTACGCTGTTTTTATTTTTTTTTCTATGTTGTTAAATGTTTTTAATCTTTTTGGGCTTTTAAACATGTAAACCACATTGAGTTAGCTGGTGTATGAAATGCGCTATGTAAATACATTTGTTTGCTTTGCTTTTATTACTCTGTGAAGAAGCAGTAACATACTGACATATACTGTAAAAATAGGATAACCAACAGTTATCCTACTATTGCGTACTGTAATCCCAAATACAGTAATATACTGCCATAAGTATTCAGATCCTTTTCTCAGTATTTAGTAGAAGCACTATTTTGAGCTAATACAGCCATGAGTCTTTTGGGGAATGATGCAAAAAGTACTTCACACCTGATTTGGGTATCCTCTGCCATTCCTCCTTGCAGATCCTCTCCAGTTATGTCAAGTTGGATGGTGAACGTTGGCGGACAGCCATTTTCAGGTCTCTCCAAAGATGCTCAATTGGGTTTAAGTCAGGGCTCTGCCTGGGCCATTCAAGAACAGTCATGGAGTTGTTCTGAAGCCACTCCTTCATTATTTACGCTGTGTGCTTCGGGTCATTGTCTTGTTGGAAGGTGAACCATCGGCCCAGTCTGAGGTCCTGAGCGCTCTGGAGAAGGTTTTCGTCCAGGATATCCCTGTACTTGACCACATTCATCTTTCCCTCAATTGCAACCAGTCGTCCTGTCTCTGCAGCTGAAAAAGACCCCCACAGCATGATGCTGCCACCACCATGCTTCACTGTTGGGACTGTATTGGACAGGTGATCAACAGTGTCTGGTTTTCTCTACACATACCTCTCAGAATTAAGGCCAAAACGTTTTATCTTGGTTTTATCAGACCAGAGAATCTTATTTCTCACAATCTTGGAGTCCTTCGGATATTTTTTAGCAAACTCCATGCGGGCTTTCATGTGTCTTGCACTGAGGAGAGGCTTCAGTCGGGCCACTCTGCCACAAAGCACCGACTGGGGGAGGGCTGCAGTGATAGTTGACTTTCTCCCATCTCCCAACTGCATCTCTGCAGCTCAGCCACAGTGATATTTGGATTCTCCTTTATCTCCCTCACCAAGGCTCTTCTCCACCGATTGCTCAGTTTGGCCGGAGGGCCAGCTCTAGCAAGGGTTCTGGTCGTCCAAAACGTCTTACATTTAAGGATTATGGAGGCTACTGTGCCCTTAGGAACCTTAACCTTTCCTAATCAAGTCCAATCAGTATAATCAAACACAGCTGGAGTCCAATGAAGGTGTAGAACCAGCTCAAGGATGATCAGAAGAACACACAGGTGGGGCCGGGGATTGAACCCCGGTCCTCAGAACTGTGAGGCTGACGCTCTAACCAGTCGCCCACCGTGTGTGTGTGTGTGTGTGTGTGTGTGTGTGTGTGTGTGTGTGTGTGTGTGTGTGTGTGTGTGTGTATATATATATATATATATATATATAACCCCAATTCCAATGAAGTTGGGACGTTGTGTTAAACATAAGTGGAAACAGAATACATCCATCCATCCATTTTCTGAGCCGCTTCTCCTCACTAGGGTTGCGGGCGTGCTGGAGCCTATCCCAGCTGTCATCGGGCAGGAGGCGGGGTACACCCTGAACTGGTTGCCAGCCAATCACAGGGCACATCGAAACAAACAACCATTCGCACTCACAGTCATGCCTACGGGCAATTTAGAGTCTCCAATTAAGGCATGTTTTTGGGATGTGGGAGGAAACCGGAGTGCCCGGAGAAAACCCACGCAGGCACGGGGAGAACATGCAAACTCCACACAGGCGGGGACGGGGATTGAACCCCGCACCTCAGAACTGTGAGGCTGACGCTCTAACCAGTCGGCCACCGTGCCGCTGAAACAGAATACAATGATTTGCAAATCATGTTCAACCTTTATTTAATTGAATACACTACAAAGACAAGATATTTAATGTTCAAACTGATAAACGTTATTGTTTTTAGCAAATAATCATTAACTTAGTATTTTATGGCTGCAACACGTTCCAAAAAAGCTGGGACAGGGTCATGTTTACCACTGTGTTTATCATCTTTTCTTTTAACAACATTCAATAAAGTTTTGGGAACTGAGGACACTCATTGTTGAAGCTTTGTAGGTGGAATTCTTCCCCATTCTTGCTTGATGTACAGCTTCAGCTGTTCAACAGTCCTTGGTCTCTATTGTCGTATTTTACGCTTCATAATGCACCACACATTTTTAATGGGAGACAGGTCTGGACTGCAGGCAGGCCAGTCTAGTACCCGCACTCTTTTACTACGAAGCCACGCTGTTGTAACACGTGCAGAATGTGGTTTGGCATTGTCTTGCTGTAATAAGCAGCATGAAAAAGACATTGCTTGGATGGCAGCATATGTTTCTCCAAAACCTGTATGTACCTTTCAACATTAATGGTGCCTTCACAGATGTGTAAGCTACCCATGCCATTGGCACTAACACAGCCCCATACCATCACAGATGCTGGCTTTTGAACTTTGCGTCCATAACAGTCCGGATGGTTCTTTTCCTCTTTGGCCTGGAGGACACGACGTCCACAATTTCCCCCCAAAATTTTAAATGTGGACTCGTCGGACCACAGAACACTTTTCCACTTTGCGTCAGTCAGTCTTAGATTAGCTCAGGCCCAGAAAAGCCCACAGCGTTTCTGGGTGTTGTTGATAAATGGCTTTTGATTTGCACAGTAGAGTTTCAAGTTGCACTTACGGATGTAGCGCCGAACTGTATTTACTGAAATTGGTTTTCTGAAGTGTTCCTGAGCCCATGTAGCGATATCCTTTACACATTGATGTCGGTTTTTGATGCAGGATCGAAGTCACGGGCATTCAATGTTGGTTTTCGGCCTTGCCGCTTACATGCAGTGATTTCTCCAGATTCCCTGAACCTTTTGATGATATTATGGACCATAGATGTTGAAATCCCTAAATGCCTTGCAATTGTACGTTGAGGAACATTGTTTTTAAACTGTTCGACTATTTTCTCACGCACTTGTTCACAAACAGGTGAAACTCGCCCCAGCTTTGCTTGTAAATGACTGAGTAATTCAGGGAAGCTCCTTTTATACCCAATCATGGCACCCACCTGTTCCCAATTGGCCTGTTCCCCTGTGGGACGTTCCAAACAGGTGTTTTATGAGCATTCCTCAACTTTCTCAGTCTTTTTTGCCACCTTTCTCAGCCTTTTTGGAACGTGTTGCAGCCATAAAATTCCAAGTTAATGATTATTTGCTAAAAACAATAAAGTTAACCAGTTTGAACATTAAATATCTCGTCTTTGTAGTGTATTCAATTAAATATGGATTGAAAATGATTTGCAAATCATTGTATTCTGTTTTTAATCTATGTTTAACACGTCCCAAGTTCATTGGAATTGGGGTTGTATAAAGCGAGAAAGAGAGAGAGAGGGCGAGAGAGAGAGAGATCTAAATTCTAATTACCGTAAATACTGGCATCCCTGCTGTCAGTAGTTTACAAGTTGTTGTTTTTTTTACAGGAAAATTCTGTTTGGAGTATTGGGAAATAATCCATATCTCCCCTGGATGTATTAAAACAGTTAAAATGACATTATTCTGCAAAATAGAATAGTAAAATGTGGACATAAATGACATATAGTTATCAGATGATTTCGTAAAAGGAAATATCTTGCAAGCACATTAAATGTTTTTACATCCATCTATTGTGATGGACTTAGAGTGCTTCTCTCTCCCTGAATTTCACAAATCTTGTAGTGTGCTATGACGAAAAAAGGAACTATTGATCTGCAGGGGGGCCACCTGATTTATCACCTTACCAGAGGTTCAGAAAGAAAAAGAACAATATTTGACCCAAGGGGTTATTCAGCACTATTTTCCTTCTGAAAGTGCTATTCTTCTGAACAATGACAGGTGTCAGGAGCAGGTGACTTGTAACAGAAACTCTCCTTACCTTTTTTAACTTTCACTTCTGCAAGTTCATTGGCAGCATTGATAGTCTCTGGGCTCTTAACCAGTGATTTAAAACCCAGAACAGTCGTTTTCTCCTGCTTACCGACTGCAATTAAACACAATACTCAATGGAGGTGTCACTCCAACTGAACACCTGCAGGACTAAATCTCGGAGCATGGAACTCCATAGAATGCATTTTCTATTAACTTAAAACTCAGCTTGTCTTGACTTGGATTGTGTTGGCCAGTTAGTGCGGAAAACTATGAAAACCATGCTGTTTTGAAGGCATAAGTCGGAATGAGACAGTGAATGTGCTTCTTGGCATGTGCCTGTTGGCCACGGTAACGAGACTAACATTATTCAAGAGGAGATTGCAGGCAGCGAAATTTTACATTGGCCTGAGAGCAATGTCGATGAGGATTGAGAACAAAAAAATACTTATCACCATAAGAAAGGAACCATGATGTTCTCCTACTAACTGGATTTATAAAACACACAAAAAATCATATATTTAAAAAACCCCAGACTATTAATGACACTCATGTACGTAAGGTGTGAGCAAACCAGATTTTATTGTTGACGTTTACGCACCAATGGATGTAACAGTTTTTACATTCAAGAAAGGAAAAGGAAAAGCAAGGGGTTGGAAAGCTCCACACGAATGATACAAAACAACACCAATCTTAGTGTTTGAAAAAGACCAAAGTAGATTGGAGTTTTGGACTGGTTTTGGAATAATGATCAAACAATATCATCTTATTTTGATCTTTAGGCCCTATTCTTGTCCTTTATTTCGGCTAAATTGGTATCTTTTACCAGGTTTATGTACCTTCGTAGATTTGCTCAGTGGGACGAATTAGTGGATATACTCTTTTCCTGGCATCAGTGGATGGATGTACACCAGTGGGAGTCTACTTTGTTTCCTTGCAGAGTGATAAGCTATCAGATAATGATGAACCTGTGAAAGAAGTGGCAGCCAACCGCCTCTGCGCAGAGAGTTATGATGACAGCCATTAACGGATCAGCAACACGGTGCAGGAGATAAGTCCCCGAGGTCAAGTCCTGTGGCACTTTTCTGTTGCCATCCCTCCCTTTCTACTTGTTGCTTCTCTGAAGCCTAAACCACAAACAAACACTCTTTATATGCAGAGGTTTTATGTTACCACTGAGAAATAGAACATAAATTTTTTTTTGGCCCTGTAGTTCAAAGCGACATCCTGCCCTCTGCCTGTACACAGCAGTGCAGCTCTCTGAATCATCGCATCAAACTGCATATTGCATCTCATATTCTCTGCTGCTGTGGTTATAGTGTATATGGAATTCTTTAGGTTAAAATTTAGGTACATTCATTAAGCTGTAGCCATGTTTTCACCAAATGGTACAGTTCAGTTCAGCTCTGTACTTTAGACTTTGGAATGTTGAACCAAGTGTAGGTCTTGCATGCATGTCTCCCACGGGTGGCTGTATAGGCAGAACAGTAAAGGTACAGTGTTTTTTTTTAATGTGGTATATTTTGTGTTCATCCCATCCCATAATGACAATAGTTTTATAAAGCTATCTGAATTACGATTATGCAAATAGCATGCCCAAACCCAGGGGCCAATAACATGGTGCTTGCGGGTATTAGGTAGCCCCCAAAAACGAGGGGGGGTGGGGGGGGGGGGGGGGAGACACACGCCCGTAGGGGCAAGGGCGCAGGTGGAGACAGGCTTGAGTAGTAATACATGGAACGTTGGATGAATTTTCAGGGATTGTTTCAGTTGAACAGATGTGGGATTGATGATTTTCATGATCGGGAATGGACCAATAAAGCACAGAGTGAGTTTTTCGGGATTCTGTTTGGAGTGGGAGGTGGCAGGGTGAAAGCCAAACAGTTTGACCCACCTTGTACTCAGGTGTAGGGGAGCGACGAAGGTCCGCGAGCCATTTATTTTTCTCAGTGGACCGGATTAAGGCCGTCCTGACGTCCTTCCACACAGTCTGGACCCTCTTGAGGTGATCACTCACCGTGTGAACCTCCACCGCCTGCTCCTGTTCCCTAAACAATGGAGGTTGGAAACAGTAGCAAGCCATAAACGGGGACATACCAGTGGCAGAGCTGGTGAGGGAGTTGTGGGCGTACTCAATCCACGGGAGGAATGAGCTCCAGGAGGAGGGGTTGCATGCGGCAACACAGCGTAGGGCCGATTCCAGGGACTGATTTGCCCGCTCCGTCAAGCTGGCTTCTGTCCCCACCGCTTTACAGAATTCCTTCCAGACAAGGGAGGACAACTGAGGACCTCAGTCCGAAACAATATCGATGGGGATTCCATGGAGTTTGAAATCATGTTGGACACAGCTCTCTCTCTCTCTCTCTCTCTCTCTCTCTCTCTCTCTCTCTCTCTCTCTCTCTCTCGCTCTCTCTCAGCCACCCCACACTTAAGACGTGCATCTGCTTGAGGCTTTTGCCCAGGAGGGAGATTTTCCTTACCTCCGTCGTCTGTTGGGGTTTAGTTGGTCTTTTAATAAGTGAGGAGTGTTATGTTCCTAGTTGGTGTTGCTACACATTTGGTTTCATTGTCTTTCAGTTCCGTTGGTAATCGTTGGTGGGCGGAGCGAGCTGAGACGCACTTGCAAACTATTGCAATCTGTGGCGTTTAAAGTCCAGCAGTGGCGGAAAGGAATTGTATTTTTACTTGAGTACAATTTTTCCATTGTAGTTTGCCATATATCCTTGTGTAGGATTTATTGTGTATTAGACTACTACTTTCCACTGCGGCTCCGTCCACCAGCGTGCCCTTAGTTTATTATTGTTTTGTGTAACTCGCCTAATGACATACCTTTTTTGTTGTTGCTTTTGGTTGAACTTTTGTATTGTTTGTATCCACGTTTATCATGTGTCTTTTGTTTTTAAAATACTATATTTATTCTCACTCCACCTTGTTGTCTGCCTTGGGATCCTTTACCATTTACACGGACACTCATGACATAATAATCTGACCAAATGGAACCCGCAGACCCCAATCACGTCCGTCAGGCTTTGTCAAGCAACGGACAATGACACGCCACACAACACGCACGCCGAAAAACAACAACTGTGAGTTCCCAGTGACTGTGGCTGCACCTGTTAATGCAGAAATACAGTTGAATAGAAAAAGACTGCAACTAAACGGAGAGATTTTGGGTTTTGGTGTCAGAGCTGAAATCTCTGCTCTGGCCGATGACTGTTTTCTGGATACTACTGGTGCGAAAAGCCTTAATTGTCCTGTGTTAAAACTGGATGAGCCTAAAAAGGTTCTAGACCTCGATGGGCGCCTCCTAGTGGTGGTAACTCACATGACCAACTGTAATTTCTTGTGTATAATGCGCACCCCCAAAGTTGACCTCAAAATTCTGGAAAACCTTGACTTATACCTATGTAAAATGCATTTTTACAATGCATGATTTTGCTTCTACCCATATAATCAAAACATGAAGTATTGTCTGTATTTTGTCTTTTCAAATAATTATTCTGAAGTTAAGCACTTTATTTGAACAGGTAATACTTTTTTTTTACTGTTTTTATTTAATTGCTCTTATTTTGAAATTCACAGCCCTACTTTTATTTAGTAAATGGGAAAACGCACAGTTGTGCTCATATGTTTGAATACGGAGGCAAAATTTGTAAGATGGGTATAATTCTTTAAGCAAAGCAAAGCAAAACGTATTTATTTATATAACGCATTTTATACACAGGCGGCACGGTGGACGACTGGTTAGAGCGTCAGCCTCACAGTTCTGAGGTGCGGGGTTCAATCCCCGTCCCCGCCTGTGTGGAGTTTGCATGTTCTCCCCGTGCCTGCGTGGGTTTTCTCCGGGCACTCCGGTTTCCTCCCACATCCCAAAAACATGCATTAATTGGAGACTCTAAATTGCCCGTAGGCATGACTGTGAGTGCGAATGGTTGTTAGTTTCTATGTGCCCTGTGATTGGCTGGCAACCAGTTCAGGGTGTACCCCGCCTCCTGCCCGATGACAGCCTGGATAGGCTCCAGCACGCCCGCGACCCGAGTGAGGAGAAGCGGCTCAGAAAATGGATGGAGGGATGGATTTCATACACAAGGTGCTTTACATGATTAAAAGCATTAAAAAAAGAAAAAAACAGCTTATAAACATTTAAAACAAAAAGAAAAAAATGTAATTAAATAAAAATAAAATTAAAACAGCGTACAGTGCAAGAAATATCATTTAAAAGTGGAAATGCTCTAGAAAGCATGGGGAAAACGAAAGGTTTTTAACCTGGACATGCACACTTGGGGCTAACGTCTCTTCTGTTGGCAACTTATTCCATTTGTGTGCAGCATAATTGCTAAATGCTGCTTCACCATGTTTGCTTTGGACTCTGTGCTCCACTATTTGACCTAAACATGAAGGGCCAGGCGAAACACATTTTATTTAAATGGGATTCAAATTAAACTGTCAAGCATTTCAGAAAAGCATTATCATTAAACAAAACATAACCATAAAGAAATGAATGACGGTAGTTGTTCAGGCAGCGTATTTAAAAAAAAACAATAATTCGCAAATTCTGCCAGGGTATGTAAATTTACGAGCACAATATATGCAGTCATACATACCCCTGTCATATTGGAATGGAAGTGTAGGCTACACCTTTTCCATAACCTCTAGGTGGCGGTGGAATATTGGAATGAAAATGTACCACTTTTTCATAACCTCTAGATGGCGGCAGACATTTATAAAATATGAAAGTTTTTTTCATTTTCTCCAATACCGGTGTATAATCCGCACTATTGACAATTTATTGGGGAATGAAATGTGCAGTATATATGAGAAATTACAGTAAGTCTCTGTGGTAATCGTGGAAATGATAAATTTCGGAAAATTGAAAAATTGGAAATTGGAAATCGTCATGTTGTCATAATCAACTCCTTTCGGCTTGGGCTTAACCTGGCTACCAGCTATGCACAGTCCAGATATAAATTGGACAAAGCCTCAAATTGAAAATTGGAGTCTGTTTTGCAGTTCCACCTGTCTAATATCAGCTGTCGATACACATTGTGCTTGAGTTAATGAAATAGGCTCTATTACCTTGGACAACCTACCTTCCGAATACCATGATTTTCAGTTGGTATTTAGTAAAGCTCGTGCTCACAGTCTCTTCCTCCTCACCAGCCCTATGATTGTGCGATTAATCTGATTTCGATCGTCCCACTACCAAATGCTAAACTGTATCAGATTTCAAAGACGGAATAAGAAGCGCTTCGGGAACATATCTCTACATCCATTGCAGCAGGCCTCGTTGGTCCGTCATCTTTACCAGTGGGGGAAGGTTTTTTTTTTTTTTTTTTAAATCGATAAAAAGCACCCGATGATGAAATTGATAAAATTTTAGAATGCTGTGCTTGCTCGCTGGCATTAGCGGTTAGCAACTAGCTGCTAGGCGAGTGCCCAGTAGGCTTGTGACAGCCAGCAGACTACTTACCCACAGCAGTTTAAGAGGCGAAAATGAATCCGCACACTTTGATGCTGACAGCCTGATACAGTTGCAGTGCCTATCGATCCATTTCTAACAAACTAGGCTTGTCAGGCAATGTGCTAGTAGCTACACTGTGACATCACTTTGTCCCTTTCTCTGGCAAGGAGGGTTAGATACACGTCACATTCTTCCGACTTTTGCATACGATGTAATGTAATAATGATGTAATGTAATAATGATGTAAAAATACGTACGTGTACAATGTAACAGGAAGTTTAGTTCCACTTTAAAAGAGAGTTGATGGGTGAAAATTTGTGTGGACCCACCAGACAGGAAATACAAAACAAAACAACTTTTCTCACCACTATGTACTATTTATCCTGCTCTTCCAAAAATAGATATACATACCTTATATTTATAAATATATATTTTTTAATATTTAATTAAGTTACCCAGTCGCCACTGGATAACTGGTCAATTGCAGTCAAATTTAAAGTTTAACACTGAATTTTCTTTGATTTTCCAACTAACATTTACTACTTACGCAGTAAAACCACTTCTTCTCTTGCAAAATAATGTGGACATCAACACTGTGGAGTTTTAATTTTGATTTTATGGGTCCTTAAAGACAAATTATTATGACATTATCTTAATAATAATGGAGCTTCAGGTCAAATCCAGCTACAAGGTGACCTATTTAATTACCTTTGTTAAACTAAAGTAAACATGCAATGAATTATACTAAACAGTACTTTTGGACTGTATAGTCCGAAGTGTATTAGTATAAAACTTTTCGGGGATTTGGGCAGTCATGCATTAGAGCGACTAATTGCATTGTTTCATAAAGTTAAGGACCAAAGCCATGAACTACATACTCCAGTGAAGTTTACTTTTATTACTTACTTTTTACTTTACATTTTATTATTTACTTTTATTAATTTACTAGTTTTTCAATAAAGAGCTTATAAACATTAAAAAAATATTTTGAGAAATTATAAACGTGAGCAACAAATGTATGTAGTATTCGGTAAACTATCATCATATGATTCATACAACTAATTTGTAAAACCACGTCCAGCAAAGGGGAAAATAATTTATAATCCAGTGCATCAGAGCTGAACGTTTGAACTAGTTTGGGCTCCATGTAAACGGTCTTAATCAAATGCTTTACATCTGCTGGTGTCATAATTCCAATGAAAGGTCATTACTAGTTTGGGGAGCAGCTGAGCAAATCCCCATCAAAAATGAGAAACTAATTAGTTTGCACAACAAAAAAACAAAAGGGCTGAAACATGGCTGCACTGCGGGCTATCTGGTAGATAACTCTCTTAGCCAGACACATTTCGTAATTAGTTTTTCCCGTCTGCTGAGATATTCAATAACCTGCAGTTGGAATGATGGAAGAAGAGATAGTGACTTATCGCAAATGTTTGCTTGCTTAAAAAAAAAAATCTATTCAAAAGGAAAGGATTAAAACTAGAATGAGCGCTCGTGTTTTTGCAGGTAAACATGTTATACTATTGGAACATTCCCTGATGGATTTATCTGAGAAGCTTATTTATTCCACTTCATTTCATTTCCCCTGAAGTTCCTTTTCATATCTTTGAGGTAATAGAATCATGAACACGAAGGGAAATTATTTAGAAGAGTCTAAGGACGACCATCGAGGATGTTTATCATCAAGTATTACATAACTCAGGCTTATAGTATGTTTAAGGTTGCAGTAATCATTGGCCATTTAGACGGGCTTTTTATTAAAAAAAGCGGATGTATTCAGCTGCTTCACCTGCTTAGTCTTTTTTTCTTGTATCTTGGAGTGTATTGTGTTAGTATTGAGAAGTCAGAACAGTACATATTTCTGTCTTTTTGGCCTGTTCAGTCAATAAAACAACCACACTCAGAATCAGAACCAACATTGCTCTCCGGATGTATTGTTTGTGGCTCTGGATGGAGCAAGACAATGGATCTTGTGGGGCTGATGGACAGATATGTGGGTGCATTCTTATGTCCACAGTCTGTGAGATGAGATTACATTTGACAGCTTGTTTGTTCTCATTCCACCTAGCTGGAGCCATCCCCAGGGCTACCACATGACACAGCGGCCGACACATACACCTTAATAGATATAGGTGAAATAGCTTTAAATAACACAATAACATGAATTAAACTCATTTAATTAAAGAGATACTGTAAATACCTCATGTTTGTAATTTCACTTTAATTGATAAAAACCTTCTTACAGTTTCTATCAAACGTACTGTACATTACTGGTAGGAGAAGTACTCACTCACTATCTATGATGAGACATGAGATTTGCAGGAATTGCATTGTAATAATTTCTGTTTCAAGTTTGGTCTCAGTGATCAACTAAGCTGATTTGCATTTTTTACACATGCTTCTCTGTCATAATATTTGCACCATGTCATCGTTTTGGAACTCAAATGTAAATCAGAATCCATTAATTCATCTTTTTATAGCACTCATCCTGTTCAGGTCTCTGGAAATGGAGCATATCCAAGCTGACTCCAGGGGAAAGGCAGACTGGGTGACTGGTCAGTCAATCACAGGAAACATTTAAGGCCGGATTTACAAAGATCCCAAATAGCGTGCGCTAAATTGCGTGTTCACTCTAACAGACTGTGCGCTGTTGGTGGGCGTGTTGTGCGTGATTTAATAAAATCCCAAATAGAAGGCACTAAATTCACATCTTCAAGATGGCGCCAACCCGTGTGGACGCCTCAGTTACGTGCTCTCGTATTGTCTATGTTTTTGTGTTTTTCGTTCGTCTTTGGAGACATTATGCAACTCACTTACACAAAGGAAGACTTCCTAAACATCGGGGCGTTTACCCCGGACTTTCTTTCACCAACCTTTGCAAATCCGCTCAGTTTCCCCCCCCACCCCGAGTTACTCACCGGAGGGGAGGCTGCAGTCTATGGCGCATGGAGACGTAGGCGATGAAGGGAAAAGCGTACCGGCATCCAAGTGAAGCTCCGCAAGAGAGGATACAGATTGGCGTTCCCGTCGATCCACCTCGCAAATCTATGCTCCCTACCCAACATGACCATCCACGAACAGGATGTGAGACGTATCTTCAAACAACAAAATATTAACAAAGCGGCAGGCCCAGACCTGTCCCCATTCTGCCTCAAAGTCTACGCGTACCAGCTCGTTCCAGTCTTCACACAGATATCCAATAGATCTCTGGAACTGAGCGAAGTACCATCCCGTTTCAAACGCTCCACCATCATCCCGGTCCCCAAGAAACCTGCAATCTCGGGGTCTTAATGACTACTGGCCTGTCGCCCTGACATCTGTGGTCATGAAGTCCTTTGAACGCCTCGTGCTGGACCACCTCAAGAGCGTCACAGGTCCCCTGCTGGACGCGCTGCAGTTTCCCTTCCGAGCAAACAGGTCTACGCATGATGCAGTCAACATGGGACTGCACTTCATCCTAGAACACCTCGACGGCGCGGCGACCTACGTGAGGATCCTGTTCGTGGACTTCAACTCTGCGTTCAACACCATCATCCCAGAACTCCTCACCTCCAAGCTTCTCCAGCTCAGCATCTCACTTGCCATCTGCCAGTGGATTTACAGCTTCCTGGCGGGGAGGACACAGCAGGTGAGGCTGGGGGACACCACCTCATCTACACGCACCACCAGCACTGGGGCGCCCCAAAGTTGTGTCCTCTCTCTGCTGCTCTTTTCTCTCTACACAAACGACTGCACCTCAACGCACCAGGCTGTCAAACCCCTGAAGTTTGCAGACGACACCACAGTCATCGGCCTCATCAAAGACGGTGACAAGTCTGCGTATCGATAGGAAGTGGAGCGACTCTAGCTTTGGTGCGGCCGACACAACCTGGAGCTGAACACGCTCAAAACTGTAGAGATGATCGTGGACTTCAGGAGGCATCCTATCCTATTAGTCATTTCAAACTGCTCTAATTGCTGGAGGGCTCTGCATCTTTTTGCACAATTGTCCAAAAAAAAAAAAATAATAATAATGTACCGGCATTACCACATTACTGACAACCTTTATTGCTCGTTTTTTTTAAAATGTCGTTATGTCTCCAAAGTATCCTCTGTCAATTGACTTTCTGTTGTCGTACTAGAGCGGCTCCAACTACCGGAAACAAATTCCTTGTGTGTTTTTGACATACTTAGCAAATAAAGATGATTCTGATTCTGATTCTGAAATTGTGTGTTTATTCACTCTAACAAATTGTTCTCATTGCTAGCAACAGCTATAAAAATGGTAGAGACCAGTGTATTTGAAAGTGGGTTTTATGCTTTAGGCCTGCCGCGCACAGTGATGCCGCCGAATGTGACTGAACTGGACAATAAATTACTGTCGACAACTCACACAACTGGCGATTGACCCTTGCACAATGGAAAAACTGCAACTATTGGTGTTCAACAATCTTTTGAGGCACTTTTTTTTTTCTTCTTCTTGTGAACCACAAACATCGTGTCATGATTGTGGAGGAAGAAGTTGATTACCCTGGCTGCTATGGCTAGAAAATAAGAATACCAAAGGAAGAAACGGGTAAGAAATAAAGGAGAGAGCGTGCATATTTGAGAGGCTGTTGGCAATGATTGCATCGTTCATTGACTTTCGGTGACAGACTCTCCACGCTTATTTTTTTATCCAGAGGTACTGTACATGTGAAATTTTAAACAAACATTTTTATTATTGTACACACACACGCACGCACGCACACACGCACACACACACGCACACACACACACACACATACACAGATTGGTGTGTGTGTGTGTGCGTGCCGTTTGTGCTTACCTTTCAGACGTGTTATTTATAAGAATAAAAATTAGTCATCGCAATTCATCTCAGGTTTGATAAATCACATTGCGTGTGCTGAACTCAGCCGATCTGATATCCTCTGCCTTTTCAAGTCAACTAGGATACAAATATTTTCGCAGCACAAGCTCCATTGATTTTAATACTTTCTTTGCAAGAAGTAAGGGGATTGTTCAAGGTTTGTGGGGCTGAGATTGTAAACAAGAATTAAACTCAGCTCTCAAGCTCTCCTGCCACTCAAGTACAACATGTAACTCAAATATTTAAGTGATTATCACGTCACCTGCCCTCTCTGACAGCCTACTTTTCTTTCCAATTGCAAGCTGTCCACGGACTTCTAATGTGACAGTATGTCTGGTGCTGAGCAGGAGTGCTGCTGTGGATTTGGGGCTCTGTGAAATAAAACAGAAGTTGGGGCCCCACCATTTTAATGCCTGAAACCATGCATCCCCTAAAAATGTAACACTTTGCAGGCATTTATCAATATTCTATTCTATTCTATTCTATTCTATTCTATTCTATTCTATTTCACTGTTTCACTTGTCAATATTGTGTATATTTACTTTGTGGATGGAAGTAAATTAAAATCTTCAATGAGAAGTAAGAAAGCAAATAATCTAGCCAGCTAGCTTTTAATGGCCAGCATAGCTAGATTGGAAAGTCGGTTTTCAGGAATAGTGGACCTCAAATAGCTTTCAACCAGTTTTACCACCCTGAAAGCTCTCTTACCACCTGCAGCAGTCACAGTCGCTGAGCAAAATCCACACAGAGCTTTGCACACTTCACCCAAAATGCTTTGAAAAGATGTTACTACTCTTATCCACATTTACTCCACACTGACTGCTTGTCCTTTGTAAAAAAAAAGCATCCTGCTATTTGTGAGCACTTTTCGAAACACTTCAAATCTGTTCTTTCCCAGAATGATGTGTGAAGATAATTATTTTGTGAAGTGTACTAGGGTGTGGCGACACGGTGGAGGACTGGTTAGAGCTCACAGTTCTGAGGATCCGGGTTCTGAGGATCCGGGTTCAATCCCCGGCCCCGCCTGTGTGGAGTTTGCATGTTCTCCCCGTGCCTGCGTGGGTTTTCTCCGGGCACTCCGGTTTCCTCCCACATCCCAAAAACATGCATTAATTGGAGACTCTAAATTGCCCGTAGGTGTGAATGTGAGTGTGAATGCTTGTTTGTTTGTATGTGCCCTGCGATTGGCTGGCAACCAGTTCAGGGTGTACCCCGCCTCCTGCCCGATGATAGCTGGGATAGGCTCCAGCACGCCCGCGACCCTAGTGAGGAGAAGCGGCTCAGAAAATGGATGGATGGATGGTACTAGGGTGCGTCTGGTTACACAAAAACAATCTTTTGAGAATTATGATCACTTCAGATGGAATTATTGATTGACTTTGAAATTTGGAGGATTGTTAGTATGAACATCCGAGTGATGTAATAAGGACTATGAGCGCAGTGACTAATGTGTTTGTTTCTATCATCCTTCCAAGTATGCATCTCCACAAAGAGACATCAAAACGAATCAATAGGCTCTGAATAGACAGGTCATTAAACACTCCCTCCCTCATTAAGTCACACAGCTCAGATTTTAGAACCACATGACCACACTGCAAATGTAAGAAACATACAATCCATACAAAAGCTGCCACCAGCCACCTCTCCTCACGACATCATAACATCCACAGCTATGACAAATGGGATATATCACCCAGTAAAGAACGGTTCATTGGCATAGTTCTGTAAGGATGACATTAGTGAATCCTACAGAAAAGCCCCAAAGTAGATTACTGTGATGATAAATCAAACAAACAAAAGATTTTTCTGAGGTTAAGATTAGCCCGACTAAATGCGTAAATTTTTTTAGACAATCTGTCTCTTCCTTTAGAGGGAAGTTAGAGCGTTTCGAACCATTTCGTCTGAAAAATGTGCACATATTAAAAAGGATGCGCACACACAGATGTGCACTTCTACTGTTCAAATCCAGCATAGAGAGTCTAGGCAGCCCTGAGAAGATGCCCAGAGTTGCTGGCCAATCTCCACTCATGCACATTCACAAAGCATATCATTAAACATAATAGGGTTTTTATCACCGACTGTCAAGAAATACCGCTGCATTTGCATTCAAATTTAATTTGCCGTACCAAAGCGCATGCATCCAAGAAATCTTCCTCTGTGCACCTCTTTTCTTTCCCTCTCCCTCTCATCCTCACACACACACTGGATATGCATTTTATTTTTTTTAATATCATGAAAGCATGGGAGCATAATTTGCTTATAGATTTGCAGCTCTATAGTGCTTGTTAATGCATGGTACAGTGTGAACGCATTATCACATAAAGTTAGTCAATACATTTTTTCTTTTTTCAGAACTTGCTGACACCCTGTTAATTTCTTTGCACCATTTGGAAGATGCTCTTAATAGCATTGCGTGCTGATTTGTGTATATTTACTTAGATTGTTATAAAGTAACCAATCTATTTATGACTGCCTAAACTCACAATGTCACTATGTCAAAGATAAGTGGAAAAAGTATTGGCTATTTTTCCTCATTGCTTTACTCACTATATTATTATGCAGTTTCTAGAAGTACAAGAAATGAGTTATTGTGAAATACTAGGACCACATGCTTCTCGACCTCTGTCTGCGTTCACCTGCAGTAATACACAACTCCATTTCACAGACAAAATATCCCCTGTAAAAGCTGTCAAAATGTTTACCCACAGGCCTCTATAGGTCTCTATCTGAGGTCTGGCATCTAATAAAGAGAACTGGCCTGCAGCAGGCAGCAACTTTCCTGCCAAATGCTCACAACGAGATTAAAAGGAAAAGACGGGAGACAGGTCGCAAAGGGGTGCAAATGGGGTGAAGGTTAGTGAGCAGAAAGTAATGCTAGATGAATTAGAAGGGAGATTATAAAACAGGGTAACTTCTTAATTACTCAAGAAAAAAACAAAACAATGAATGTTAAATGTTGTCAGAAAAATGTATATAATGATAAACCCTGCATTTTTTGTTTTTCTTTAGTTTTCTTTGACTTTTTGGGGACACAAGGACCAGCCTCAACAGTGAATGTTATGAAACGGGAATAATCATAATATACAACTGAAGTTACATGAACTAAGCGTTGTGCCAATACTTTTGTCCAGTGTGACAAATTTATTTTTTTCACGTTTAACAGTGGTTTACTTCTTTTTCTACTAAGGAAGAAAACTGAGACACTTTTAGACAATTTTAGAATGATGATTATGATTATTATTTTTTATTGTTATAAATATTGTTTCTTTTTTTTAACGGCATTATCCTTTGTTAAACAGGATAGTTTTACATCTTAATATTAATAGTGTTTATTTTTACATGACACAATACAGTTTAGGTGGGATGGTGGACGACTGGTTAGAGCGTTTGCCTCGCAGTTCTGAGGAGCGGGTTCAATCCCCAGTCCCGCCTGTGTGGAGTTTGCATGTTCTCCCCGTGCCTGCATGGGTTTTCCCCGGGCACTCCGGTTTCCTCCCACATCCCAAAAACATGCATTAATTGGAGACTCTAAATTGCCCCTAGGTGTGAATGTGAGTGCGAATGTTGTTTGTTTGTCTGTGCCCTGCGATTGGCTGGCAACCAGTTCAGGGTGTACCCCGCCTACTGCCCGATGATAGCTGGGATAGGCTCCAGCATGCCTGCGACCCTCGTGAGGAGAAGCGGCTCAGAAAATGGATGGATGGACAATACGGTTTATGTAAAAATGTTGCCAAGTTAAAGGTGACACTTTGATGCTGGAATGGGTTGTATACTGTATATTTCTTCATTAAATTTTTATTATAAAAAAAAATCAGATGAAGCTATTTTTCTCAGTTGTTTCTTCAATAAATGAAATAAAAGAGCAATATGACTATCTTGTATCTTTACAGAATGGGGGAGTGTGGGGAAACACATATTTTACAACCTATAGAGAATATTTGAATTAAATGAGAGCTGGCTCTTGAGGACCATCAAGTTTTACTGTGAGCTTTAAAATGCACAAAGGAGAGTGAGATTTAAACTAAATGCAGGTCTCTCAAACCTCAAACACACAGTTACAAAAACATACATGATGTCTTACGCGGACAAATGTGTACCCGTTACACTATATGCACATACACGCACGCACTGCACAGCGGGGACCTCAATCCAATTAACGTGATTATTAATTAAAGAGAGCACCCGGAGGAGAACTGAGGCTGATGAAGGCGGCCCAAAGGGGGCATCTGCTGAGAGGGTTCTGGACTCACTGTGGCAGCAGGTGATTAGGCTGCACACCTAACTGCATTCCCTGCATGTGCGCACACATGCACACACACTCACACACACACACAAATTTGCACCTTATGCACATTGCATCAGTACATATTTGCAATTACTTTCTTTTATTCTAACTGTTGCTGTGCAATACAAGCAAGCGCACATCATTTGTATGCTCATTTCTGCACAATGCTAAAAGACACTCACAATTTGACTTTTACTGCTAATATGAATCTGTGTTCTATTATCTATTCCAAGAAAGATTGGAAGATATGACTGAAGAGAGAAATTAAGAGGAAAAAGAAGAGCACTAACTTCGACAGGCACCATCAGTAATGAGTAGTGGTAACTGTTTTGGAGAAATTAGCATTGACATTATGAGGATATGTGCTGCTTTCATTTGAGTTATGTCGCTTGTGTTTGTATCATATTTCATATGGGAAGAGACTTTTGAAATAAAGTGTATCTTGGAGATTTAGCTGTTCCATAGTTACAAAAAAAACATTTTAGGAATGCTCATAACACAAGAGTATTGAAACCCTGTAGCTACAGTATATCTGTCATGTCAACAATGGTATGATACTACGGCTTTTCGAGACATGCATTTGTGAAGCTTAAGTGTGAAGTTATCTTTGAAGAGTTCGTAATACATATGTAACAGACATGCTCTCGCCAGATGGCACCATGACCCCCAACCTCGGACTGGGACTGCATCCCTGTCTCCGCTCTCCCGCCGAGACAGACCGTCACGGGGATGCCTGGTTTATCTCACACGGACGCTAAAGGAATTACCACCCAGTCTGAAAGAACTAATCAAAAGCAGAGACTAGGAATCCTGATTTATTACCTGAACTTTAAATCAATTAGCAGCTACCCCAGAAACCTGCGCTCCCAGTCATCAGGAGACCCCCTGGGTATGCAGGGCTCAAGATACCAACCCAAAGAGCTTGAAAATCCGCTGGTCCTGCATGCCAAGATAAAAGTTCAAATGGACCATTTGGCCTTTGAAATGCAACAGAAGACCTCTGGGACAATGGATGGAACACGAGCGACACACAGAGGCGGATGACAGTTACTGCAAACATAGCTTCACCGAATTTAGATGTAGTGTGACATATTTTTTTTGCGTAAATGCCCCAGTGCCCATCACCACACCAATGTCACTAGTGATTGTATTTCTCCGAATTTTAATGTCTGCTGGTTACATTTGTTTGCCAACCGAATATGCTTGTGTTTATCTCAAAACAAACAGCAAGAGTTATTAGCCACTACATAAGGTTGAAACACTCCCTGCATGGATTAAGCAGGGTGTGCGTGACAATGCAAAGCTTGAAACTGTGTTCATTATCTTAGATCCAATAATTAATATTTTATCCCATTGGTTTTAAACCACAAAATATTCCTACAATGGAAAAGTAACATTAAGAGGTGGTCTATCTCCGGCTGTGCATAAAGGCCGGAGCCCCCCCTTTTGAGCGGACTCTCGCTCGGATGACCACCTTGCCGAAGACTGGCTCAGCCAGGAAGCCCCACCTCTCACCACGAGGTGGTGAGGACACATCAGACCTTTCCTCGAGCTACTCTTACGGGTACCTGGGCAAGCTCCATCAACCACGTCTGCTCCGAGCGTCTTGTGACCAGCGACATCCACGGGCTTCGGCCGCCCTGCGCTTGGAACTCTTTTTCTTGCTTTTTCTTTTTTTTTCTTGCTCCTTTTTCCGCCAAATCCACCTGTTCCCTGTACGGAATGGACCGGACAAGCATTCGGGGGGTCGACCAGCCTGCCTAAATTGTGTTCCACGCAATGTAAATCCAATTTGCGGTCTACTAAATTACAGATTACTCCATATTTGGGTTTAAATTAAAGGTCAGGGGAGATTTAAATTTTTTTCTTGATAACTCTAGAACCCCTTTACAAACCACATCTCCCATTTCCAAGTGATTATATAGCAGATATTCAGCAGTTAAATCGATAAATATGATGCAGAATGCGCCTTCTGCTTTTTGCATCCAGCACCTTCCAGTCTTCGCCTCTTTCCGGCGCTGTGACGTCACACAAGCCAAACATCCTGTTCTTTCGGCGTTGTGTGCTATTGTTCCATGCTTTTGTTCCTGTCCTTGTATATTTGTTGTCGTATGATTTAATGATGTCATGGTTTATTGTGTGGCATTTGGTTGAACAAATGGTTCAGGCAGCGGCAAGAGTTTTTTTTTCTGGCTTTCCAAGTGAAAAAGGAATACCTGATGTTAAATATATTTTAGAAGTTATCATTGGATAGCCCAAGTCAATCGACAGGGGAAGAAACATGCTCAGCTATGGGTGCCTCGCAAGCATTCCAAACTGTACCAATCACTTTGAACCGGCGTGTTTTGAGTAAGACTTAGCAGAAAAAATTGGATACAGAGGCAGAGGCTGAAACCAGCTGCGGTGACAACTATTTTTCCTACGGCCATCGGGACCTAACACCGCCAGCAAGAGAACTAAATCTCTTAGCCGCCACGATGGAGCAGCAAAGCGGCGCAGACAAGAGGTGACCATTTCCTTGTATATACCTACGACTCTCTTATGGTTACTATGCACTGGGGAGTAGGAAAAAAAGACCCACACAGTACTTTTCAGGACTGTCATCTGTACTTTTGCTTATATGACAAGCCAACAGACACACAGCAAAGACTTTGTGTGCGGCGTGTTATAACGCTACTCGAGCGAGGGGCACACAATATATAGGAATACTACATCCTATGTAAAAGCCGTGTCACTGAAAGATATATGAATATATAATCCCTATAGTCGTGCTAAAAAATATTGGCAAATGCTGCTCCTCCACATATTCCAACACGTTGCTTGCCATTGCGTATAGTGTGTAGCGCGCTGTGTTTGTCAATTGCAACGTCACTTCTGGTAGCCCTTGCGGTGGATAGAGTAACCACACCCTGGTGTCTTGAGCTTCGGGTATATTCGGGGAGGACTCAATATGCATAATAAAAACCTCATTTTTAGCTAAACTATGGTTGAAAACTTGCTGGAGGTTACGTGCATGTATTACACAACATATAAACAATGCAAATATGAATTTTAACTGACCCCATAACATCTTTGTCATCGACCTTTAACGAGAACAGGAACCTCCAGCTCCATGCATTGTCACCCCGTAGGCTCTTTCCACCCCCACAGCACAAGTTCAGTCTCCTTTACCAATGTTTGTCTATCCTTTGTTTTGCTTTTTCTCTGCATTGTTCCCCTCTAGATTCCACTGTTAGATCGCATTAAATTTTCTATAAAAATTCACTACCTGTATAATTTATGTGTGTTTGTATTCGACAAAAGACTGTTTATCAAGAACTCTTGTCTAATTCCTGTAGCAACCTTTAGATTACGAGACATAGAGGTTTTTCGTCACTTTATCCTGAAGTTTTACACATCTAAAAAGAGACGTGGTGACCCTTTTTCGAGATAAAATAATTTGATTTTAACGCTTAAACTTAAAATCACGCTAATCCGGAAGTAACGCAGACGTCGCTTCTGGCTTATTCTTGTCTCCTAAATTAATTACATTTTTATCCAAACCAATATACGCTACACGTAGTACAGAGAATATGTCATGGAGGGACACATTGCATATATTCTAGTTTTCTAGAATGACCAGGTTTGATGAATTCACCACCTCCCTTTAGTATCTTTTAAGGCATCACATTGGTGAATAAATTAGGACATGGTTACATTGGATGTGCATTTAAATTATTGTATATAACAACTAAAGCAGTGAGAATCAGCTTGATGACAATTTCAAAATGAGAAAGTGCTCCAGCCTACAATCACTCGTTTTAGATTTTGAAATGCTATGCCGTATTTAACATCGCATATATATTGTATATGTATTATTTAAGATTAGCTTTACTTTCTTCAAAAGTCCTTGTCCAGCATTAAACATGATTGTGATGAGGACTGGGTAATGAGACAGATTCTTAATCTCTTTATACCAGTGCTGAATTAATGTGTTCGACGACCCCCTGACCTGCTGATTTACACTACATTGCAACGAACATGGGTTGTAATAAAACGTTGACCAACGTCTCTGCTCCCCTGACTAACCAGCTAATGCAATACGCAGTATGCAGGTCTCCTACTGGGGCATTTAATGAAAATGAAAATGTGAAGAGAAAAATTGGACAAAACCTATCTAAAATTAATCAGGGAGCGCTTTTAAGAAAACAACAGTGGAGGGGAAAAAGGCCATAATTGAAATCCCACAGAGAGGTCATTTTACTTTACAATTCTGAAGCAAATCTTTCATTGTTAACTTTTTAAATGATGGTCACAAAGTGTTTTGGGTTGCAACAAAGGCTGTGTTTTTGAGGAGACACATAGTTTATCTGCTCTGACGTTCAAAAGAGCATGTGCAACTTCTGATTTAGTTCAAAAGTTTAATAAAGGAAACTAAACATTTCAATCGATGGACTGTGTTATTTCTGCCTGCCTTTCAAAAATCCAAGTCCATTTTACATTTGGCTTATCCTCATCAAGGTCCCAGCTAACTTTGTGCAAGTGGTAGGATACATCTGGGACTGGGTGCCAGCCAATCACAGGGCACAAATATTGAAATTGTAATTGAAAAATAATTTAAATTCACACCATTCAGTTACAGTATTTGAAGCTTTGACTCAGTATTTACCTTAACTCGAGAAAGGCCAACCAACAACAGTGAATATAGATGATAAACTCAGATGGCACCTTTTCTTTTTCTTTACTGTTTATTAGAAAAGTGTTTGTTGCGTGTTTAAGTCAGGTTGAAAACCATCCATCCATTCATTTTCGATACTGCTTCAGGTCATGTGTGAGCTGTAAATCCATGCTGAGCTTGGGCAAGAGGCGGGGTAAACCCTGAACTGGCCAATCACAGGGCAAATTAAATCACACACCTTTGGACAAATTAGTCTTCAATTAACCAAACTTGAATGTTTTGTAATGTGGGAGGAAGCCAGAGTACCCAGAGAAAACCCACGACAGCACGGTGAGACTATACTAACTCCACTCACCAAGACAGGAGCCAAGATTCATAGTCCTAACCCTAACTCTTCAAAACATTGCCATAATACATGCTCTCTTTTGAGAAACAAACTCCACAGATGATTAAAATAAGTTCCTGAACACATTAAATAACTAAGATTTAGTGTAGACATTTACTGTATCAAACAAAATAACCACATGGCTGAAGCATATGCTAAGCTAAGTGACGGGTGCAATTTTAGCTTTAGCCTATCACATGTAAAAGCCACATGATAATTAGCATGGATGAGCTATCATTAGCAAGTTAGAATTAGCATGTTAAGCTAATGTCTCAGCTAATAGGCAGATCAATAGGCAACAAACTACTTGAGAATTAATACGGGACCTTCTGCACTTCCAGGACCTTGAATGTCGTTAACCTACCATGCATGTTTTGTGAAGAAGGGACAGAGGCAATATGAGGAGTAGTCTCACACTCTCACAATTCAGTCAGCTAATTAATTGCATTGGATCCTGTCTGACTAATAGATTTGCAACTTTTCTATAGTTTAAAATTAACTTAGGTTGAAAGTGAAATTGGAAAGTCATTTGTTGATGCATACTAAAAATGTTTTCTTTTTTGAATTATTCTGACTCATTGAAACCTGGAAATGTCATGATGGATTTTTCAAATAAAGCACTGTTTGGAAGACTCCCCAAGCTTAATTGAGTTCATATTAGGACATCAGGAGATGCGAGTTTATGAGTGTGAAGGGAAGTATGATGTAAGATTACCAGCTATATAAGACAAAAGAAAATGCAAAAGCAGCACAGGTCGGTTTGTAGACACCAAAAGAAACAGAAATAAAACAACTTAAAAAGAACATGAAAAAGAGGAAATTCTTTTATGGCTACAGTGGAACTCACCAGAGAGAGCTGTTATATGCACTGTGAAGGACACAAACAGGAAACAATAAGTAGGTTGGGGCATTTATATTTAGAAAAGAAAGTATTCATACAAAAAATTATTATCAAGGGCTGCTTGTAACAACTCCTAAACGCGTATACAGTGTGGTCATTGAAATTTAAATTACAGCAAAAGGTATCTTTCCAGGTGTTCATGTTCAACATATAGTACAAGACATCCATCCATCCATTTTCAACACCGCTTATCCTGGTTAGGGTCACGGGGCGCTGGAGACTATCCCAGCAGACTTCGGGCAAAAGGCGGACTGCACCCTGAACTGGTCGCCAGACTGTCACAGGGGACATATAGTCACAGACTAACATTCGCACCGTCACTGAGTGGGAACTGAACTCACGCTGCCCGCACCAATGTCAGGCGAGTGCACCACCACACCATCAGTGACCAGTACGAGACATAATCTTTCTAAATATTATATGTACCAGAATTGTAATGAAGTACGGTCAGTGTATCATAAGTCATGGATCACTGGTGCTTTTCTTAAAAACAAGGAGAAAAAAAGAAAGGTAAGCAAACTGAGTGTGTTGCGAAGTTGGAAAGTAAATAAGATTGGATAACAGCTTCTGTCTGTGTGTCTCTTTCACTTTGTAAACAATGTGACTGAGGCTTGGGCGGGAACCTAGATCCCAAGGTTGAGGGGATGTCTACTGATTGTTGTGGACGTTTCCTATAGACGGACTACCACCTGCTCCAATTCTGTGCACACATGCGCGCACACACACACACACACACACACACGTAAACACACACACTCCTCTGGGAGCAGGTGGCATACACCGTACATGGGTGATGCAGTAACCACAAAAGTGATTCTGTACTGCCACTCACCATCCTATCTGATTCAAAGATAACCTTTGCAGAGCAAGGACACAGAAACTGTCTGACCACATCAGCTTCTCCTGGATGGCTGAGGTCGGTTGAGGAAGGTTTAACTGAACCTGGAGAGATTTCTTTCCAATAATTCCAATAAATAGTTGTACTCAGTATTGTCTACAAGCCAACTGTGATTAAATTGCATCTAATTTCATCATTACGATAATGGATGGAAAATTAGTGCAATGAGAGGTAGCTGTTCTCACAAGAACGTGGTAGGATTTCTTCAGAAAACTGATGCTTAGAAATTATGGCAATAACATCATTTTCATTGCAGATAGGCCATGGATGAAGAATGCAAGGCTAGAGAAAGACAAAGTACCAATGTGCTTTATACATTTTTATTCTTTACATAGTTTAACTACATTTCTCCGTAGCGTCACTATTTCAACCTCAAATAGCTTTTCAGTAGTTAAGTGGTCACAGGGATAGCAAAGTAGCGTTCCCCCAGGGGTTGTAAACATTGAATGCAACGTCATGAAATGTGCGCTGCAGATTATAAACATGCAGACAACATGGCAATGGTAGGTACAGCTCGGTAATTTCCTTGGGCTGTAACTCAGCAAACTAATGCTTCTTCTCGAGGCCTTGCTGTCCACTTATCAATCGTGTTGATACTGTGCGACCCAAAAAATAAACTACTGAGAGGACACAAAGCCGGTATGTCCCGAAACTGACACAACAATCGGCATTTTAACTAAACTAGTCATCACGACTTAAAAATTAAAAAAGTCAGTCAGCACTCAGCAAGCAGCCAAAAAAAAACAAAAAAAAGAAGAAAGAATATACGGCGGCACGGTGGACGACTGGTTAGAGCGTCAGCCTCACAGTTCTGAGGTCCGGGGTTCAATCCCCGGCCTCGCCTGTGTGGAGTTTGCATGTTCTCCCCGTGCCTGCGTGGATTTTCTCCGGGCATTCCGGTTTCCTCCCACATCCCAAAAACATGCATTAATTGGAGACTCTAAATTGCCCGTAGGTGTGAATGTGAGTGCGAATGGTTGTTTGTTTGTATGTGCCCTGCGATTGGCTGGCAACCAGTTCAGGGTGCACCCCGCCTCCTGCCCGATGACAGCTGGGATAAGCTCCAGCACGCCCGCGACCCTAGTGAGGAGAAGCGGCTCAGAAAATGGATGGATGGATGGAAAAGAATATACTGTGTGGCGGCACAGTGGACGACTGGTTAGAGCGTCAGCCTCAAAGTTCTGAGGACCGGGGTTCACTCCCCGGCCCCGCCTGTGTGGAGGTTGCATGTTCTCCCCGTGCCTGCGTGGGTTTTCTCCGGGCACTCCGATTTCCTCCTACATCCCAAAAACATGCATTAATTGGAGACTCTAAATTGCCCATAGGTGTGACTGTGAGTGTGAATGGTTGTTTTTTTTGTATGTGCCCTGCGATTGGCTAGCAACCATTTCAGGGTGTACCCCGCCTTCTGGCCGATGAAAGCTGGGATAGGCTCCAGCACGCCCGCGACCATAGTGAGGAGAAGCGGCTCAGAAAATGGATGGATAGAATATACTGTGTCAATAAATAATTTTTTTTTTTCACGGTTAAGTGGTCTTTTACATGTTTGAAAATAGGGTTAGACAAATGTCATTTTACAGAATTGGGTTAAGTCAAGTCAAGGTTCTCTATGATTAGCACATGTGCAAATGTTAACTACCACATTTTTTCTGCACCAAATCAAATCGAGAATCGTATCGCTCCCTTACTGAATCGAATAGTATCGAATCGTTCCGCCCGTAAAGATATCGTTTTTGAATCAAATTGCGACTCGCCCTCATGCCAGAGATTCCCGACCCTACTATGAATGTTTCGCTCTGCACATTGTCGGGAAAACGGGAGAAAGAGAGCCTCGAGGTGAGATGATTTTCAAAGTACCCCTCGATTGATTGGGTGGGGTCCTCAACCGCCGCGGTGCGGCTCCAGCAATTACAGGACACTTCTGTCAGTCTTTGTGCATGTAAAACGGTATCAATTTACTTGCACCTATCCGCAGACACACACCCCTAGGACTCTTGTGGGTTCACATACTTACTGCGACAAATAACTCATGAATATGCACATCGCGTGTGTATCCCCTCACTTATACTCTCGTCCTGTAGACTTTTATAATTCACATAATGCCACCACACTTCAGTTGCGCAGGTGGGTTCACGACCCTTGTCCTGCATGCTTCTTCTCCTGTCCTTGTCCTGTTCTATCTTGTCCTGTCCTTCCCTCACAGGGTGTAACACTACAGCCCCATGCAACATCCATCCATCCATTTTCAACACCGCTTATCCTGGTTAGGGTCGCGGGACGCTGGAGCCTATCCCAGCTGACTTCGGGCGAAAGGCGGACTACACCCTGAACTGGTCGCCAGTCAGTCGCAGGGCACATATAGACACGGACGACCATTCGCACTCACATTCGCACCGTCACTGAGTGGGAACTGAACCCACGCTGCCTGCACCAAAGTCAGGCGAGTGTACCACTACACCATCAGAGATGCCCCATGCAACATTCATATTTAATGTTTCATTGTTGTAGATAATGTAATGATTTACTTCTCTCCTGTTTACAATTAGTGCTTTTTCTTTTGTCTTTGTTTCTCTCTCCCTTCAAGAAACTTTGTTCTGTTCGACTGATCAAGTCTGATTCTCAATAAACCTCAATTATAATACCACAGCAGAAGCTTAACAACTCCACTGACACAGTAAAACGGTTCCGGCATGAAAGGGATACAGATTTTCCATTCTGCTTGACCTAACAGCCGAACAGGACAATCCCCTGTTCTGTACTGTACTTTATATCAGAATCAGAATCAGAATCATCTTTATTTGCCAAGTCTGTCCAAAAAACACACAAGGAATTTGTCTCCGGTAGTTGGAGCCGCTCTAGTACGACAACAGACAGTCAATTGACAGAGAACACTTTTGAGACATAAAGACATTGACAAAAATAAAATAAAATATGTACTGTACCTTGCTCCTCTTGTTTTATTTAATTGTTTATATGAATTTCATTCTCATTTAATTTTAATATAAATGTGTTGAAGGTGAATTCCCCCTGCAATTTCCCCCCCCCAAAAAATCTGGCCCTTATGAGGCCCATTGTGAATGAGAGTGTGAATGGTTGTTTGGCTGAATGTGCCCTGCAATTGACTTGCGACCAGTCTAGGGTGTACTTCACAACTCACCCAATCTCACCTGGAATAGGCTCCAGCTCAATGAGGACCAGCACTGTAGAAAATGGATGAATAGTCCCCCAATACATTACTGTGAGAAGACATTGGCTAATGCAACACACCTTCACAGTCAACAAGTTCTTGTACTCCACAAAAGTCAGACTGGACTAGTCTCCCGACACATTCTTGTGTAAAGGGTAACACAAAGGCAATTTTCGCCAAGTAAGTCTGATAACACATACATAATGTGGATTTGTTTGGGAGGAATAGGAAGCGAAATGTCACATGTGATCTGACATTCAAATAAGACATGAATACATTATGGAACTTCTGATTTTGCTTATAATTTGAATAAAGGGCCTGCCCCCAAGTGAACCAAAACTCCCCACATATTTCTTACTTTTAGATAGTCAAAACTTGCCTTACATTACATATATTGTGCACTGTTTTTTGAGAATATTCAAACTGAACACATTTCAAGGAATATATATTGTTTAAACAGACCGCACATATATTGTATTGACATTTCCTTTTACAACTTCTGTATTTTTATTGCTGCAGACATCAGTCTCACTTGAGATTGAACAATATACACTACAACAAATTGAAAAACCTAGTCTTAGAGAGGCGGCACGGTGGACGACTGGTTAGAGCGTCAGCCTCACAGTTCTGAGGACCGGGGTTGCATGTTCTCCCCGTGCCTGCATGAGTTTTCTCCGGGCACTCCGGTTTCCTCCCACATCCCAAAAACATGCATTAATTGGGGACTCTAAATTGCCCCTAGGTGTGGATGTGAGTGCGAATGGTTGTTTGTTTGCATGTGCCCTGCGATTGGCTGGCAACCAGTTCAGGGTGTACCCCGCCGCCTGCCCGATGATAGCTGGGATAGGCTCCAGCACGCTCGCGACCCGAGTGAGGAGAAGCGGCTCAGAAAATGGATGGATGGATGGATAGTCTTAGAGAAAAAGCATTGAACACACCAATAATGAAATTGAATGAAAAAAAATATGTCGATGAAGATTGCAAGTGTGTGCTGCATTGTGACAATAACACATAATAGAAATGCCAGTGGCATTTATTTCATGCTGTGTTTAATTCTGCAGGAATAATGATAAAATGAAACAATCAAAATGTGTGAACACAATAAAGACAGCTACCGAATGGGCTATTGGTCCCCCACAGGGAATGATTGAGCCCTTACAGAGGCTTCGCTGAATATATCACACCACCATCCACAATTGGTTTTGACTTCTGGTGAACCCGAGTAGCTCTTCCAACGTTGCAGTTTTCCATGTTTACAGAGCCTGAGAGATAAGAGTTGTGATTTATATATACATATCAGTGTTTATAATAGTCTATAAAAGGGGATTGTTTTGTTGTCAACCCATATTTGTTCATGTACACAGTAGGTATTTTCTTTACACGGCTTCATGTGCATGTTTGTACTTGTACATATGCATGTCAGTGTTACATGCTCAATTTCTATTAAAATCAAAAGCAGCAACAGCAGCAGCAGCAAGTTTACACATTTGCCTTGTTTTGACTGCATTCAATCAACTGCGTGCATAATTACCTCGGTGCATGGTAATCTATTGGGAGCAAAATATTGCAGTTTGACAAATCCTTCATTTGTATTCTGTTGCTACTCAAAGCATCAATCGTGCTTTTGCACACATGCTGCCCACCAACCCCCATCTTCCCTTGCCACATGCACAAAACTAAACCTCTCAACCTTCTCATGGAGCCACACAGAAGTGAAATCTTGTTTGATTAGAAGAGCAGGGATGCAGGGAGCTGGGGTTGTTAGTAATATTTCACTTTCCTGGAAAGCTCCTCAGAGAATGTCTGGTACAGTACACAAAGATTTATAACATTTTTGTTTTTGTTTTTTTTTAATGTGAGAGAACTCACACGTGAAAAAAGTGTTTTTGCTGCTCATAGTGTGTGGTGTACACAGACAATAGAGTCTCATCCCATACCCAAACCAGAAGTCTGGCATGACAATGTTCTTGGACTGTCCTCTCATTTGCACTTCAATCCTTTACAGGGGTGATTGGCAGTGTATAGCCTCTTCCACCAAACATATGCAGGTAACACTGCACTGCCTCTGCTCTGTCCCATGCTGTCCTACTCTGTCCTGCCCTATTTGTTACACGTAATGCTCCTTTCTCAGAGTCCACATCGAGATCAAATTTAACTCCAATAGGATGTTGTCATATTCTTATGCTTTTATTTGTTGTTCACAATTTTTTTGGTTTTTTTCTTTAAAAATATTTGTCTATTGTCTCTGCGAACATTTATACCTGGCTGGCAATAGGGAATCTTTATTGTAAAACACAATTTAACATTGTTTTATGAGTTTCCAGCCTTTATAACTTTCAAGGAGTCATAGCTTAATGTGGCCTAACTATTTGGCAAGCAGTTGGTCATTTTTGGCATTCTTATCAAATGAGGTTTGGAATCGTATTACTGTCTTTGAAACAAACAAATTATATGACCAATTTATCGACTATTTAAAAACCATCCATCCTTTCATTTTCTGTCCTCAATAGGGTCGCGGTCGTGCTGGAACCTATCCCAGCTATCTTCGGGTGAGAGGCGAGGTAGACCCTGATCTGGTCGCCAGCCAATCGCAGGGCACATATAAACGAACAACCATTCCCACTCACATTCACACCTACAGGCAATTTAGAGTCTCCATGCATGTTTTTGGGATGTGGGAGGAGAAAACCCATGCAGGCACGGAGAGAACATGCAAACTCCACACAGGCGAGGCCGGGATTTGAGCCCCAGTCCTCAGAACTGTGAGGCAGATGTGCTAACCAGTCGTCCACTGTGCCGCCTATTTAAAAAACTTTTATTTTAAATGCTATATCAAAGCTATTGTACTTTCACAACAATTGTAACTGTTTTAACAAGTCAGAAAACTGTGTTTGACAGTGACAGCTGTTTTCAATTGTATCCACCATACAAATCCCCAGGGGACTTCCTGCTTTCCCAATCTCCCAAAATTATGCTGCAAATCTCATCATTGCGCACATACCATTATACAAATCCCAAAATGCCCCACTGCCAGAGGCCGACTATTTGAACCAGTGACATTTTGAGCCTTATTACATGCTCACAACATGGGACAACAAACAAGATTTTTTTTCTTTTCCCTCTCCCCCACTTCTGCCTCTTCATTGTTTTTCACACCCTCCCCCTCATTGTGATTGGGATTGAAAATGAAGGTTGGAGAGAAAGGCTGCTGTATACAAGGAGATTAGCAGCATCTAATAATCTCTTCTTTGAACAGGCCCAGCTTCATATTTCCAAATTAAAGTGGAGTACAGAAATAGGGGCTTATAAAACATTAGCCTCCGGCTCCATCACGGTGCACACATCCCACTCCTCAGCCTGGCTCCCAAGGGCCTGCAGAATACTGTGGGATTTGCAGTGCTGGAATAAACTAAAGCAATACATCACCGAGCGGATCACGCCCAGGGAAAGGGGCCCAGGCCAATCATTTTGAGGTTAAACAATATAATTTGGCTCTTGTAAGTACAATTTATTTTGCCTGTCAGACAGAGGCAATGAAACATTTTTGTTTTTCCTCTTTCTAGGTTAGATAAAACGTGGATGCTATTTTGGAGTGAGATAGCAGATGTGAGATCTCTGTGGCTATTTGGTTTTTTGTAACAAAATTGGGAGAGTTTAAAAAGATATCTGGATAGTTCTTGTGGCAGTGATGACAAACGATGGGTGTTAAAATATCTTTGAGGAGGCAATAATATTATTTTATGACATTTTTTGAATTAATAAATATGGATGGCGATCAAGTAAGGGGACCTAATGGTGCTGTTAGTGTTAACATACTAGTTTTTGAGAGATTGCAAGTTTATTTTATTCATGATTTTAGGTTAACATGGACGCATGCACACATTCAATAACCGCTGCTACACGGATGAAGTCTGAGTTCAATGAAACTGGACGCATTGCTTGAAGAGGATAAATGCCACACTATATTTTGGGCAATATATCTTACAGTAAATTAGTATTGAAATAGTCAAATTCGCATAGTCAAGCTCAGGAAAAAGGGGATCAAGTGATGTGAATATCTTAGAATAAGCATTTGCTACGTTGAAATAGTTGAATCTTTCAACAGTGGAACAATTCAGAATCTGACCAAAGCCTGAGACAAATACAGTTCAAAAGTTATGCAAAAATCCAGAGCCTGAACCATTGCATGGTGATGACTGGAAATGGACCTTTTCACAAAGTGGGAAAGCAGAATCTGTGTCCCAGTCCTGGCTGCTCAGCATAACATAGCCAACAATTATAGGTCAGTAATAAAAAATTAAAAAGCAGAATTTACAATGGAGAGGGAGATGTGTAAAGTCCTTTTATGAGGCTACTTGCCATCCTAGCAATAAATAAACAATTTATTTTAGAATGTTAAAGTATTACTTACAACATTGCCTGTAAAATTAATAAATGTTGTAGAGGCTGTCTACAAGTGTAGATTATTTCTATTTCCACTATTTTTCAAAGGGGGAACAAAATCCAAACAAATCAGTCGATCAGCATCCCTAGTGGTTCCAAAATTAAGGCAAGGTGTTGCTGAATGACAACTGTGGCCAGAAGAAAACATCAACTGGCGTACGTCTTTACGAAGAAGTTAATAGCAAGTAGAACCAAAGTGGGTATTGGGTTTACAGTCAAGAATTGACTGGAGACATAATTCTAAATGAATAGAAACTACTACCCGATATATAAACAAGTGTCATGTAATGAAGTTGAAACCATCCATCCATCCATTTACCATATTGCTTATCCTCACTCGGGTCACCAGCAGGAGCCTATCCCAGCTGACGCTGGGCAAGAGGCAGGGTACACCCTGAACTGGTCGCCAGCCAATCACAGGGCACATATAGACAAACAATCATTCGCACTCACATTCACACCTACGTGCAATTTAGCATCTTCAATTAACTTACCATCCATGTTTTTGGGATGTGGGAGGAAACAGGAGTTCCTGGAAAAAAATCCACGCAAGCAGTTGAGGCTGGATTTGAAACCGGGTCCTCAGAACTGTGAGGCAGGGTATCTGTGAGGCAGATGTGCTAACCAGTCTTCCACCGTGCTGCCGAAGTTTTCGTAAAAGATTTCTTTTTTTTTTTTTAAACACCAGATGATTTTGCTCAGCAGATTTTAGGCTTCAGTTCTTTAGGAAGAAAAACACTTTTCACTTGAACCTTTTGAAACCCATGTTTTTAAAACCAATACTACAACCTCATCCAATTGAATCTCTGCTTACTTTAGATATAACATTTTCACTAAAATGAATTTTGCTTACTGACCACACTGAGTTGATGGAAAAATATCCCCCATTATCGCTACAGACACGACGTGTAGACTCAAAAAGAATAAGATTAAATACTCTCTGAATCACTGTGGGAGATATGCTGACTGCTGGAAACAAAGCCATTTTAATGTTCCCTCCACTAAGAGCTGTTATCCTCTTGAACATATATTTTGGTTATGTCTCTTAATGTTCTGCAAGGGTTGCTACCGGTCAGGAAATCTCCTGCAGTTTAGAGGATTAGAAGATACAAAGTGCTGCTGGTGGAAAGAAAGAGCCAGTCATTTGAGCAATACAAGTGAATTAACAGATTAAAACGGTTTAGAAAGACTGATTATAAAACCAGAGGGGGTTGAAATGGAAAGACAAACCTTGAGATTATATAAATCCCTTGTACTTTTATCTTGTGTGACGTCTATTACGCAAAAGAAACACTTATTCCCCCAATGCACACTAAAGATGACACACCCTTTGCATTTTCAACTAAACTCGGGCTCATAAACGTGTCATTATTATACATTTATGAGATATATATTTAAAAATAAATAAATATACCGTGGGTACGGAAAGTATTCAGACCCCCTTAATTTTATTTACTTTTTGTTATATTGCAGCCATATGCTAAAATCATTTAAGTTCATTTCTTTCCTCATTAATGTACACACAGAACCCGATAATGACTGAAAAAAAATCGGAATTGTTGAAATCTTTGCAGATTTATTAGAAAACAAAAACTGAATATCACACAGCCATAAGTATTCAGACCCTTTGCTGTGACACTCATATATTTAACTTGGGTGCTGTCCATTTCTTCTGATCATCCTTGAGATGGTTCTACACCTTCATTGGAGTCCAGCTGTGTTTGATTATACTGATTGGAATTGATTAGGAAAGCCACACACCTGTCTATATAAGACTTTACAGCTCACAGTGCATGTCAGAGCAAATGAGAATCATGAGGTCAAAGGAACTTCCTGAAGAGCTCAGAGACAGAATTGTGGCAAGGCCCAGATCTGGCCAAGGTTACAAAAAACGTTCTGCTGCACTTAAGGTTCCTAAAAGCACAGTGGCCTTCATAATCCTTAAATGGAGTACGTTTGGGACGACCAGAACCCTTCCTAAAGCTGGCCGTCCAGCAAAACTGAGCAATCGGGGGAGAAGAGCCTTGGTGAGAGAGGTAAAGAAGAACCCAAAGATCACTGTGGCTGAGCTCCAGAGATGCAGTCGGAAGATGGGAGAAAGTTCTAGAAAGTCAACCATCACTGCAGCCCTCCACCAGTCGGGGCTATATGGCAGAGTGGCCCGAAGGAAGCCTCTCCTCAGTGCAAGACACATTAAAGCCTGCATAGAGTTTGGTCTGATGAGACAAAGATAGAACTTTTTTACCTTAATTCTAAGCGGTATGTGTGTAGAAAACCAGGCACTGCTCATCATCTGTCCAATACAGTCCCAACAGTGAAGCATGGTGGTGGCAGCATCATGCTGTGGAGGTGTTTTTCAACTTCAGGGACAGGAAGACTGGTTGCAATCGAAGGAAAGACGAATGTGGCCAAGTATAGGGATATCCTGGATGAAAACCTTCTCCAGAGTGCTCAGGACCTCAGACTGGGCTGAAGGTTCACCTTCCAACAAGACAACGACCAGAGCTAAAATAATGAAGGAGTGGCTTCAGAACAACTCCGTGACTGGTCTTGAATGGCCCAGCCAGAGCCCTGACTTAAACCCAATTGAGCATCTCTGGAGAGACCTGAAAATGGCTGTCCACCAACCTTCACCATCCAACCTGACAGAACTGGAGAGGATCTGCAAGGAGGAATAGTAGAGGATCCCCAAATCCAGATGTGAAAAAGGGTGCTTCTACTTAATACTGAGAAAAGAGTCTGAATACTTATGGCTATTTGATTTATTTATTATTATAATTTTTTTTAATAAATCTGCAAAAACTTCGCCGGCACGGTGAACGACTGGTTAGCACATCTGCCTCACAGTTCTGGGGACCGGGTTTCAAATCCCGGCCCTGCCTGTGTGGAGTTTGCATGTTCTCCCCGTGCCTGTGTGGGTTTTCTCCGGGCACTCCAGTTTCCTCCCACATCCCAAAAACATGCGTGGTAGGTTGATTGAAGACTCCAAATTGCCCGTAGGTGTGAATGTGAGTGTGAATGGTTGTTTGTTTCTATGTGCCCTGTGATGGGCTGGTGACCGGTTCAGAGTGTACCCCGCCTCCCGCCTGAAGATAGCTGAGATAGGTTCCAGCAGCCTGCGACCCGAGTGAGGATAAGCGGAAAAGAAAATGGATGGATGGATGGATGGGTGGATCTGCAAAAATTTCAACAACAATTCAGTTTTTTTTCTGTCAATATGGGGTGCTGTGTGTAAATTAATGAGGAAAGAATGAACTTAAATGATTTTAGCAAATGGCTGCAATAAAAAGTGCTCATATTTGTTTGGCAAAGTTTTAAGCCGGATGCCCTTCCTGACTCAACCCTGTGCATTTATCTGGGCTTGGGACCGGCCTACAGTTCGCACTGGCTTGTGCCCCCCATAGGGCTTCATTAAGTGGCTGCAATATAATAAAGAGTGAACAATTTAAGGGGGTTTGAATACTTTCCGTATCCACTGTATAACTGAAGTGAGTTCCCAAAAATTAATTAAAAAATAAATAAATCTAGGATTTTGCCCAAAAATAAAATGAAGCTCAAACATCTTTTGAGCACAAAATATTGATTATCTTAAATATAAATTAAAAAGGAGTACAAATGTATCGATGTTCAGGGTTAAACAATATGGGAGTTATTCTTGAGTGTCATTCTGAGAAGTAAACTTTTATTCACTTTGTGTATCTCGCTTACCTGAAGGTCACTGTGGAGATTTGTTTGGGAAGATTACATACAGCATACAACTAAAAGATATGGGGTCTTTGATGTATAGCATTATTTTAATATGCAGGAATTTGAAATAAATTTAAAAAGTGTCACCAGCTCTCGCTTTCTTCTGCAGATGATCTCTTCTTCCTCTAGACCAGGGGTGCTCAATGCGTCGATCGCAATCGACCAGTCGACCGTGAAGGTAGTGTTGGTAGATCGCATGACATCGCGTGACATAAAAAAAAAAGACATCAGCCTGTCATCCATCCCGTTGCTTGATTGATATACATATATAATCGATGATATCTGAATTTTCTGACACTTAGGTCACGCACATGCGCAAACAATGCTGCTAAAAGGTAACTTCAGATGCGCGAACAACGGCGCCAAGTGTGTCAAAACTAACAAGCTAGTCAGTGAGTTACCTCCAATTTTTATCTCCCGGTGATTTCTCTTAAAATTCAGAAAGGGTATAAAAATGAGTGGGGGAGCTGGACCAAGTAGAAGACAAAAACTTACCACTTTCATACGGAATGGGACGAGGAGTATTTTTTCACAATGACATTTTCGAAATGTGTATGCCTCATCTGCCAGTCTTACCAAAGAACGGAAATGTGGAGCGGCATTTTAGGCTGTTGCCTTTCGTGCACACATTTTGGTTTCGATCCGCAGCCAGTGCTCTAATGCTGAGCCACTGACGGTCCAAAGCCCGAATAGCAAATAAAATAAAAAAAATAAATAAAAAAAAAGTGGTGTTGTATGGGGAAGGTTATCCCTTACTATAAGAAAATACTGTGCCAAACAAATGATGCAAGTGACTCTCTGTGGCGACCAGCTGAAAAAATTGGTTAGCACATCTGCCTTACAGTTCTGGGGACCGGGGTTCAAATCCAGGCCCCCCGCCTGTGTGGAATTTGCATGTTCTCCTCGTGCCTGCGTGGGTTTTCTCCTGGCACTCCTGTTTCCTCCCACATCCCAAAAACATGCGTGGGTGTGAATGGTTGTTTGTTTCTGTGTGCCCTGCGATGGGCTGGCGACCGGTTCAGGGTGTGCCCGAAGTTGGCTGGGATGGGCTCCCACGGCCCGCGATCTTAGTGAGGATCATCGGTGGGGAAAATGGATGGATGGATGGATAGTCAAACAAAAAAAACGTTATTGTGCAAAAGATATTCTTGAAATAAAGGCAATCTATCCATCCATCCATTTTCAACACCGCTTATCCTGGTTAGGGTTGCGGGAGCCTATCCCAGCTGACTTCAGGCGAAAGGCGGACTACACCCTGAACTGGTCGCCAGTCAGTCACAGGGCACATATAGACACGGACAACCATTCACACTCACGTTCACACCGTCACTGAGTGGGAACTGAACCCACGCTGCCTGCACCAAAGTCAGGCGAGTGTACCGCTACACTAAAGGCAATCTATGTGAAAAAAAACACATTTTCTTTTCCATATATCGGAAGCATACACCCTCACCTGTGCACTCGAAAGAATAATGATTAATTTTGATAAATGACTCACATAGTCAATGAACAAAATTTTGTCAAATGCTTAAAATCTAAATAGCAAGGAAAAGGCATGTTGTCTATAGGCTCTTATAGCAGACAATCTTTCACTTGCTCCCATTCATAGCCAAATTTTCTGTGGTGTTAAAATGAGAAGCAACTTTAGGCAAAGCTATACTGGCTGAGATTATTCTGAAACAAATTTATCCAAAAGTAGCTTGCCAGGCGTTGCCATAAGAACAAACGGAATGAATAAGAAAATGAAAAAAATAGAGAACAGATAGGGGGGATGGAAAGTGCTAGCCACTGCAAAGTCTCCAAACAAAGAGGATATGTGAGGCATGTACCTCAAGCCTTTTTCCTTTGCGAGAAGGGCCAGTAAGCACTTTTCTGAAACTAGCTCTCGCTCTTCGAGTCACATCAGCACTTTTTAGCGATGCTCCCAAGCACCATATCCAGGTGAAGGTGTACGTTCAGGATTTCTTTCTTTTTTCTTCCCGATCAGTCTCTTTCACTCCTCCCTCATACATTCCCTCACCCTGCCCCAGCTTCGGTGTCCCTCTCATCCTCGGTCAATGTCTCTCCCTCATCATTCTCCTTCACTCGCACTGAACAATTTTCTTTTTGACTCACAGAAGACGTTTTCAGGAGGTGTGTGGGCTTTCCGTTCCACCACCTCCATTATTTTCAATATTTTTCTTTACCACTGATTTTTTTCTCTCCATGATATTGTAAACTTTTTACTTTCAACATTGGACTTCTCTCATTAATCCACATCACTAATAAACACAATTTAATACAGGGGACCCTCTATAGTCGAACATAATCCAATGCTGGTTGACCTCCAAATTGTTGTAATTTCTCAAATAATATTACCATAGAAAAAAAATTACATCCACAGCAGTGTGATTGACAAGTGAGGTTGACCTCATCAGTGGTGTTGCAACCATAAACCTTATTAACTGTTCAGGCAATGTTCAAGTTTCATTTTATCATTTCTAACTGCCTCGTATAAAATATAATGAGAAGTTAAACACTGTATAATAAAACTAAGAGAAAAACAAATGAAGAAAACGACTGCTACCTAATAAGTGTTGGAAGCATAGGAACACATCTGGAGCTTTGTGGTTGTTTTGTCGGTATGTGATTATTCAATTTCTAACACACTATTGTGCCATTACAATGACTGTAGTGGGAGGCCTGTGCTTTAAACAAAACAACCTCCAAGCCAACAGCAGCATGTTTGAAGTGGAAAAGCTCCTCGCAGGTGAAAAAAAGTCTGCTGGTGTCGATATTTTTCACCAATTATTATGATATAATATGTCGCTGTTCGGCTGTCGACGTAATGTGGTAGGCACAAATTACGGCTGTGGAGGAGTCCCTGAGAGTAGGTGAGTATCACGGACCAGTTGGGGCCCGCACCGTCAGCACGAGTCAGCCGTAGCACCGGGCCGTAGGCGGACAGTTAACTGAATCAAAACGTACAATATGATGTTTCACCTTCTTGGGGTGTAAGACTTACTACAGCCTCTGGAGTGCAGAAGAGGAAAAGTGCTTAAGTTCATGGGAGGATATGTGCAGGGACAGATTTGACAGGCTTGCTCCACCTAGGGTACGTACCTGGCTTGTGGGTGCGTAAATAACTAATTTAAGTGGACAGGAGGATGCACACAGCCAGAAAAGCGTGCAGCTGTGGACCTTTTCTAATTTACACACATGGGAGATTATGGCCCAAAGAACCCAGATTCTGAAGAGAAAAGTGAGCCCCCATAAAGACAGACATTTTTAGTCCAGTGCCCGGACTCCAGGCGTTACTTGGATTGCGGATCTTCGCCTAGCGTGGTTACCAAGTTATGGGCAGAGAAACTTGGAGGGGTTAGAATGGTTAGCATACATTCATTTGGTGTTACATTTTAGACCTGATGTTTAAGCACATGCAAACAAGCCAATAAAAAGGTCAACTTTCCACAATGTGTCCACTTTAAGTGGGTGGTACTCTTTTGTTCAAATTTTAGATGTCATCAATGTGCAATATTATTCACAAAATTATATCTTGTATTGACTCAAAGGCTTGGGGTGTCAAACTCATTTTTATCAAAAGTCACATTGCAGTGGTTTCTCTATGAGGGGCATTATTACTCTGTAACTATATAAATGTATATTCACCTCATCATATTATTACATATACACAACAAATTGATGGATAACTAGTTTTGGAGTCAGAAGCCACTGAAAATATTTTCTAATCAAATTAAACTATTTGTAAAGCACCTTTCATACATAAAAATGCCCAAAAATAAAATACAAAAATAAATACAAATACAAAAAATAAAACAAATGACAGCAGCAGAACAGACCCACCCATCCTACGCTGACTCAAAGACATACACATACAAACACATACAAATGCATACATACTCTACTTACAGTTGACAGTTGTACAGTGACATGGCTTGACATGGAGTTTAGCTATTGTTCACTTTGTTTTAAAAAGGCATTTTGATAACCAAATGCTGTCAATATCTTAAAAGTGAAGACGATTTGCAATTTTGGTACAGATTTTAGCAAGAAACATAATCTAGATGCACATGAATAACTTTAATGGGCCACAAAAATGATGTGGCGGTCAAGATCTGGTGCCCAGGCCTTGATTTTCACACCTGTGGTTTAGTTGAATTGCATTTATGTAATGAATGTAATGTGCAGAATGAGTTGATTTTTGTGACCCTAAGTTAACATTTCCATAAGTCGACATTTGCTGTGCATGTATGAAAAGGCAAACTGAAGGCAAGCGAATACACTCCCTGAATGGCTCCACAGCAGACCAATTCATGCGGCTGGAACACCCCCGACTGTGAACACCTTGGAAAGTGAGGCTGGGGCACAAATCACATTTTCCGCACAATTAAAGCAGGGCTCCAGCTAAGTGTATCAGAGCCTTCCTCTCTGCAGGGCCCCAGGGAGTCAGCAGCCCTGTCCCTTCTCCATCTAAACGATGACAAAGTGATGAGATGGTTTCTCCATCATCATCTTCTGAAAGTTCTCACATAGAGTGAGCCGAAAATGACAGCGAAAGGGGCCACTTTGCTCTGCCACCCCACACTTAGAGTGCCAACCTTCTTGAACAGGAAGGTGATGACAAAATAAATCAAACTTGATAGTTGCTTTAGACAACAATATAGTACATCTTTTAACACAGCTTAGAGGCAGATCCTACATAATTCTTTGGAAAATATGTACAAAATGCTACTTCTCACAATTTTGTGTTTAATTTCACCCCTAAACTTGACTTACAGTGCTTGTATACACCAGAAAAGTGTAAATATCAATATTAATATCGCCACCCAATAACATAAGCAGTGGATTTGTAAGTTGTTGTTTTAAGTGTGGTAAACATTAGACTTACTTCATTATAGGTTTCAGTTTGACAGGACACACTACAAGTCAAGATAATTACTTTATAATGCCCTATTTAAACATTTCCTGTATTGGGAATCTGTTCTTATGCTTGACAATTCGCATAAACTTCGGTGTGGATTGAATGCAATTATGGAGAGAAGACATCATCAATGAACAGTCGCCCCATTTCCTAAACTGAGTCATGATGCTTTTGGTTTTGTTGAAGATGCTATGGTACATTTGTCAGAAGCTCAGAGGCAATGTGATAAGGGGCTGGTTAAATACAGAACATATATGAATGAAGAATAAATTGATAAATCTATTAGGGCAGTGGTTCTTAAACATTTTACACCAAGTACCACCTTTAAAAAATTCTTAGCTCTCCAAGCACCATGAGACCAACATTAAAATACAGTAGCGTAGCAGGGCCAGGTGTTCATCAAAAACAAGGTATAAGATTTATTTCTAAATCATATTTAGCCACTGTGACATTACGCACAGTTTAAAAATTAACACTGTACATAAATATAAGAAAAATAAAAATTACTCAAATAATAATTCAATTCAAATGTAATGCACATAAAAGTTCAACACAAATTGTTCTTAAAAGTTTAAAAAACATTTCCAAATGATTAAATGCAAATGTATTGTACATAAAAATTAAATATAACTGAATTGTACTTAAAAAATACTTACATGTACATGTACAAAAATGTTGAAGCCACTGTAACATTATGTTGATTTAATTCAGTGATTCTTACACGTACCACTAGAGGGACCCTGCATATTACCAGTGGTACATGTACCGCACTTCGAGAATTACTGTATTAGGATATTGAAATAGTGTGTGTTTATGTAGCATCACTTAACAAGATGTTTGTTATTGCGGTAGTAGGAAGTGGTTTTAAATTCCAGTACGTTATAGTGAGATCTGTTTCTAATAATTTGGTTCTCTTGTGTAACAACATGAGGAAGCAAAATCAGAATCACTTTTAGTATGATGCTGTGCAAGTCTACAACACTGGAAACCACACCTATAATAATAAATGTTAAAACTGAGCATTAAGAGATTTGAAAAGTTATATATTTTTTAAAATAGTTCTTTTATTGGATCTCATTAGAGCTTATTGAAGTGGCCAATGAGTGGTTTGTCAGACCAAAAGCATAGCTTGTGGTTAAAATGCTGATATATGACATCTGCTATGAGTCTTGCGCACTGAGAACTGATATGGTACCAAAAATGCAAGAATAAATCTGCTTTGTTAGTATTGCAGACATTATAAAAGGGGAGGGTGGGTTTAGCCAATTTGCAGTTTTGATGGAATTTTGAGTTTTTACTTTCATGGTAAGAGCTGTACACCTTGAATGTGTAAAAGAAATGCAATGCTAAAAAAGCTTCCTTAAATGTGTTTGAGTATGCTGTTCAATATGACATCTGTAAAGAGGGAGATTAGAGCACGAATCACAAGAAAGTCTCAGTGCCGTCTGGGAGAGCCCTGAAGAAAATGCATGTGACCCAAGCATGAAGAATTCTCGGGAGCTGTCAGATGAGATCAGATTCATTTGGAGACCACAAGTTTGGCGTGCAAACACTCGGCTGACATGAACACAGTGGCTGAGATTGGATTGTTACTGCCGCCTCTCTTCCTCTTATCAGCTCAGCTCAGTGTAGATCCATGATTCAGTCTTGTCGGGAACAACAACTCTGCATATAAAATCATCAAGAACTGAATGGACATGAACAAACTTCCATCAAGGGGGGGTTATGTTTGTTTCTTGTTACCTAACTGATTTCTGAGAAATGTTCTATGGCGGCCTCCAGGAAGAAGAGAAATGAGACGCAGCTCCAGGATTTGGCTCTTTTTTACCATTGCAAGAATTTTTACATTTCCCTAATTTTCTCAGTGAATAATGCAAAAAAAAAAAAAAATCATATAATTAGACACATTCATGAGGTGGGCATACCACAGGTAAATATAAAGGTTCATATTATCATATTTTGATTTACAGCTAAAACAATTGACTCAAAATATAAAGGTTTTGATAGTCTAACAATTTGAGATTTGACCTAAAATTTAAAGGAAATTATGGTTCAAAAGTCAAAGAACAATCAAGAACCAGTGATGGCAAGCAGTACCAAAGGTAAGATTTTCAATACATTTTGTTGTATTTACTGCAATTTCACTATTAACAGGGACTTGAGTAACCTCTTTTTGTACCTGTATGACTTGACTATGATGGGGAATATTAGTTACAAAGACAAACAAATGGCTTCAGTTAAGTGATTTTGTTAAACTTCTGAAGGGCCACTTGATACTGTTTCCCGGTAATCCACGTCATCGTTTTTAGGAGCATGTTAACATGCATGTTATGATACTGCACTGTCACTGGGCCCTCATTAAGAACATTCAAAATATAACGCAGAACAAATAATTTGGATTACTTGGCATTTGTTAAGATGGACTCCACGTTCATTTGAGCCACACCTTCTCCACCCCATTAGCTCTCACAGCAATTATCTATTGTTGTATATACACACACAAACGTGCACATACACGTTTTTCAAAGGTAAAAAGCAAATCCACCCCACTGTATGAATTTACGTACAACACATTTGTTTTGATTTGTGTTATAGCTCCTTGCGGTATGTGAGAAGGAGAGTCCACAGTATGGACTACTGCCTCTCTGCATCAAAGGGACATCAGAGCATCTAACCTATTTACTTTTTAATATTCTTCCTTCTAAATTGTGTCTTATTCCATCTATTCTAAGTGCACACAATACCAACAGAGCAGTTTGTACCCAGAGAGAATACACAGGACACAGCCATGATGGACAGCGTCATAAAGTTTTGACTGAGGTTTCTTTATTTGTTACCAGCCCTGGAGTGGAGGGACAAGGCAAATGCATGTGACTTGTGAAACCAAAGATGGCCACATGTTGAAAGAGATGGAGAGTGGTGAAAGAGTGGAGCAGGTAGAGCTTGCGGCTGGGCAATAATCTCAACGTGCAATGGGCCCAGAGTGCTGAGATGGCTGCCGTCGGTTTGTGCGGCTACGGCTGTCATGTTTCCACCACCTTCCAGCAAAAATAACTAGCGCTGGCAGAGTTGGTGGCCGGATGCAAGGAGGTGCCAGTGGCTATAACAGCAGATATATCGCTTATGAGATCAGATGTCTGCAGGGCTCGAGGAGCCATGAGAGACTGTGATGGAGAGAGTGAGAGAGAGAGAGAGGGGGAGAGAGAGAGAGAGAGAGAGATACAGCAGTCACATCAGGAGGAAATTGCTTTGCTGCCACTAGCCCTTCGGTGGTAAACACAGCAAGTTAGTGTGTGTGGCAGAAAGTGAATATAATTGTCCTGACATGGACATTGTTTCGATGGACAGACGGAGTGAGGAGGGAAGAAAGAGGGGGAGGTGGGGGCTTGAATTTGTAGCTGTGAAGTATGGATTCAGGAAATTGGCATGGCGTTCACACAGTTCCTGGGTAAAAGTGGCTCAACAGCAAGTAGAGAAAATTGTTTATGAAGCTTCCCATCCCTGAATCTAAACTGAACACAGACAGCTGCAGTGATGCTGGTGGCGGGGGTTGGTAAAAAGCAGTCGATGGGAGAGAAAATTGGATGGGAAACTGTCTTGGGGAAATTGAGTTGAATAGGAAAGCAGTCAGTTGAATATATGAAGTGGAGATCAGATCCAGCCCAAGAATGTCTGACTGCAACCTATAGACTAACTCTACAAGTCCTCTCAAATGGAACTTTAACACCTCTGGTTGTGCACATAATAACCAAATACACTAAAAAAAAAAAAATACAACTTTAATTCACAAACTCAACCATTCAAATAGAATGCGTAGCACCATTACTTCTGCTAACACAAAATAACACTGCATAAATTGCCAATCGTGCGGTATAGGAGTTATTTTGTGAGAGTCATATCGCCTTGATGACAAACAATAAGGTATGGTTGATGAACTGGAAAAATAATATAGCAATCAAGCATCATCATATATCAATACTGTTGGGGCTAACATGAGAAAACTGGTTGATTGCGGAAAATAGATTTTCCCTGAGGGTTTTCATCATGTTCCACCTTTCGGAGGCTGAGATCCATGACTTTTAAAATCATTACTGATAGGTCGGACCTAGGATCACACTACTCATAAGGGTTGACTTACGTAAAGGTGTGAGATGCTGAATTGCCTTATGACTGGTGAATATGTTGTTTTTGTTTTTTGATCCCCTAAAGAGATTTTGTAAGAGATTTTCAATAGTTCATTTCCGTAAGCAGTGGGAGAAACTATACACAAATTTAAACTGAGAACCTGCTTGCCGTGAAGCAGGACTGCGAACCATCCTGTCATTGTGCGGCCTGTAAGCAAGTGCAGTGACCTTTTTCACTGCAACAACAAACAAGAAAAGCAAGGACTTTGACTTTCACAGTGTTCACAGTGTAACCCAACAGGCACACTCTGAGAGTTTATGATGATGTGTATTAGGGGTCACCAAAATGGTTCCCCCAAGGACCACATGAGTCCTGTTTGGAAAATACCTCACTTGTCATGGGACACTTCGACTTTCTAGGAATGTTTTTAAAGGAATCATCCGTGACCTACCTTATTAAAACCCTCTTGGTAATTATTGTGAGAAATCATTAATGATGATCAGTGTCTTTACATAAATGAACACAATTAATTATCAATAATAACATATAATTAAAAGTAATTTAAGCAATAAGATTCTTTTTATTTAAGAAGGGTGTATTAAAATGGTAGCCCTTTGGATTAATCAGTACTCTCAGTTTCAAAAAGTTTGGTGACCACGGCTGTGGATGCAACTGTACAATAAAAGTTCACCAACAAAACAATCAGTTCAAATAATGAAGGCAGCTCAAATGAACCTATCTGAAATTAATTCTATGAGAAAAATCTCAGAACTTAAACAAAACTGGCAAGAGATTTTTATGTTGAGTGTTCATGTACTGTTACACACATTGTAAAATGATAAAAATACAACTTGTGCACACAAACACACACTACTGATGATATTTACCGTATTTTTCAATACATTTTTGTGTTTCCTTATTTAACCTCTATAAACACGCAATGGTGAGAAAATGCTCTCCATACTGTATGTAATTCTACTTCCAGGAACCTGAAAGTTGTACAAGTGACTTCAAAGTCCTTGTGTTGATTGTGTTTTCTAACTCCTCATTTTCATAGCAGCACCAGATTGATGAAAACATCAAGGTGTGAAACAAATAACATGTTGAGGAATGTGTAAACACTGAATTTTCTTTGTGCTTACCAAAATACACACACGCAAGCACACGCACACGCACACACACACACACAGACAGAGACACACACACACAGCATGTCCTCAGGATGAAAGCGGTAACTGGCATCTGAGATAAGCAAATGCCTTTGAGCGGCGTCCCTCACATCCATAGTGATGCATTATTGATCGTGACTCCTCATAGTATGGGAATCTTACCTCAGCTATACCCTTAATGCCCCTGGGTGAGCATCATTGGATGAGCTACTGCTTGTGTTTCATTTTAAATCCCTCCCTCTTTCACATTATTGTGATTGATCTAGGTATTACTTAATAAGGGAAGTTTGATAAGAGCAGACATAAGGTTGAAATTTAAAGACAGCCGTCTTCACATAGATCAAAGATAAATGTTGAGGAAATTCACCATTGGTGTTTGCTCCATATCCCATAGTCCAGATGTGAAATGACACAATAGCTGCAGGATTAAAGACCCTCACTAACGGTGGTGCTTTTTTGATGTGGGAAAAGGGCCAGTGGGGGAAGCCAGGGGTAGAGCACATCATAAGGTCTCTTTGATTGAAATAATTTCTTTAAACAATGCAGCTTTACAGATTTTGCTGAATTTGAAAATTAGAAAAGCTTCCCAAATCATTATTTAGCATAAATGCCATACAATGAAAGTATTTTTTTATTTTTTATTTATCATAATTGAATCAATTTCCAATAAAACTGGGACGTTGTGTAAAAATGTAAATACCTTAAAAAGAGAATACAATTAGGTGCAAATCCTTTTCAAGCTATATTCATTTGAATACACTAGAAAGACAAGATATCTAATGTGCAAACTGCTAAACATTAGTTGTTGTTTTTTTGCAAATATTCACTCATTTTAAATTGGATGTTTGCAACACATTCCAAGAAAAGCTGAGACGGGCATGTTAACCATTGTGTTACATCATCTTTCCTTTTAACAACACTCAATAAGCATCTTGGAAGTAAGGATAGTAATTGTTGAAGCTTTGTCGGTGGAATTCTTTCCCATTCTTCCTTACTACACAACTTCAGTTTCTCAACAGTCCGTGGTTTCCATTGTCGTATTTTGCTCTGCAATATGTGCCACACATTTTCAGTAGGAGAGACAGGTCTGGACTGCTGGCAGGCTAGATTAGTACTCACACTCTTACTGCAAAGGGTGTTGTTGATATGTGGCTCTTAGTTTGCGTAGTAGAGTTTTAACTTGCATTTGTAAATGCAGTGACGAACTGCGTTAACTGACAAGAGTTTTCTGAAGTCTTCCTGAACCCACATGGCAATATCCTTGCTCACATGACAATATCCTTTACACGATGATGCCGATTTTTTTAGTGCACCCTGATGGATGGAAGGTCAACGTTAGAGTTCAGCCTTGCCACTTACGTGCAGAGATTTCTCCAGATTCTCCGAATCTTTTGATGATATGACCGTAGATGATGAAATCTCTGAATTCCTTGCAATTTTTGCTCACACAGTTGTTCACAAAGTGGTGAACCTTGCCCCATCCTTGCTTGTGAACAACTGAGCCTTTCAGGGATGCTCCTTTTATACTCAGTCATGACGCTCAACTGTTTCCAATTAATCTGGTCACCTGTTGAATGTTCCAAACAAGTGTTTTTTGAGCATTCATCAACTTTCCCAGTCTTTTATTGCCCATGTCTCAGCTTTTTTAGAATATGTCGCAGGTATCAAATTCAAAATAAGAGAATATTTGCAAAATACTACAGTGTTCATCAGTTAGAATATTAAATAGCTTGTCCTTGTAGTGTACTTGATTGAATATAGGTTGAAAAGGATTTTATTTGTGTGTTACACAATGTTTGAACTCCATTTGAATACGGGGTTTTAAAGCACACAATAAAAAATATATACCAACTTTGTATATCGTGAATGCCCTTGACAAGCCTCCATACAGCAGATGTTGTATCTCAGGATCACTCCTTGATTATGGAATAATGGAAAAGGCTCATCTCCACCCTGCACAGGATAAACTGCATATACTGTATATTGGATGGCTGGTAATGACAGTGGCACCAAAATGTCCAGTAAGTGCAGAGCACAGACTGCAAATAATGGATCATATGAATACCAATATAAAAACTGTATATTTCTCAGAGGTTGCAAAAGACATTTGAGGACATGATTGCTTGTAGTTAAATGAGACATACTGTGGTGTTTTTTTATTTTTTTTCCTTTTTTTTTAATAAAGCTGTCTTAATAAAAGGTTGCTGACATCTATCGTTTAAACATCTCACACAAAGTAATGAGAATGACAGCACACTTAGCATCCACTTGAAATTACTTGTTTTTTTGAGGGACAGTTCAATCTCAGAGTACAGCTTTCCTTACTATGATGACCAGGGGTGGAGCTCAGGGTATTTATCCTCAAACAGCCCTTATTCTGAAGAGAAAAGAGTCCCCATAAAGATGAAGTAAAAACACAATTAGTTTTTTCACTCATGGTGGCAGCACGTCACCAAGCCACCAATTTACACAAAACATACAGAAAAATTGTGTGGCTATCTGGTGGTGGTGCTGGGGGTGTGATGGGTGGGTGGGCGTTAGATGCCAAAGAATTTTAAACAGCTTGCTAACAGAAAGATTTTTGGAAAAAGGTAGCTGACAAAAGATTTACTTGGTTGTGTTTTACACTTGTTGGGTGGGCTGGCACCCCAGAGATCCAATTATTTGTATGCAAGCAATTAAAAAGTACATTTCCCATAATACTGTATGTCCCCTTTAATACAGTATGTTATCATATCTGAAAAATGACTTGGGGATGAAAGAATGTTGGATGACATGCCAATGGGGAAATGCAAAGAGACAGAAATGTCTGTGGCTGCAGTAGAACTCTTTGTTGTTCAGTGACACAGTATAATTAGTACAAGTTAATATCAGAAAGGTTTAACAGTTCTGATCAATTAGTGTTGGCTATCAACATACAAGGTGTTATTACTCGAATTTACTTTTATAATTGCATATTTGTCCAATAACATGAGCATCACTGTGCATTCATGAGCTGCGGCTTTACACTCCAAAAAATAGTGTTCAAGCAACCCTACTGTAAATGATGCAATGGAAGATATTAATTTCCATGCCACTAACCCTTAGTAGTAAACCACTTTCAAAATCTGATATAGAACTGCCTTTAAGGATGACGGTAAGACTTGAAGAGCAAAGGTGTCATGGACGGACGGCAGTGGCGTGAATGCGGATCCCAAAAATACACTCAAGACAAAAATGTCCCAAAAACAAGTTTGAATTAAACAAAAGGAGCATGCAAGGGCGTGAAATGCCAAAAGACAGACATGATGCGAGAGTATCCAAAAACAAATAACACAAGACGACGCGACAAAAGGTCAGTGTAATGAATAAACAAACTACTACAAGAGTAAACTAAGATGCTGCGTGGATGACGCCACAGCAAAAAGAACAAGATTCCTGGAATAAAATGTAGTAGACAACACTCACTAAGCGACTTTGTTGTACTTACTGTTAGATGGAAAACAGTAAGAACACTGGATAAAAACATACAATGAAGTGTACAGACAGAGCAAATATCAGCAGTGTACATGGATGTAAACGAGTGATTATTCCGGTGGCACCTAAAAGGGCTGCTGATAACAGTTCACCACAGGTGCGTCCGCCATAGCTCACCCAGACACTGAATAAAAATACAAAAATACAACTGAAAACAGAGCCATGACAAAAGGAATGCAAGCAAAATAGTTAGGTAAATGCTCTTTGTGTTCATGAAAAGAAAAAATACATTTGTTATGCTTCACTGTATTTGTCCTGATCTTTGAACCGTGAAATGTCTTCATTCATATGTAGTTTTCCCGATGTTTGATGACCGCAAATGGCGTTTGATAAAAAATAAAGTGAAACGTCTTGCATGTTCATTGAGCTGAGGATCAGCTACACCTACAAATAAGTCAATTTTCTCCAAATCACAGCACATGTTTGAGTACTTAATAATAATGCAAAAATAAAAATCCTTTGAGGATACGGTATAAGATAATGGGTTGAGGCAGAACGTCACAATAGCCTTTGGACAATACCTGAGCTATACAATAGCACTTTTTAGCAACCCCTGTCTAGGGTATGTGTATGATTCCAACAAGCTAGAGCTAAACATTTCTATAATGCTTTGTCCACTGTTGATCATTTATAATAACAATGTATAATATAATAATAGCAATGATAGTCTTTTTCACTGTATTACTTTAATCTTTCAGGGCTTTCAAAGGCTATCATAAAAATCTGGTTCATTATTATTATTATTATTATTATTAATTGTGGTTATAATTGTATTTCATATTCTGTATATAGTTGTCCAGTTCGAACAAGAACCTTCTCATAGCTAACTGTTGGGTGTCAGAGCGAAACACTGTAATAATATCTCTATGATGCATTATGCTACTGTTGATAAACTCTGTGTAAACAAGCAGGGGCAGCATAATGGTGGACTCATTGCTCAGTGGTTGTATATAAGAGGATTATGACAAACACATTTTCTTAAGCCTCTAAATTGAGTACATCCACTGTAAGGCTTATCATTCAAAAGACCAAAAAGGGGCAAATACATTGTCTACAGAAGTTGATTTCATTATTTTGTTGAGCAAGAAAATAATAATGCAGTATACCCCCCAAAAAAATTGTACCATAATTATGCTGACGCTGGAAACGTCAATAAGTGCTTTGGTGATGAAACTTTTAGTCAGTTATTCAATTTATTATACCTTAGCCTTTTAACTCTGTGAAACCAGGTTATTTGAAATCATCCACTTTCTGCCTCAACACTGGACTTCTCTGTCCTGGGCCACTCGAACCTCTCCTTGCCCATCCAACAGCTTTACCAGTCTGGGTAATCCACTTCTCTCCTTTGGTTCTGATGTCTGCTTCACTCAGTCAGGTTACGATTATCTACCAACAGCCCCTGTGGTCCAGTGATACAGCTTAAAGGAAAACCTAATGTTAAGGCTGGTTAGAGTCAGATCGCCCCAAGACAGTTGGCATGGTTAGTTTGTCTTCTCTGAGTATGTGTGTGTGTGCGTGTGTTGTGTGCTTTCTGTTTGTGAGGTCCAGCAGTTTTGCATAATGTATCTTCTTAATGTATATACTGGCAATCACATATTCACATACAGATGCATATGGAATTTATCATTTATGTCATTGTATGAATAGCAAGCTGGTAAGGGTGATCATGTTTATTGAGAATTCAGCCGTGTTACGGGTATAACTGTGTGTGTGTGCGTGAATGTGAGGACTAGCAGAAGTACGGTACAATATGCTCTATTAGGTCATGATTGATAAGAGATGACATCAAATTGATCATCACTGGTACAGCATACTGTATGTGTACTCCAGGAAAATAACAAAACATCATCAACAAGTTTAACGGCACCATTTGGCCAGTCAAGGTCTTTTACTTCAAAAGTCAATGTAGGTTGTTGATATATGTGTATGTTGTGTGCATTATCTATTGATCCTTGATATTTTGATGACTTTTTATGGGCTTTCATGCAATTATATTATGCATTGTTTTTCAGTACTCTTTGGATGTTTTCTACCTGTATACGTGCACTTTAACCTTTTCGCTTATTCCACCTAATGGCTAAAACGTGCACTCAATGCTACATTTTGTACAACTGCACAATCTAATACGATCAAAATACAATTGCTGTTTGAAAAAAAAAATAATTTAAAAGACAATGCTGCTCAGCTTTGATTTACGCTGTTAGGGAAGCATTAATTTGAAAAAACGCAGTCTGCATTGTAGTTTGCAGTGATAGAACTGTTAAGAATCCAACTGAATACAGTGCTCATGATAAATGAATACAATCCCTTGGCAAAACAAGCTTTTTTATCCTTTTCCAAGTGAGCACATGAACAACTTTTAGATCATATGTACTTAAGTGGAAATTTTAAAGAAATATCAAAACATCCATTTATTTAGGTTGGTCGAGCCACATGCAATAATACTGTTCTCATTAGGGTCGCGCGTGTGCTACAGCCTATCCCAGCTGCCTTGAGGCGAGAGGCGTTCTACACCCTGGACACCAGCTAATCGCAGGGCACATATAGACAAAGACAGACAAAAAGCCCTCCATACTCACATTCACACCCAAGGACAATTTAGACTGAGGCATCAATTAACCCAATAGGTATGTTTTTGGAATGTAGCATAAAACCAGAGTATCCGCAGAGACCCACACAACCACGGGGAGAACATGCAAACTCCACACAGGAAGGCCGGAGCCCATATTTGAACCCACGACCTCTGAACTGTGAGGCAGTCGTGCTAACCACAGTACTGTAAAATTCAAAACAAAATGTCCTTATGATTCAATACAACAACGAATATACAGACTAAAATAAAATGCAATTTTCATTTTGACACAAATTAAAATAAATACTTGAATAAAAAGAAACATTGTCACTGTTATGCATCCAAAACAAACATAAAAGGAGGGAGAACATTTTTCTTTATAAATATAAAAAAATATCAATAAAATATAAATACAAAGAACCACAAGAATGAACAATCTCGGGGCATCGCCTCTAGCGCCATTCGGTCCAGGACCGCTACTGCATGTACAGTATGTGCACTGTACACATCAATGCACACACCACTGCACACTACAATTCCAATAATTGATACTGTATATTCGTAATTAAATTATTTATAAATTATATTCGTTTGTTTAGGATTTTCATTCAAAATTGTGAAATATTGTCATTGTAAAGCACCTATCTGGGATGTCATATGATTGTTTCGATATCCTACTCTAATGTTGTGGCAGGTATGGGTTGGAGACCTACAGTGTTAGTAGTAAGTAAAATGAAACATATCTTTCTTCTGGTCCAGTGAAAAAAGACTGCTTCCCTTTGTCATCTCCATACACTTGTTAGTAAATGACTCAGTTACAATTAAAAAAAGTAAGTGGACTTCTACTGAGGAGCAATCAAACACCTTTTTCAAGGAGTGAGATAATTGCGGCGTTAGTGTCAGCATGAGATGATATTATAAGGTGGGTTGGCATGCTGGGAGCTGTATATGTGAGAGAAATAATACATTAGCAGTTTGTGCGCTATTAATTGATGGAGCACATGTATACAATGTGATAAAAGAGCAGACTAATCAAGTACAAACAGAGAACAGAGGAGAAGAACATTTGTTGGCACCTGCAACTCATTTGTGTGTGTTCTATTTCCAATCTCAGCCAGTCTGAAGAGACGGATACAATAAATAACAGTCTATGTTGAATGAAAAACACAAGAAAAAACGAGAAGGTACACTATAAAAATTATTCCCCATCATTTCAAAATCCATACAGTGTTTCTGAACTAATATGCTAATTGTGCTCCTTTTCTGACAGACTTAAATTATTTAGTCCACTTTTTTCTCAATGTGGTATGGCAGGCTACAGTTGAAGGTTAGTGAGGGAGGGATTCTGGTTGATATGTTTTGGAACAAGCCGAGCAATGTCAATGTCAATGTATAAACAGCGTGTTTATATGGGAGGATTTAAAGCATTGTTAATTGCTTTGTATAATGCTATGCACTGCTCCCAGGCACTATATAAGTGCACTCCATTAACCATTTACTTGGTAGATGTGCCCACCAATCACTGTAATATAAAGGGTATTTAAGACCAATGTGAGCTGCATAAAGAGCTGATAAGAAAGTGTCAAATGTATGGATCGTTTCTTTATCTCTCCTGTCAAAGAAACAATGGTTGTGATATGTAGCTGAGGGACAGTCGCTAACCAAATATTGAGCAGTTGGTGTCGACCACTGATGGACTAACAAACACTGGAGATTTGACTTTGCTTCACTCATACTAAATTACTCCGATTCACGCGAGTAGTGCATGAATGTTGAGTGTTTGCTTACTAGTTACGCACTACAATGAAAAAGAGAAATTATTCCAACCACTGTCAGTAATAAACTATGTTTATCTTCAAATGTGGTTGGGCTTATAAGCAATGAAATTTCATGGTCAATACTTGTGATGCAGGTTATTATGATTATGATTAGAGTTATGATTATTACTTTTGTCTACCACAACTGTAATCAGGAGCAATTTGAGTATATTTAGATTGTCTGTGTTTTGGCAGTTGTACCTATTGAGTTGCCAGCTATGATGTTTGGAACTATCCAGTAAAAAAAAAAAAATAATAATTATAATTATATATATAAATCATTTTCCACTTGAGACTATATGAGTTATGGAACAATGAGTCTTAGCCCTTGAACAATGAGTCCCTGCAATTTTTTCATGACGGAATACAGATAGAGTAATCCTCCGCTATACCACGGTTCTTGCTTCGCGGTCCCGCTATATTGCAGATTTTTATTGCAGCTCTTACTGTCATGTGTTGCTTCAGACGAGACCCAAGCGCAGGCAGAGGCTGAAAGGTTGTGATGAAAGGTTTATTGAAAAAAGGGGACTGGAGATGGTCCTTGAGATATGCTGGCAGGTTGTTGAGGCAGGGAACGTGTGACAGGGGATGACGAGGACAGGCAGCTGGCCTGACGGCGTGGGTGCAAGGAACACGGAGGGAACACTGAGGACAAGGAGAGACACGGAGGTCAGAAGGACACGAGGAATTGAGTAGGCTTACATGGTGACTGAGGAGCCTTGGTACCGCAAGAGAGCGTTAATACTCCGGCGAGGGTTTCCGGGATCTGGCAGGCTTTTATGTAGGTGATGATGAGGGCTGATTGATGACAGGTGCTCGGCCGAGGAGGTGCTGATTACTGTGATTAGAGAGAGAGGGAGGGCGAGAGGAGCGCAAAGCGCCACCAGGCTCCAACAAAAAGGACTGCAGGGCACCACTCATGACAGTTACTCTCTTTTATACTGTTTGTAAAATATTTTCGTTATCCATTGCTCTTGATCTTTCTCAATATATTATGTGTTTAGGCCTGCTAAGATAGCAAATATTTGAGAACAATATATTTCCCCCAAAATGTTCACATTAAACTACGGCATTATGTTGTTTTATCCCACTGATATCATGATATTAATGCATAATAAAGATTTGGACACATTTTTACAAATTCTGCCCTGGTAATCAAACATGAGCACAACTGTGCAATGGTCTCTCATTTACTAAATAAAAGAGGGGCTGAATTTCACAATAAGAACAAGTAAATAAAAAGAGAAAGTTACACATGTAATAAAGTGTTTATCTTCAGAAAAATACAAAAGTTTGAATTTCCCCTTTTCTGTTTGGCATCTTGACACAACAGTGAAGTCTCAAACAATTTTATGTTTTAGTTTAACAAATCATAACAATTGAACGGCACACACACACACACACACACACACACACACTCACACACACAGAAATGCTGTGCGTCTGTGTGTCTACGGACACAGATTGATCATGTTTTATGCGTCCATGCTCATTTCTGTGCATCTCAAAGGCTGGACATGCATCAAACGAGATCCCTGTTATACAACCCCAATTCCAATGAAGTCGGGACGTTGTGTAAAACATTAATAAAAACAGAATACAATGATTTGCAAATCATGTTCAACCTATATTTAATTGAATACACTACAAAGACAAGATATTTAATGTTCAAACTGATAAACGTTTTTTTTTTAGCAAATAATCATTAACTTGGAATTTTATGGCTGCAACATGTTCCAAACAAGCTGGGACAGGGTCATGTTTACCAATGTGTTACATTACCTTTTCTTTTAACAATATTGAATAAACGTTTGGGAACTGAGGACACTAATTGTTGAAACTTTGTAGGTGGAATTCTTTGCCATTCTTGCTCGATGTACAGCTCCATCTGTTCAACAGTCCGGGGTCTCTGTTGTCGTATTTTACGCTTCATAATGCACCACACATTGTCAATGGAAGACAGGTCTGGACTGCAGGCAGGCCAGTCTAGTACCTGCACTCTTTTACTACAAAGCCACGCTGTTGTAACAAGTGCAGAATGTGGTTTGGCATTGTCTTGCTGAAATAAGCAGGGGGCATCCATGAAAAAGACATTGGCAGCATATATTTCTCCAAAACCTGTATGTACCTTTCACCATTCCTCAACTTTCTCAGTTTAACACAATGTCCTAACTTCATTGGAATTGGGGTTGTATATATATATATATATTTTTTTTTTTATTTTTTTATTTTTATTTTTTATTTTTATTTTTTTTTTACGTGTCTGTAAATTGACATGAAGCTTTCAGGCTGTCCTAATGTGACCATGGCTGTACAGCTGTACAATTGCACACACATCAATACATATACTGTAAATCACAGCTATTGTTTTAGTTTTATTCCACCTGTTTATACACACACTTTTCAGTTTGTACATGCTTCGTATTTCTCAATATCACCTGACCACACTGCCGCTATACAGGATCCCAACATTATCTCCTATGCCATGTAAAATTTCCCTAATAGCCATTTTCATTGCAAAGCAATCATCATCTCTGAAATTGTATTTTCTGTTTGGTGGGCTACTATTTGCTATGACACTGTTAAAAACCCTCATGGCTCAGCAAAATAAGAGCTCTTTTAGGGAAATACTTCCTTTAGCGCACACAGCTGCAGCTTTCTCCCTGTCTCTCCCTTCACCTCCCTTGAAAATGGTTAATCACATCTCTTAAAGCCAGTTCAGCAGACAGCCCCTGGGAATATGCACTAAAATACTCTAGATGTTGTTTCACACATTAATATATGTGCTATGTGTATATGAGTGTTAGAATATTGTCAGCAGAATGTAGGACGCGATGTCATATTTTGTCTACCTGAGCCAATGGTTAACCTTGCACAATACCACATATGCATTCACACAAGTGCGGATATAAATGTGCACATGAATTACTCCCTGTGGCAATGTTTGGTGAATCAAAATCAAGGTCAAAAATAGTTCACTTTACACTCACACAAAACTGCATGGACACACATTCCTTGCTGATTATTTCCATATATTTGTACTTGGTCATAGAATTTGCAACCCCTGCAGACAGATTTCTTACAGGCGATCCATTTTAACCATGAGGAAAATTTTCACCGTGTTAACTGTATTTGTATTCAAAGAAATTAATGGGATTGGAGTGGGCTCTTCGGCTAATGCTCACAAGCAACATAAACAAAAGGGGTATAAAATATTAATGCAGATAAAACAAGAAGGGAAAGCAGAATGTAAGCAAATCAGCTAAATGTATTTGCTTTTGGGCTTGCTGGTATAAAAGTGCCAACTGTGAGGATTAAGTTGTGCTCAATGTAAGCAAAGTTTCTGGTCTTTTGAAAAAAGGCAGAACAAAGGGAGGGACGCAACTTGTGTTGAAAACTGACAAAACGCAGACTTTGCAACGTGAAAACAAAGAGAGGCTTAAAGTGGTTCTGAATCTGTGAACTGAGAAACAGTCACAAAAAAGATGCTGAGAAAGAGCCCGAGTAAAGAAAGAAGAATGCGACAGCACATTGATCAGCGTGGATTTGAGAACAAACTCGGCTAGCTGGATCAGTGTGACGTGGGCACGGGCCCAAATCACACATACAACAACTCTGAAATTCTCAATAGCTGCCTGGAGTAGATAACATGCTAAACTCTGTTAACAATCTCACCTAAGAGACTTCTCCCATGTCAATCACATTCCAAATATCAATATAGACCAGGAGCTCACTTACTCATGCAAACACACACTAACTAAAAATCAGAGGTGGGACCAACTCTTCGCTTTGAAAGTCACAAGTCTTTACCCTCAAGTCTACACTAACAGTTTTGAGTCCTTTAGAGTCATTTTAACATCCATCCATCATTTTCTTTTACCGCATATCCTCACTAGGGTCGCGGGTTGCTGGAGCCTATCCCAGCTATCTTCGGGCCGGTGGCGGGGTACTCCCTGAATCGGTCGCCAGCCAATCGCAGGACACATAGAAACAAACAACCTTCCGCACACACATTCACAATGTCAATAATGAACACCATGTTCAAGCATTAGGTTGTCCACTTGGCACCAGGACACCCAAGGCCGCAGTTCGATGATTGACTTTGTGGTTGTGTCATCAGACTTGTGGCCGCATGTCTTGGACACTCTGGTGAAGAGAGGGGCGGTGCTGTCAACTGATCACCACCTGGTGGTGTGTTGGCTCCGTTGGTGGGGGAAGATGCCAGTCCAACCTGGCAGGCCCAAACGTATTGTGAGGGTCTTGTTGGACCTCAGTGCGGCTTTTGATACGGTAGATCATAATATACTGCTGAACAGGTTTGAAATGTGGGTAGGACTAAATGGAACAGTCCTTAAATGGTTCAGGTCCTACCTGGAGGAAAGGAGTTATTTTGTAACCATTGGAAGTGTTCAATCTCATCGAATGGAAATGACCTATGGGGTCCCTCAAGGGTCAGTTATTGGACCCCTCCTGTTCAGCCTGTATATGCTACCCTTGGGTCAAATTCTTCAGAACTTTAATTTTAACTATCATAGCTATGCAGATGACACACAGTTATATCTAGCAGTGTCTCCAGATGACTACAGTTCAATTGAGGTGTGTCACTGTCTAAAACAGATAAATATCTGGATGAGCCAAAATTTTCTTGAATTAAAGCACAACAAAACTGAATAAAGAAAAGAGGATTGCTGTTAGTAAATACATGGAGTCACTCTCTTTAAAAACCAAAGACCAAGTCCGTAACCACGGTGTTCTGATAGATTCTGACTTGACTTTCAACAGTCATATCAAATCAATTACTAAAACTGCCTTCTACCATCTGAAGAATAACAAGCAAACATGGTGAAGCAGCATTTAGCTATTATGCTGCACACAAATGGAATATGTTGCCAACAGAAGTGATGACAGCCCCAAGTGTGCATGTTTTTAAGTCCAGGTTAAAAACTCCTCTTTTCCCCCCATGCTTTTTAGAGCATTTCCACTTGTAAATGATATATCTTGCACTGTACGCTGTTTTAATTGTATTTTTTATTTGCGCCCGGTGGCCTCAGTATTGCATCTCTGCAGATGACGTGGTTCTAATGGCCCCATCAAGCCGTGATCTCCAACTCTCACTGGAGCGGTTCACAGCCAAGTGTGAAGCAGTTGGGATAAAATTCAGCACCTCCAAATCTGAGACCATGGTCCTTAGTTGGAAAAGAGTGGCGTGCCCTCTCCAGTTCGGGGATGAGATCCTGCCCCAAATGGGGCAAAGAGTTCAAGTTTCTTGGGGTCTTGTTCACGAGTGAGGGAAGAATGGAATGGGAGATCGACAGGCAGATCAGTGCCACGTCTGCAGTGATGCTATCGGTCTGTTGTGGTGAAGAAGAAGCTAAGCCGAAAGGTGAAGCTCTCAATTTACCGGTCAATAGATGTTCCTACCCTCATCTATGGTCACGAGCTGTGGGTCTTGACCGACAGAACAAGATCCTGGGTACAAGCGGCCGAAATGAGTTTCCTCCGCAGGGTGTCCGGGCCCTGCCTTAGAGATAGGGTGAGAAGTTCGGTCATCCGGGAGGGGCTCAGAGTTGCGCCGCTGCTCCTCCGCATTGAGAGGAGCCAGATGAGGACGACCGAGGACACACTGGAGAGACTATGTCTCCCGGCTGGCCTGGGAGCGCCTCGGGATACGCCCGGAAGAGCTGGATGAAGTGGCTGGGGATAGGGAAGTCTCTGTTTCCCTGCTAAAGCTACTGCACCCACGACCCGACTTCAGATAAGTGGAAGAAAATGAATGGAAGGATTACCCCATTTGCCTAATGACGCCTACACATACATTACGAACACAGACCTGGATATTGATGATAAACACAGTAGAATATCACTCAGTAGAGTGGGGACAAAATCCAAGGTGGGAAAATCTGTGTTGTTTCTGGACCATGCAGCAACCCTCAACAAATTATGTGAAGACTGTACCAATGTGAAAATAAGAAGCAAAGACTGAACTGCCATTGTTACTAAATATAAAAAATATAAAATAAAAAATAATCCAACAGACAAAAATGTAAAATTCGTGTGAGAAAGTTGCAGAATGTGGTTGTCCGCCAATCATCTAAACAAGACTCGCATAAAAGACATACTACAGTACAAGAGTAGGACCATGTGGCAACAGTTAAAAACAAGTCATTTTAATGCACTTACACGTGTTCTTTTAGGACTGTAATGTCCTGTATATGGACATCTGCCACTTCGCATCCATCCCCTTGATCAATATCTGCTAAATCATACAAATCGTGATCAATATGGCATACATTATCATATTGATGACTACAATAGCACATCGTACTGTGATGCATATGCAGTCACTGGTCCAAGGGGGCCTCGCGACGTGTAATATAATTTTTCTTTCATTAAATATGTGCCTTCCTCAGTGTAAAAGAGTGTGCAATTTTGTTTCCGGGGGTGCTGCGTGATATTGTTTCAAAGGTTTTGTAAATATGCATGAAAGACTGTCCAATGAAATATTGCTTGTTGCACCTTCTTGTCTCTGTTTGATGAAAATCACATGAAAAATCCTGAAATTGGCTTCTCCCTACAGCTCCTTCTTTGAAAAACATCAGAGTCCATCATATTGATTTTCTCTGGCTGTTTTTTTAGAAGCCAGTGGAGCTTGAACCAAAGAATTTAAAAGTTTGTCTTTCTGTCTTTCGAAAACATTCCTGATGAAAATTGCTGCTCTTCTTCTTCTTTTAATTAAAACTTTAATATTGGATCTCTCTACACGGCAGTGAGGCTTGGTATAATTGGGTACAATATACTACATGGATGTTATTGTTAATTTGGACACCAGTAGTACTGCTATCAACATATGCAGGCATATATTAAGCACAGAGGTGCGCACAAATAGACATGAGCTCTTTTGCCCGAGATGAGAAGGTTTAAAGGTCTTTATTCATCAATATTGAAAAAAATAAAAACAACAACAACAACAACTATCTCTGTGATCCATTCCACTAAAGGTTTTTTGATGTCTTACGGGCATCTTTGAGAGACGTGCCCCTATGCTGCTCTGCGGGGCACATATGCTCCCACATTGCTCCTCCACCCACGCTCCTCTTCACTCTCATACAACCCTAATTCCAATGAGGTTGGGACATGTTAAACATAAATAAAAAAAGAATGCAATGATTTGCAAATCATGTTCAACCAATATTTAACTGAATACACTACAAAGACAAGATATTTAATGTTCAAACTGATAAACTTTATTGTTTTTAGCAAATAATCATTAACTTTTTATTTTATTTTAATTTTATGGCTGTAACACATTCCAAAAAAGCTTGGACAGGGTCATGTTTACCACTGTGTTACATCACCTTTTCTTTTATCCATTTCCATTTTCAACACCGCTTATCCTGGTTAGGGTCGCGGGACGCTGGAGCCTATCCCAGCTGACTTCGGGCGAAAGGCAGACTACACCCTGAACTGATCGCCAGTCAGTCGCAGGGCACATATAGACACGGACGACCATTCGCACTCACATTCACACCGTCACTGAGTGGGAACTGAACCCACGCTGCCCGCACCAAAGTCAGGCGAGTGTACCACTACACCATCAGTGACTACCTTTTCTTTTAACAACATTAAATAAACGTTTGGGAACTGAGGACACTGTTGAAGCTTTGTTGGTGGAATTCTTTCCCATTCTTGCTTGATGTACAGCTTCAGCTGTTCAACAGTCCAGGGTCTCTGTTGTCGTATTTAACGCTTCATAATGAGCCACACATTTTCAATGGAAGACAGGTCTGGACTGCGGGTAGCCCAGTCTTGTACCCGCACTCTTTTATTACGAAGCCACGCTGTTGTAAAATGTGCAGAATGTGGTTTGGCATTGTCCTGCTGAAATAAGCAGGGCGTCCATGAAAAAGATGTTGCTTGGATGGCAGCATATGTTTCTCCAAAACCTGTATGTACCTTTCAGCATTAATGGTGCCTTCACAGATGTGTAAGTTACCCATGCCATTGGCACTAACACAGCCCCATGCCATCACAGATGCTGGCTTTTGAACTTTGCATCCATAACGGTCCGAATGGTTCTTTTCCTCTTTGGCTCGGAGGACACAACGTCCACAATTTCCAAAAATAATTTGAAATGTGGACTCGTCGGACCACAGAACACTTTTCCACTTTTCATCAGTCCATCTTAGTTGAGCTCGGGCCCAGAGAACCCGGTGGCATTTCTGGGTGTTGTTGATAAATGGCTTTTGCTTTGCATAGTAGAGTTGCACTTGCACTTATGGATGTAGCGCCAAACTCTATTGGCTGACATTGGTTTTCTGAAGGCGGCACGGTGGATTTCTGGTTAGAGCATCTGCCTCACAGTTCTGAGGACCAGGGTTCAATCCCCGGCCCTGCCTGTGTGGAGTTTGCATGTTCTTCCCATGCCTGCGTGGGTTTTCTCCGGGCACTACGGTTTCCTCCCACATCCCAAAAACATGCATGGTAGGTAAATTGACAACTCTAAATTACCCGTAGGTGTTAATGTGAGTGCAAATGGTTGTTTGTTTCTATGTGCCCTGCGATTGGCTGGCAACCAGTTCTGGGTGTACCCCGCCTCCTGCCCGATGATAGCTGGGATAGGCTCCAGCACGCCCGCGACCCGAAGTGAGGAGAAGCGGCTCAGAAAATGGATGGATGGATGGATGGTTTTCTGAAGTGTTCCTGAGCCCATGTGGTTATATCCTTTACACATTGATGTCGGTTTTTGATGCAGTGCCGCCTGAGGGATCGAATGTCACGGGCATTCAATGTTGGTTTTCGGCCTTGCCGCTTACACGCAGTGATTTCTCCAGATTCTCGGAACCTTTTGATGATATTATGGACCGTAGATGATGAAATTCCTAAATTCCTTGCAAATGTACGTTGAGAAACATTATCCTTAAACTTTGACTATTTTCTCACACACTTGTTCACAAAGAGGTGAACCTCACCCCATCTTTGCTTGTGAATGACTGAGCAATTCAGGGAAGCTCCTTTTATACCCAATCATGGCACCCACCTGTTCCCAATTAGCCTGTTCACCTGTGGGATGTTCCAAACAGGTGTTTGATGAGCATTCCTCAACTTTCTCAGTCTTTTTTGCCACCTGTCTCAGCTTTTTTGGAACGTGTTGCAGCCATAAAATTCTAAGTAAATGATTATTTGCTAAAAACAATAAATTTAATCAGTTTGAACATTAAATATCTTGTCTTTGTAGTGTATTCAATTAAATATAGGTTGAACATGATTTGCAAATTATTGTATTCTGTTTTTATTTATGTTTAACACAACGTCCCAACTTCATTGGAATTTGGGTTGTAGTTAGGGCTGCCTCCTGCGAATCAGTCAGACGCACAGGTAGGAAGGAATGTTTGTGCTTCCCTACATTCGGTAATGGACGCCTTGACTGTATCACAGGTATAATGAAATCAGAAAATTATCAACGAATTTTAGAGCGAAATGTCTTACCCAGTGTAAGAAGGCTTGGTTTGAGGCGAAGATCATGGGTCCTCCAGCAGGACAAAGATCCAAAACACACACCCAAAAGCACAGGAATAATTAAAAAGGAAAACACAGACTGTTTCAAAATGGCCAGCAATGAGTGCTGATCTCAATCCAATTGAAAATCTTTGGGAGGAGCTGAAATCTACCATTGAGAAAAAGAACCCTGAAAATGTTGCAAAGGAAGAGTGGGAGAATAAAAAGCACCTGAGAAGAGCAAAAAGCTGGAGATGATACAAGAAAATGTTTGGAGGCTGTGTCATACTAACCATGTTTCATATTACTTGTCAGATCATTCACTTATTGTCATATTATCCACAGATTTTGTATTCAGTGTCATATTATGGTACATTGGTACATTTCCATTTATACTGCTCAAAAAATAAAGGGAACACCTAAGAAACACAATACAACTCCAAGTCAGTCACACTTCTGTGAAAGGCTTTAGAGCATGATTCGACAGAATGCCGGCTAAACGCAACCCAGTTAATGCTAGCGCTAGCTTGCTAGGCTACATAACGTTTTGTTGCCTGCTTGCAAGCTGTATCGTATTAAAGGTGCGTGGACATACCTCAAGCAGTCCTTGAAAGAATGTCCTCTCCCGAGCACCGGTGATGACCACCACGTTTTTCCTCATTTTGTTCTTTTTTCACCCGACACAATACATTGGCGCAGCACATTGTTGTTGTCGTCGCCATGGTGACGAGTGTATCCAGTCGCGTTGACCGGTCACGCGTTTTCTGGTTTCTCTCCGACTGTGTTTGATTTGACAAGATAAAACCCCGTGATCATAAAAGACGGGATACGGTGGTATCGGAATACATGTCGTGTCGTGTTGCCACTGTTTGACCGAGACACAGCAAGATTTCATGGCAGTAGTCTGACATAGTGCAATCGGGAAAGACAAAATTTGTCTTGTAGTCTGATCCAGGCATTAGCACAGAAAGTACATGGAACATTGCAGCAAAGTACAGTCTGTAGAGTTTAGTACTGCAATGGATAGATCTCAGGCGCAGCAACAGGTTACACGAACAATATTAGCACTTATTTCTATTCATTATTTTTAGCCATGTATTCTCAAAACTTACAATGACGAAGCAATTACAAATTGGCACAGTATATGAGATCAGACCAGTAGCAAGAAGTGGACCTGAAACAAAATTAAATCTAGATTTGGTAGGCACTATTATACACTGGTGCAACAAAATTAACCTCTTCGTACACTAAAACACACAAATTATAAGGAGCTCTAACCAAGAATTGAGTGCATATGAACATACTTTTCAAAAGGCCAACATTTCTGTATAGAAAAGCCTTTTGATTTGTTCTGATGTATTATTATTTTAAGTTCAATGGTGAATTTAGGGTTCTTATTAGCTGTAAGCTATAATCATCAAAATGACGAGACAGTATAATTTTTAAGTATTTATTTTTGCGTTTGGTGAATCTATTTAGCGGTACGGCAACTAGTTAGCACATCTGCCTCACAGTTCTGAGAATCCGGGATCAAATCCGGCCTCCTCTGTCTGTTCTCCCCGTGCCTGCGTGGGTTTTCTCCGGGTACTCCGGTTTCCTCCCACATCCCCAAAAACATGCATGGTAGGTTAATTGAAGACTTTAAATTGCCAGTAGGTGTGAATGTGAGAGCGAATGGCTGTTTTTTATATCTGCCCTGCGATCGGCTGGCGACCAGTTCAGGGTGTGCCCTGCCTCTCGCCCAGAGTTAGCTGGGATAGGCTCCAGCACGCCCATGACCCTGGTGAGGACAAGCCGTACGGAAAATGAATGAATGAATGTGGGTTTCACTTTTTGAATTGAACTATAGTTTTACGTAGATGATATTCTAATATATTACGATGCACCGTTACATTAATTAAGAATTTTGTTGGGAAACATAGAGGTTTGGGGGGAGTCGCAAGGCCTGTACTTTGAGACCTCAAAGCTGGCTGTACCTCTGGTTGTGATTGAAACAAATGTCTATCCACAAACCATTCCCATGCAAAATTACCACACATAAGCACATTCGCACATACACACTCACTCTCTCTTTTTGTCTAGGTCTCTATCTCTCTCCCAGTTTTGCGTCAGCGTTAAGACCACTGGGACGGTTGACATTTCACTCTGGCTCCGTTTCCATTCCCTGTGATCACAGCCTTGCTGGCTCGCCTCTCTTAAAGGTCACTGTTGTTGTTTGTCAAAATCTTAACAAAAACATACCATACAATGCTCTGTGTATGTGTGCATAACAAATGCACAGGGAAAAAAAAGAGAAAGACGTTGTGATTGTGAGGTTTTACAGCGACGATTGTCAGGCCATTCAGTTATCAGTGTTGTTCTGTATGCTTGCATGGTACGCTACTCCCGGGACTGGTGTACTTTAAAATCCAGAAGGAATGAATTATCCCATGATTGTATGTAAAGAGCTACATAAAACATATTTCCAAGCAAACGCGACAAAACACATCTTGAGAGAATTTAATGATTCTGTACAGTGGGCACTCAATACAGTGAACACAATCATTTCCAGGAGGAGGTTTTAACTTTGACGTTATTTTCCATGTAAGAAATCATTTAAACTGTTCCATTGTTTAAACAAAGTAAGTAAATAATTACAGACATTATTTATTTTTTATCCCAATAACCTTAGATTACCAAGTGTTCTATAACAATGACTGTTTTCAGAACATCATCCTGTATTTTTCTCAAAGATTTGGGTTGAAGTCTTCTTGTTGCGCCAAGGGGTCCATCCATCCATCCATTTTCTGAGCCGCTTCTCCTCACTAGGGTCGCGGGCGTGCTGGAGCCTATCCCAGCTGTCATCGGGCAGGAGGCGGGGTACACCCTGAACTGGTTGCCAGCCAATCGCAGGGCACATAGGAACAAACAACCATTCGCACTCACAGTCATGCCTACGGGCAATTTAGAGTCTCCAATTCATGCATGTTTTTGTGATGTGGGAGGAAACCGGAGTGCCCGGAGAAAACCCACGCAGGCACAGTGAGAACATGCAAACTCCACACAGGCGGGGCCGGGGATTGAACCCGGGTCCTCAGAACTGTGAGGCTGACGCTCTAACCAGTCGGCCACCGTGCCGCCCCAAGGGGTCCACTGTAATTTAAAACATGAGCACAACCTAAGCAATACTTGAAAAGAAGTTACAGTGAACTCTTGTGCAATTCTCTGTAATACATGCAAAATACTGTAATCCAATAATCCAGTCGCCCGTGTATAACGGAAATGTTCCTGGTTCACCTTAATCCAAATAAACATGTTTTTTTTAATTATTATTTATTTATTTTAAAAAAATAATGTTTTCTCTGTAACCAAAACACAATGAACAGTCATTTCTGTTATTTTTCAGATAAAACGAAGAAACACACAATTTCGCAGATGTACTGTATGCTTTTGCTGGACATTATATTGTACACATGCTTCATTTTCCTCCATCTAAATTGTGTGCTTGCAAGACATAATTAGATTGTAGAGCATTTTTTATTTTTGGTTTGTTTTCATTTTGTTGCAACCGTGCAATTTTATATAGTATATAAACTATAGCATCATCAATTTCCATAACTGCCAGGAAGGGTCACATTTCCAGCACTGTAGTTTAAACTACTGTTTGGACTTTCTAGTTGAAAATCTCTTCAGTTTAACATTGGAGCAGTATTTGTGAATATCAGTGCTGAACCTCCTCGGAAAACATTAATAGCCTGGTCCCATCTCAATACAGGTTTTCCATCCATGTCAGTGTTCATGTTTGTAGCCTGCAGAAAAAAGAGGGTGAAAAACAAATCTGCCTTAATGTGCAGCTGAAAAAAAAAAGTGAATACAAAAAACAATTCAGATGAGTGATTGATACGATGTCCCATTCATCACTCTGAATGATAGTGGAAAGTTTCTGACAAGCAAAAACATGTTTCACACACACTTTGAGTGAGGTTGAAACACACACACACACAAACACACACGTGCGCACACTAAAACATGAAAATGGTTTAATACCAATTACAGTTTGGCTTTGTAGATATTTAGTATCAAATGATTGGTGGTGTTTGTTGGAAGAGATAAGGTGACGGCTCCAGGAGGGGTGTGTGTGTGTGTGCGTGCGTGTGTGTGTGTGTGTGCGCGCACGTGTGTGTGTGCATGGAAGGTGCAGCAATCTTGTGTCTCTTTGAATGTGCAAGTGCTGCCACCTCATCTCTCCTCCCCCTCAGTTGCTCACGTCTACAGCCATTAGTGAGGCAGTCGTTGAGTCTGCCTTGTTTTGACAGATGCTCACTCTGTCCAAATGCATCTCAGAGGACGTTATGTCGCTTGTCACACAACCAGCCCCCCTCGCTCTCTTTTATTCCATTGCCACTTTTCTTACTTTCCGGCTGCACCACATTGTGTTCTTATTTTCTTTATTGATATTTGTAGTGCGGCACGGTGGACAACTGGTTAGCACATCTGCCTCACAGTTCTGAGGACCGCGGTGCAAATCCCGGCCCCGCCTGTGTGAAGTTTGCATGTTCTCCCCGTGCCTGAGTGGGTTTTCTACAGGCACTCCGGGTTCCTCCCACATCCCCAAAAACCTGCAGGGTCGGTTAATTGAAGACTCTAAATTGCCCTTAGGTGTGAATGTGACTGCGACTGGTTGTTTGTTTCTATGTGCCCTGCGATTGGCTGGCGACCGGTTCAGGGTGTATCCCGCCTCCCACCCGAAGATAGCTGGGATAGGCTCCAGCAGCCCGCGACCCTAGTGAGGATAAGCGGTAAAGAAAATGGATGGATGGATGGATGGAGGGATGATATTTATAGTTATTTGATTTATAATATTATAATATATTTTACATTACATATATATATATAAAAACAAGAAATCTAATTTGGTTGTATGGAGGCAGGGTTTTTGCATCTACTCATTTTTCTTGCAAGAAGGAGAAATTCTGTGTACGTGGAAATGATAGAAAGGAATCCTGTTTACAGCTCAACAAAAACCTTACACTAGGAGAAAGCTTGCTGATGCGCATGAGAGATTTCTTTGAAAATGCATAAAATACTTTTACTTTTACCAGATGCGTGGTCAGCCTGCAGAGATGAATAGGTGCTCAAGCATGAATTTAAATCCTCCCACTGAACAGCACCACCAGAAACCACATGGCATCACATGTCATTGATGCTACTTTCAACAGCTGCTGTAAGTGAAGATATTTTCATCACATTTGGATGGTTTGGCTTCTTAAAAAAAAAAAAAAAGTCCTGCACATCTTTAATTAATATCCTCCAGCCCCAGTACTGCCCGCCCTGGGATGTAATTATAAAGACAGGCCTATACACTATGCAATATCAGATGAAAATAATCTAATCATATTAATATCAGTAGGATGATGGCTACTTGATGAAAAGATTGCCTTTTGAACCTGCTAACACAAGGCTAGTATATTACTGTCTCTTACCATTTATTCACTGTGATTAAAACTAATTAAACTGATTTCAGTGATAAACTATTTAGTACACCCATCCCTTTCAATCCCAAATATCAGATTGAGCCCTCAATTTGCCTTTTATAAAACTACAGTTAATTCATTTGAAAATAATGAACTGAAGGTACACTGGAAATTTGTGGTGCATGCGGTAATACCGGGACGGCACGGTGGGTGGTTATAAATCTGCCTCACAGTTCTGAGGTCTCAGGCTCAATTCCGGCCTTTTATTCTCCCCATGGCTGCGTGGGTTTTTCTCCAGGTACTCCGGTTTCCTCCCACATCCCAAAAACATGCATGGTAGGGTGATTGAAGACTCTAAATTGCCCGTAAGTGTGAATGTGCTCAGAGCAAATGGTTGTTTGTTTATACGTGCTCTGCGATTGGCTGGCGACCAGTTCAGGGTGTACCCCGCCTCTCGCCCACAGTCAGCTGGGATAGGCTCCAGCACGCCTGCGATCCTAGTGAGGATAAGCAATACGGAAAATGGATGGATGGATGCGGTAATACTAAATCAAATTAAAAACCTGAATCAAATGCCTCCAATTCATTTCTTACAACTGCTTCATGATTTTCATCTCCCACTAAATCATAGATACAATTTTAAAAGCATGACGGTTGCCTCATATACATGCATCCATTTATGCGTTTGCCCTGAATGGAGTTGAACATGTTTCAAGAGTAGTTTGTTAGAAGTCAAAGTTAACCTGTACCCTCGTGAGTCTCCATATCTTGTCTGCATGCTTGGAGCCAGGCGAAGGTGACCTTGCCTTGAGGGTCGACTATCACCCCGTCCACTCTATGTCTCCCTGCCACCCCTTTAGTAGCTTTGCTTTGGTGACTTTCGAGAGAGTATGTTTGTGACTGAGAATGTGTGAGTGCGTGTGTGTGGATGTGTGTGGTGTGCATGTGAGTAAGAGTTGGCTAGACTTCAGGAGGGCTGAATCACACCGTCTGGGCTCTCTGTTGGACGGACAGCGCTTGGCTTTGGGCTGAGAGGGTCCTTTACGCCTCAACACACACTCTCTCGGGTATGTATACTCTCCTCCATCCTCCTAACAAATGGTTGGGTGATGAAAGGAGACATTCCAATACATCTAAGATTTTGAACCTCTGCTGGAAAAAAAGAAGAGGGAGGGGAGGGAAAAGTAAGAGAAGTGGCAAGGTATCTGAAAGTGAAAAATGTCTGGGAGTTCATGTTCATGTCCGCACGCAAGTGCTGGTTTATGCTTACGGAGACAGGAAGTGTAAACACTGTGCTCCAGTGAGTCCAACTGAACAATGAATCACAAGGAAGACAAGTGGGAGGAAAAAAAAGATAGAAGCTGAAGTGACTCCCTGTCCACAGTTGGAGTTTTACAGTATGTTGTTCCATTTCCTTGCCTCGGAAGTACGTGGAAGGCTGAGCAGAGTGAGAAGCGCAGAGCAAGGGGGGCCAGAAATGAAAAGGTCGGGGTCAACTTCATCTCCCCGCTTATATTCTCCACTGTATGTCACCTCAATCTGGCCAATAGGGAATCAGATCAGCCCAGAAAGTTTCCCCATTCAGGTTGCAAAAACCAATCTGGTGCACTCCATTTCCATTCCTCATAGCTGGCCGCAAATGGAGTTCGCGGGCAGTTGAGTCCAATATGTTGCATCGATGCATTGTTCACAGGAGCCTATGAAAATGCTTTTTGTGGAGGCCTGCTTCTGGAATCACTCTTGTCACCACCTGCTATCACAGGGATTTTAGATGTAATATCAGCTTTGTGCTTGAGCAATATTGGTAACTCACGTGTGCACAGGGAAAAAGACATTCCATCTTATATTACGAGTCATTCTGATCTGTATTGTACTCCAGAGAGGAAAAGCTAGAAAAAAAAAAAAAATCTTTGTCATGATTTTACCCAAAAAAATTCAAGTAAAAATGCTTGGATTTTTTTGTAAAAAATACTTTCATTCTTTTGTTCTACAGAGGTAAACACAGCACAAACATGAAAAAGAAGTTCAGAAACCAACTTATTGTAAAATTACTAAGATCAAAAGATTTCAAAATCTATGAATCTTTATGCGGAAATATACATTTTTATCTCTTAAACCCCTGACTTTTCCCAAAATGCTTTGCTGTGATGGGTGACTTGCTCCCCATTCCAATTCCAGAAGTCGTCTCTCATAGGAGAGGTGATGTCACTGGAACATAGACGAATAGAAATCTGATCTGTTTGAAGCAAGGGAGAGCGTGCCAGAGGACAAGGCAATGATAACGGATTAAAGAAGAGCGTGAGAAAAAGAATGATATTTGAATTATGTAACTCAGCTCAGGGATGATTTGGACGATCCCACCGCTGACACCAACATCATTTCTCATTACCTGAGAACTGTGAGCGCCCGACACATTGCATTGTGAGTCATCTCACTCTCAGCTATACAAGAGCGGGTGATATGTTTGAAAGACAAGGGACTCAGTCTTTAGAGGATTGCAGTTCCTGTCTTGCGTTCAAATGTAGAGACAAAAAAAAAAAAAAAACACTGAAAACCATGTATCTGCACATATGTACATGGTCTTTAGAATGATCAATCATGGCCAGTCAGTTTATCCACTGAATCTGACATAAGATAAATGGTTCAATTAGTATTGGGCAAATGCTAAAAGTAAAGCAAGCAAATTTGGTGACAAATACAGTTTCAAGGAACAAAAAAAGGAAACACCAAAAATACCATCCATAACTTTACCTGCATTTTCTACTGAGGTACACTTTAGTTCAGTTTATAGTCACACAGTCCCTTTTATACAGTCCTAAAAGTAAAAAGATTATTTCAAAATGAGTCATTGAGCAATCATTTTGCATTCCTCAAAACCTTTTGACAACAGGGATATACTTGTATTAAGCGCTGGATTAACCCCTCACTTACCAACTAAATCACAATTCAACCTAAAACACTCTACACAGCACAGTAAAATGACACCCCAATATTATGAGCACTGAGCCGTAAGTCACAGGCACAGAGCACTTTTAAGATGCATTTTAATCATGTGATCTCAGTGTTCTCAATTAAGTTTGCCAAACATGAACACACAAAAAGTCCTATAAGAGATAAAAGTGAAAACATAGGATTTGTTTTGGGGTTTTTTTGTAATAAGAGAAAAACATGTTCGACAAAGATTTTCTTTTAAAATGTAGGCAAATATTTCAATTTACAAAAAGAAACAATGGTTCTTGCACTAATTTTTTCCGTTACTCACCAGACAGTTTTATGGCTCGGTACCCAGTCAAGCCCTGAATTAAAAGGTACAGCACACACATGAAGGGAATATCATGAGGTTCACTCGAAATCTATAATCATTTCAATAATCAGATGTGTTCAATGTACAGTAGAGTACCTTATTAAGTGAATGATTACACATAACTGTTTGAATAATAAAAGTGGAGGACAATGTTCTTCATGTCCTTCTCTTTACTATTCATTTTATCTCCAGAAGCTGTTTAGACTCTCGACTGTGATGCCTTTGTTTGTTGTGATCTCCAATTTATCACAACCTCAGCGCTTGGTAGTCAACATGTTCATTCATGATGCGGGTTATGGTGGATGTGAGAAGTTACAGCTCTGTGCTTTAAAGTTACAGCTCTGTGCTTTAAACTTGTTTTGTGGTGCTTTTTCTGTAGGTGTGAATGGCGCATGGCATATCGCTTAAAATAGGTATTCACTCTCTTTGCTTGCTTGACAAAGGAGTGAGAGAGGATGAAAGCCCACAGAGGAGCAGCAGAGTGTGACAGAGAAAGAAAAAGAATGGCATAGGGGAGGGCCAAAAAACTACCTCCACACTAAGCTAATGCGCACAAGAAGCAGACACACAACCACACACACATACAGTATGCGCAGAATGAAATGAAAACGGAGAGGAAAATTTATATTTTAATTTCAGGAAAGTAAATAGAGACAAGTGCCAGAACTAGCGATTTAAGGCTGCAAATTCTAATATTTGCTCCTATGATGGAAAAGACAGCACAATAACCATAATGTAAAAATATTGTATACCATAGCCCCTTATTGCATGTGTCACTGGAGAACTATTTCAAAAAAATAAATCTCAGGTGAGTAAATGAAAAACTCCACAATTAATCAAATGCATTGATATCAAATGTGTGATGGTTCTTTATTAGATGGTGGTCGAGTTGAATGCGTCTCATGACGTCTGAATGGCACAAATGAATCATGCTTTACTTTGAATGGCTGTTAGTATATTCCGGGTTTGTTCAATTCGACTCAAAGTGAAGCAGTCAGCAGAATGGAGTTGGCTTGTGTGCCATTTCTGCATCTCCCTCCCCCAGCAGCTCACATCTTCACGGCGCTCAAGATAAGCGAAGAGTGATCAGAGCCAAAGAAGTGCTTTAATAGCAAGAAAAAAAAATGACTGCGCGTGGGTGGATTCCCCCATCTGAGTTTGTGTGTGTGAATTATTTGTGTGCAACCACGTATGTGTGCGTACAAAAGTTATAGTGAGAGTATGAGAACGCTGAATATTCATGTGCTCGATATCTTTGAGAGTGAGCTCACGTTTTTGTGTACAAAGTGAGTATTTTTGTGTGTGTGCTTCTGTGTTCTTGGTAAGGTTATCCATCACTCCAAGCACTGAATGACATCACCAACGACCCCCATTCTGCTACTCGTACCCTTACGCCCACCACCCATTCTCCACTCTGATGGCTTGGCAGTGTGCCACAACCTTCCTCCTCTTCCTCCTCCTCTCTCATTTGACTCAACATCAGTGCTCCAGTTTAAGTGCTGAATCATCACTATATACACAAGGCTAGCATGGGTCTGATGGGGTGGGGGGTATGTGGCGGCCCCTGTGCTCTTGTAAGGCTACAGTTGAGTTAATGAACTATGATCCACAGAGGGTACATTATGACAGACCCATACTTTATTATTAAACCCTCTGCTCATGCCCTGAGAGAGACAACTGTGGATTTCCAGCTAATGTGAATATACTGTACGTTCTGGACAATGGGGCTGAGCTGTCAGTCAATGTAAGCTTATTGAGAGACTTCAACACAGGAACTCTTAAAGTAAGGATTCCCAAACATTGGTGATGCTGCTATGAGTGTCTCAAGGGGCTTGAAACATCACTATATAAGGCTGTTTCAAGATCCCTAAGGTATTAATTGAAGCTCACCATTTCATATTTAGCATAATGTACGTCAGCCAGAAAAGTCTTATACGTTGAAGGTTTCAAGGTTGTTTTTACTCTTCTTTTTAATCAGCGCATTGTTTTTACAATGGTATACTATCATTTTGAACTTTGATTTTTTTTTAAATACTGTATGTGGAGTGTTCTTAAAAAAGATAGATTATGAATGAATGTCACAATCTTCTTGAAATGCATACAAGTGGAACAGAAGGATGAATGTACAGTATGCTTTAAAAATTGTTTATGAATGTGGTCCAATGTGAAGAACATAACATTTATGTCATATTATTAACTAAACAAAACTAGAATACCACAGGCTAGCGCCAAAGCACTTTATTTTTAACTGTCAAGCAGGTTACTTTATGGTTCAGTTGGCAACTCCCTGGTTCACAGATGACGAAGACAAATGAATGGAAGGAGTTTCTGGTAACCGTGGATTGTAATTTTCACACATCAAAAATTGCTCATTAGTTTTGACAACATTATTGTAGTAGAAATCATTATGCACATATGTGCATCATGTATGTAATGTATGAATGTGTCTATGAAATCAGAAAGGTAAATTCTGCAACTAGTTAAGAAAGCAATTATGCAGTGGTGTAAGCGGCAACAAGGTGTTAGCACTTTGTAAGAATGGGCACTCCAAACAATGTTTACAATATCAGCCAGCAGACATGATTGCTTACTGATTCCCGTGTGTCCCCAATCATAACAGGGTGAGTGCATTCAATATTATAGTCATGATTATAACCGTCAAGCCACATTAACTTAGTCACTGTTGATGCAATTAATATCAGAAAATTTGTATGGCTGGTTCAAAGTAGTATAATCTATACATAGAGTGTTGGGGAGTAACTAATTACATGAAACTAGATTACCTAATTGAATCCAAAAAATCTTTTGTAATTTTGTTTAATTGTTATGCATTACATTACTGGGATAAATTAAATTACAGTTGCTTTGGGAAATCTAATTTGAATTTAACTTTAATTTGACTATTGAACAGTTTAATCTTTTGAATTTGGGACTTTTCAGGAACATTCACTTATTTTAGTTAACATGTGAAGTGATATTGTCTAAATTGTGCCCATTTGTCATCAGGTCAACATGGTATGGTTTGGTGATTTTCCACATGTTGGACACATATGATGCTATGAAATACTGTTTAAATTATTTCATCATGTTTTGTCAAGATTGATTTCTCGCTGATAAACACATCCCATACATTAGCCAGCATACAGAAGAAGTAGAAAGCAGCATAGAGTTGACTTGCCAATAGAGGTGTTTGTCTTTGCAGGTCATTACAGGGGAACCCGATTCAAGAAACCTACTAGAAACAAAACAATTGGTGAAGGACCTCATTTCATAACTTAATGGGCCATATCATTACATTGATTCTTGATTTGCTCACAGACTCAACTGGACCCTCACGGTTCACTTGACATGATTGCACACAAAAAGAGAAAAATGTGGAATGTGTAAATTGTTTGCATTTGTCTTGTCGTCAGTAATGGGCTCCTGTCCATTCAACTCACAATTTGTACTTGAATGTGTAAGCATTAGCGTATCCATGGACACTACAGGGCACTACAGTCCTGGGAGAGAAATTAATGCCTTTTATGATTATTTCATTATTTTGACTGATGACTAAATGTTTTTCTTCCATTTTCACTTTCTGTAATACGTGTACTTTTGTCTATCTAGAGTAAATTGACTGCATGAAATGGAAAAAACGACAGATGTGCTGCTGTTTTGTAACTGGCAAGTCCACAACTGTGGCGGCTAGGGTGTGCTGTGGTGTGTGTGTGGATTTATCTGTATACTGGTATATGCGACTACCAAATGACCTTACGTAGTGTTGTCCAGCTTCCCCTTGCAGCATGTTGCTTGAGCGGGGAATCGATGTGGTTGGGTGAGCAGCAGCTGTTTGGCGGTCTGGCCTGCATGTTCATTGAAACATTTGTGCGTCTGAGTGGCCAAGCTGTTCAGGGGTCACATCTTCATTAGGTCATACACAAGAAGGCAATATACACACTAAGATGCAGCATTTTGCTACCATATGTCTCCAGACAGAGTAAAAAGTTGATGAGTGATGTTCCAGTTTCATCTTTGTTGAAGCGCACCATGAGTCTTGTATCTTCCCATTTTATTTTTTTGTTCAAAATGAAAGATGTCATGCTTCAGATGCTTTAACAATTGGCGGCTGCTGCCATTTAAAGGGGTCATATTTGGCCAAACCAGCTTTTTCTAGTATTTGGGATGTAATATTGTCTCTCTGGTGCCTCACTAAACATGTGAAATATGAATTAAAATCGTCCACCCATTCCCGAGTCACAGACGTTTTTCTGCCGAGATGCCTGAAATCATCCATTCATCCATTTTCTGACCCGCTTCTCCTCACTAGGGTCGCGGGCGTGCTGGAGCCTATCCCAGCTGTCATCGGGCAGGAGGCGGGGTACACCCTGAACTGGTTGCCAGCCAATCGCAGGGCACATACAAACAAACAACCATCCGCACTCACATTCACACCTACAGGCAATTCAGAGTCACCAATTAATGCATGTTTTTTGGGATGTGGGAGGAAACCAGAGTGCCCGGAGAAAACCCACGCAGGCACGGGGAGAACATGCAAACTCCACACAGGCGGGGCCGGGGATTGAACCCGGGTCCTCAGAACTGTGAGGCTGACGCTCTAACCAGTCGTCCACCGTGCCGCCTGCCTGAAATTAGTTAATTCAAATTTCTCGAGCCTATCTACATCACTAGGGAAGAACTCCACCTTCCCTTTCCGCTCCCGAGCCAGCGCTGTCTCCATAACAAACACACATGCTTGGACAAGTGGGTCTTCTACACAGACTCAACCAATCAGAGAAAAGGGGGTGGTCTTAGCCAAATATGGACAAAGCGGATACAAAACTGGGTGAAACAGATTAGCTGTCAGAGGGGCCTTTTCTGGACACTCGTGACAAAACCAAGGTGTTTTCTTTCAAATTAAATTTAACCTTCTATACTAAGTCCATTTTTGAGAATCACTCTATGGAGGTCTAAATAGCCAAAATATGGGGCCTTTAAAATCATTTTAAGCAAATTTGGAGGAAAACCCTGCTCATTACGCTTCTTTAAATGAGTCATTTGAATATAATGCTGTCAAGCTATGATAGAGCTGCTACTATGGCAACATCCATGCTGCTCTCTTGTGAGGCCACCATTGTTGACAAGATTTCAGTTTCCACACTGTTGGCTCCTTCTCCTCCAAGGCTGATTATTCCCTTGGTTTTTGAGGGGAGGTGAACCTTGGCAAGATGGATTGATTAAAAAGATAAGACTAGAAGCCAATTCTCACAGGTCCACCTGGTTGGTAAATTTAAAAAATCCATCAAAGGTATTGGAACAGCTGGCTATTACACTACATGTATTAAGAAAATATGGGGTTGTTCTCTACAACTATAACATCGGTGTGGGAAAGATGGCCCATCTATGCCTTTATGGACCGTGCTTTGTGCATGGAGGTACAGTCACACATGTACTGTAGGCCTAATCGACTGTAGGCCAAATGATGATGGGTGTGGGAGAGACGTATTCACACCTACAAATGATTTATTGTTTTATTTTGGTTGAATTTTCTTTTTATTATTATTCATGATTTTGGATATATAAAAACAAAAGAGATTAAAATAAAGTTTTTTATTATTGTTAATTCATTTCCTTTTTTTTCTTCATATTGGTTTTAGGAGCCTACAATAAGTCATAGTAAACTGCTGCATTTACTGTCAGAATGCTGTACCGCTAAATCTTTTACCCCAAAGCAAACTCAACACAAAAGACTAAATCTGAATTTAATAAACATAGCGTGCACATAACATGAGTAGAATAAAGTGGGATGCAACGAAAAGCCACAACAACAAAGCTTATCGTGGAGAAAAATAATATACAGGGTGTTTAAAAGGTCCCTCATGGTTTTGTATTGTTTATTGAAAATTTAACTGATATATAAAGTGGATGATATTCACAGGGTAAAGACTATATTAAGTATTAACCATCTTTGATTTGGAATGTTCATCAATAAATCAGTGGGGCACCTCGACGTGTGCACCACATGTTTCGTAGCAATCTTGCCATAGTTCCACGCATGCCTGACCAACTTCTTACAACATTTCGAGGGGGGGTCACTGAAGCACATGCATTCGTGATGTGTTCTTCAAGCGTTAGGAGATCCCGAGGCCTTGTTCCATAGACTTACGACTTGATGTAACTCCAGAATGCAAAAATCACATGGTGTGAGATCAGGTGAAAGGGAAGCCCATTCCGTGGACCACGATTACCAATCCACAGATCTGGGAACTGCTCATCCAGGAACGCACAAACCTCAGCGCTGGGGTGCCTTCCTGTTGGAAAATGACCTGCTGCATATAAGCTAAAGCTGACAGTTCGGTGAGACAGAATTCCTGAAGTCATTTTAATTACGGTATATAATTTCATGTCTATAATTCCATAGTAAAACTTTGCCAATAGTGGCTTGTTAGTTAATACTAGAGTAGCGGCAATTTTTCAGACTAGCTTCCAATGTTTTTAACATACTTGGCCAATAAAGGTGATTCTGATTATAATATGAAATACCAAAATGACAGAGAAGTACTTACGTTCGCAAAAACAGACAAACACACAGCAAGCACAATAGAAAACAGATTATTAACTAGTTATAACAAAAGGACATTCGGAAAGGCAAAGGAAGCAAGATATATAGTAAATAATCCAGTGCCGTCCTTCACTTCTGCTACACCTAAATATCCTACTAATTGTCATTGACAGCAGGTGCGACACAAGAGGCACCGCCCACCAAAGATCACCAAGGAAACTGTAGTAACAAACAAAACAGCAGAACAGGCAAGCAGAGAAGAGACATTTGACATTTACAATTGAATTGTATAAGGATGTTGTTATGAATATGAACCCATTAATGACCTATAGATGTAGCTTATTGCAAAGCAACAGCAAAATGAACCTTCATTTTAGAGTTTTGGAATTAGACTGTTTCATATAAATCTAACCTTAAAATATCTAAAATCAGTGAGCAAATAATTAGAAGGGCAGCGTGTGAGAGCATGGCTCATTTTTAAGTCCGCGCCTTTATTGTTGCACACTATTCAAGCACACTTTATAAAAACAGTCAAGGTAAAGGGCTTCGAAAACGAGGCAAGAAAGCAGTGGACTCTCCACATTCGAGCAATAAAATCATCTCCTGCCTCAAGTCATTTCATAAAATGGCAGCGATAAAGAGATAGACTGCGCTTTATTGTTTTTAGATTGGTGGCACTTTGCAAACTCTCTTCGGCTGTGTCTAGAATAATGTAAATATTTCACAGCTATGTGCCCACTAATACATTAAACAGATATATAAGTCAAATAAAGGTGCATAACTGTTTGTGCTTGGCATCCCCAGAGGGGACATGAAACAAGGATATTCCCCTTTCAGCTGACAGGGGGGCACTCAGGTTTCCCTGATGAATGGTGGACACAAGCTGGGCCTCAGAGATCAACCGAGACACCACTGAAAAGTAACATTAAGTGTGTAAAAGGTTCAGGTTTTCAACAAAGGACTAACTCCACACAAGAGTATTACAATTTCCTAAAAAAAAAAAAAAAATTCTGCATATGTCTATTAAATGAGGCTGGATTTTAATTAAGGGTGGATTGTATGATGTAAATGTACCCAGCTCAACTGAATGGCTAATTTTCCCTAGGTGGCTTGATGTGAACACTTACTGGCTTATGCAAACAAAAAGAGAAGGTAATTAGTTTACTGAGGGCATTTCTTTGTAATGATTTGTACAGCTCAGACAAGAAAATGATTGCATGCTGTGGGCGGCATCAACCACCAACCAAAACAGACCCCGCAGCACAAATAGAAATAATCAGAATAGATGCTATCTCTTGGACGTACTTTAAATGTCAGCCACAACAAGACTCTCATTAGGACGCTGACGAGGAATGTAGAACCATCACATCTTTTGGACGTATCAACACAACAGCATAAAAATAACAATGGCCCTAAAATGTGCGGCTCAATTAGCAGAATCCTCAAAGTCTTTCACCATGTTAGGAGAATATTAAACTGAGAATTTCAGAACTTTTGTGGGAGCTATTTGGTATTACTCAAACATTAATGGCATTGAAAGGAAGGAAAGGAAATGATTTTTCCCCCCATTTGCATTGTCCTTTATGTGTATATTGTTAATGAATGTTGGTGATATGTCATAAATGTCTAAACTCAGGGTATCTGCAAAATTATTAAGATTAGTACAGTTTAATAGGTTAACTTTCATTTATTTTTACACTTGAATGGCAGTTAAATGTTCTTAATAACCTTTCAGACTGGCCAACATTAAATACAATTACATTGTTATGTGCACGCTGCACACAAGACTCCAGTATTGTGCCATTATGCAGGCAGTGGAGGCTGTTAACCTCGACAAAGTTCACGACAACAATTATAAAAAAAATAAAAAATGTAAAAAAAAATAGGGATGGGCATTTCGGCTCTTTTTCGAGAGCAGGTTCTTTTGGCTCAGTTCCCAAAACAGAGTCAGCTCTTTTCGACTCCCAAGTGACTCCTCCATTTTTTGGTTGCTTCAATAAATGTATTACCAAATTACATGTAAAATTAATTACTAATTAAAAATAAATACATATCGAATCTGCGTTATTTATATTGCTTTATTAATTCACATGCTCAGAGTGCTACAAAAAAATTGTAAAATATCGGCACAAGGGGTGTAACAGTTTTGTGTATTGTTGAACTTTTGTGCATTAACAGTAAGTTCTCTTGCTTGTCTTTTGCGACTTAACGAATGAGTGAACAGTACACACATGCAATCGTTTGTGGAGCCTGCCCGATATGAAATTTTTATTTTGCATAGGTATGCACTCTGCCTTGTCTATTAACTTTAAAATGAGTCAAAATTTTACTTTTGTTTTTTTGTTTAGTATTTTTCATTTTCACCCTAGCTACATGTAGTCTCTCACTATACAGCAATGCACTCTCACACTCTTGTATCTCCCTCACTCCAGTTTGTGTGCTTACTGTGCTGCATGTCTGTAACCTACGCCTTCCCACTTCCACTTTGTGTGGACACAAAGACACCACCACACATCTTGACCAATCACATGCGGGTTGAACAGAAAAGTGACTAGAAAAAAAACAACAAATTGCCTCCCAATCAGGAGCCAGCTCCGGTTATGTACTTAAAAAAGCCTGCTTTAAGAACCAGATCGTTGGAGACCAACACATCACAAGAAATTAGACTTGTGAAAACAGATGCGAGAACATGCATCCCACTAGCTACTGTATTTTCTTAAAAAAAGATTCTTAACAGTAAACTTGAGAAAAAAATGCATGAACATATTGTTGGATCAAAGCGATCATAATAATGAAGATATAATTATATTTTGAATCCTATATACCTATATATTATACAACTGTAGAGTCACAGAAAAATATTCTGTTAGTGTGCTAGTTTGTAGAGTGTTATTAAGAAAACATACTTTAGATTGGTGAATGCCACGTATTTATGTACATTTTTGAGTGTGTATTCATTTTTTTTTTTTTCAAACGCTGAACAAGCCAGAGGTCAACCAGTGCCCCGGAAGAGATTAGGCTCGACATTTGAGCTTCCACTGTAAAACAATTGTAGGATGTGTCCATGAAACAGTGGGGATGAGGCTTTCTTCTTCAATAAAACTAATGATGAAAAAAGTGAAATTGTATCTGAGTGTTGAGTCTTGAGTCTTAAATGATTACACAGAAATGAACTGAGATTTACCGGCAGACGTCCTGACCTCTCATCAATTTTACTGAACACAAGGACTTATTGTGACCCTAAAATTGCCAATATTGAAGCTCAGTGGGGTGAGTTAGAGCTGCGGAAGGGGGTTAAAAAGACAAGAGAGCTACAACTGTGTTCTTCTCCTGCTTCAAATAGACAGAAGAAGTGGGGGAAAATCATAATCTCACACTGTCTGATGCAAGTTTAAATGCTCTATTGCTTTGCCGATCACGTTGCGCTCCCATCATCTTTCCCTGGCATCTTGAAGACAAATCTGGGCCGCTGCTGCGCACTCACACACAAACCACTACCCACAGCACCAACAGCAGCTGAAGCGTGATAAATGACACTCTCATCCCAACGGGTCCCTGTCGATGCATGTTCAAGTAGATGGGATTGAATTTAACCATAGAAATGACAGGCTATTCTTTTTTTGGGGGACAAGGCTGGTAGTGTGAATGGTTTACAGTGACACGGGGCTGGGTGATTGATGCCCCAGGAGGAAGCGCTGGCAAATTTCTATAGGGAGACAAGGGAGAAGCACCTTCGTCATAAACATGAGGGCCTGCACTTCCTCGGATTCTGGCACTTTTCCTGAACCTACACACTCCTTATCCTCTTTAGTACCTGAGCCCTGTTTGAAGGAACTTGCACCTCTTAAACTAAAAAAAAAAAAAAAAAAAGGTCATATTTACCACATCCTGACATTTTTGTCATCAGTGGCCGATTGCGTGGTCGGGTGAGACACTTGAGTTAAGCTCCAGGGGGACTCTGCGGAACATGTGCCTACTTTTTTAAGTCTCCTGAACTGAAATGTAGCATCTGTGTTTAAACCACATTTTCTTCAGTTTGATGTCACTCCTCGTCATATTCCTGTTTCTCTGCTAGCCTGTTAGTTTTTGTTTCCATAGACTCCTTGGGGATCGCTAGTGGGCGGAGCTTCCTGTGTCGCACCTGCTGTCAGACATCATCAGCTGGGTCTTTAGATGCATCAGAAGTGGATGGAAAATGCCAGATTATTATTTAGTTTACATTCATAATATTGATGGTTTGTTTTATAGTGTTACTCGTTCCTTGTTTGTCATTTGTTTAATCTTGCAGTATTTACTGTTTGTTCATTAACAAATGAAAATATTTCTATCATTTCATTTCTCTAGCATTTCTAGCGAGTATAGTTAGATTCTGTCTGTTTATTTCTGTTTCAGGCTTCCTTGTTCTATTGTTGCTCTGTCCACCTCTTTGTTGTAGTAGTCACTTCACGCCAACCTTTTGTTGTCGTTGTTTTACGTTGATTACTCAGTGTTGTTTCCAGAGGTGGGTAGTAACGTGTTACATTTACGCCGTTAAATTTACTCAAGTAAAATTTTTGAGAAACTGTACTTGTCAAAGAACTTTAAATGCACTGCACTTTTTAGTTTTACTTGAGTATTTATTTGAAGAACGATCGATACCTTTACTCCGTTACAATGATCATTTGCTACTTTTATTTTTATTTTTTTTATTTGTTTAATTTTTTTAACTAATTATTTTTTGGGGGGATAAATCCGATTTTATTGCATGAATCAACAATTACAGCAAAAAATGCAGAGGGTCAAAATAATCCAAATGCATCCAACGACGTAGACGGCAGACATCTGGCCTCCTGCCTACTCGGGGCAGCAAACCGTTATCAAACCCAATCCACTTGCACTTCAATGTATTAAGTCCTTTTTTAAAAACAGAGGAAAACTTCCTGCCTGCCACAGCTTTGACCCTTCTGAGGAGAGAAGGGAAGCCAGGAGAACGGAGCAGGAGGCCAACCAACATGCGGTGGCCCTTCAGTTGGCTTTGGCACGGAGCTGCGCCCTTTTGCCCGTCACCACATGGAAGCCTGTCTTGATGCTCGCGACGGAGAAGCAGGAGTGGTATGTCTCGCACTGCAGGAAATAGAGACGAGTGTCCTTCTGCAGGATGGTCTCAGGGGAGCGGCAGGTGTGGCACGTCACATACTCCTTGATGTATCTGCTCAAGACATATTCTATCTGTTTCTGTTGAAATCTTCCTTTGATCACAAGCTGGTTATTACTGTCAATGGAACAGCTTGTTCCAAGCACAGCCAATAGGAAAGTGAGGAGATGTTTGGGCTGACGATGCAACAATTTGCAGATATCTGTGAAATTGACAAAGGAGGTATTTTTCGCACCACCTGAGGGGGTTTCCTCACAGATTTCCTCTTCTCTCCTGTCACCATGTCAGGGTTTTTTTCCCTCATGATGTTAAAAACTTTGTTCAGGAGCTCATCATATGTGTAGTCTCTTTCAGAGCCAGCCCACGCTGGTCCTGTGGTGGAGCTGAATGAAATGCCATCATTGTTTTTTCCCTCATCATCCTCCACTCCATCATCCTTCTCAAGACGTTCTCCTTCATAAAAATCAACTTTTTTGGCCGCCTTCTTCTTGGCAGGAAGCATCAGGTCCAGGTTGTCCTCTTCAAGAACATCACTTTGTTCTCCCTCAATTTTAAGCTACTTTTATTTATCCATTCATGCGTGTGGGCGTCTATTTTTAGACTCCATCTTTGACTTCTGCATAGGGCGTCCGTTGCACCAATCAAACATGAACACTAATATCATTTGACTCCAATTCACCAATCAGACGACACAAGGCAGTCACATGACCGCGCACATAGCCTTCGCAAGCCAATCAAAATGACTCATTTTGGGGGGGGAAAACGTCGACAAGTGTGTTTACAAACCCAAATACAACAGATTTATCATGCAGCTATTCAATTGTGACTTCCCAAACTTGGATATTTCAGCCCACTTCTAACTTGAGAAAACACCTTGCGGTAAGTTGCAGATGTTTCTATTGTTGTTTTGGCAATCGATATGGCAACATTAGCACTATCTCTATGGTGTGGCACATGCACACGCAATCACTAAGTCTGTTCAGCAAACAGCTTCTTCATAAAGTCATTGAAGGGAATAAAGCAAATAATGTTTCTGTAGGGCCCAATGAATGTGTTGTTGGTTTTTGGGCACTTAAAAATTGAAATAGTGGCAGGTGTGTGTCGACTTCCACATATAAATTTTTTTCATTTGATATTCATGCTCTGATTTAATTAAAACAAATTTTAAAAATCAGTTACTCAAAAATTACTCTTTAGTAGTTTTTTCATCGAGTACTTTCTTACTCTTACTCAAGTCAATATTTGAATGACTACTTTTTACTTTTACATGAGTCATATTATTCTAAAGTAACAGTTCTCTTATTTGAGTACAATATTTGGCTACTCTACACACCTCTTGTTGTTTTTCACGTTTCATTTCTGTACTTGCTATGGTGTCCTTGAGCAAAAATTAATTTTACAGTTTGAAGGCGACAGCTTTACTTTTTTGTTTGTAGTAATAGTCCCTCTTCACCAATTGGACGGGGGAGAAATCATTGACAAGGCGGACATCATTTCTAGCTTTTTGGTTGCGATGGTATGTGTTGTAGATTGAGTAATGCATATAAATTAATCATACTTGGCATTTTCAAAACAATAATAAAAAACACATAATCTGTCTGGAATTTTGTAAAAATTAGAAAAAAACTAAAATGTTTAACATTATATTAGCTTGGAACTGGAATACATTCCAGTGTGAACCCTTGAAGCAAAACACCCCAAAAATTTTCTCCATAAACATGGCCGACATGTTGCACTGCAATGCTTTATATATACTCTGTATATTTTAGAGTAGTTAAAGTTAGAATGCTTGTATTCATTAAATTCTTTGATATGAGAAAAAAAATGTGATAATCAGTAATTATCAATTTAGTACCAATGCAACCGAGAACTGTTCAACTTGGGTGCCATGTACAGCAGAACGATCTGGTAGAAATGAGAGTTTCTTTGCATTCTTGGTAAATGTTTCATGTGCTGATGACAACTTTGTCCTTACAAAACTGCAAAAATGATGTCAACCAACAAGGCAACATTTTAGTACTCTATTCGACTTATAGTCACGTTGAAAATTTATTGTATGTAACTAATGTGTCTCTGTAAATGCAAACTTCTAAACACCAAGTTTTAAGTAGGCTGGCTTTATGAAGAATAAAGTAATACATTTAATTACTTCAAATGAGCGAGTTTGATATCCCACATTATCGTCCCAAGTAAGAGGCGACAGCTATTGGTAAGCATTACTAACCATCTTTAGTACACCATGCATTGGTGAGAACAGAACTTTGCTATAAAGCAATGGTTTCTGGATTCCTTTTTGTACAAAATACTAGTAAAATCTAATTGGAACAAGCCTACATTCAATGTGAAGTTATAGGTTGCCTACTGTGTTAGTATGGTTTAAAAAACTAAACGTACAAGCAGAATCATCATCTGCCCAAAAAATTACAAGCGGACCTGGCATCTGAATGAAGGGACTCAAGCATTCATAAGGAAATGCTAAAACCTTTTCCACAATGGAAGGGTTAAGAGGGTCATACCCAGGAAAGGATTAGGAACATGTTTTCCTCTATCTTCAGTTCTGCAGGCCCAGCTGCCCGGTTGAGCTTGGCACCATATTTATATCCAGTCAAGTCCTGGGAAAACACTCCTGCCTCCAAATCCACTGGGTTAACTAAGAAGAATGCCTGACGTCCCCTTGTGTAATCCACCCACATCTTATCCCCCATTCCCTCTCTCACTCGCACACAAAGTAATTCACTAGCATCAGTGCAGAGAAGAATGCAATTTAAACTGCTCTTGATAATTAACCCAGATTCATCTCCAACCCCATCTTTGCTGATTATATAAATGGCCATTACCACAGAGTTATGAATATTCACCATTTGTCAGTGGTCGTCCTTCTATCTTTTCGGGTGGGTGGAAATTGTGTGTAGTGGGGCTTGGGGCATTTGGCTGTGACTGATTGCCACACACATTACATTACATATAATGCATGACTGCAGTTTTGCTGCTAATAAGAAATTTGTTGATAATGTTTGACATCCCAAGTGATATTTATGCAAATGCCACACATCCATTATTTACACAAACACTGTCCGTTAGTCATCTTGTGACAAAATAAAGAAGTATGTCACGACATTTAGCAATACTGGATAACTTACAGTATATCAAAACACATTTACTTGAGTTGAGCTCCAAGTTGAGTTCACATCACTAACAGAAATAGAATTTAAATGTGGGCGAGATAATCAGCCTTGTGAATTGTGACCACATTGTGTCAAAGCTGTGATTTTACCATAAGACTCGAGCAGTGACAAACAGAGCAGAACAGAGAGGAGAAAAAAGCTGAGTGGGAGCAAAGGAGCAGTAAAGGGAGCGAAAGAGGCACAGCAAACGCTTTCATATAAAAAAAAAAGAAAAGAAACGAAAACCTGCGCACTCACAGTGCGATAAATTGGGAGTTGACACAAGTCACAGCACAACAATGGGCAAGAACATTGGCTGGGGAGCCATCACTGAGAAACCGATGTGATCGAGCCTGGGAGAATTGTCTCTGTGAGCCAACATTGGGGCTTAGCTCCCAAAATGCTTCAGGATTAAGACAACATCCAAGTGGAGGTGGAGTTGGCAGGAGCACATTAGTCCCTCGTGATTTTCTCTGACATTTTTTTCACTTCTTTGAAGCCACTAATACCTTGTCTCATACTTGGCATGACATTTTATGGTACAAAGCACAGAAATACAATAACATAGATACCACTACTGTTTGCTTCCAAAAACTTTTTACGGTAATCCAAAAATCTGGGTGTTTGTTTGATTCTTTTTTCCACAAGTGCCTTGAGCCGGCTCTACATTTAAAAATGAATGAATTCCTCTCCACATCTGATAAAATGTCTGATCCATTTGAGATTATTGTCTCATGTAGCAGCTCAGTGCCGGTGGTTTGCGCTTGAAGACATTGCTCAGCATACACATGCCTTTCATAGAGGGTGGATTCCAAATCCAGAAAAAAACTTGGTATGTCCTGTATTTCAAAACAGTAAAAAGTGCTGTGTCAGCAGTATGTTTAAGAATAGTCTCTGAAAATATCTCACCACGAAATTAGTACTAAATACCAGAGGTGTGGACTCGAGTCACATAACACGAGTCATGAATTTGCTGACTTTAGACTCGACACTATGTTAAAAGACTTGCAACTCAACTTGGACTGCAATGACTTGTGACTTCACTTGGACTTGAACCCACTGAAAATACTTATTTTGAGAAGAAAAGAATGAACAGAAAGAAAAGTAAAGAAAAATAAAATATGATAAGTGACTACATAATGCTAAAGGTCTTTATGACTGTTTATTTGGTCAGTGTCCCACACAATTATTGCTAAAGTGAACTTAGGTCTTATTATCTTTTAATAGTTAATGCCCTGTTTGGCACACTCTGGTAGAGTACTTGACCAAGAGGTCATTCTTTCATACACTACCAAAAGTAATGGTTTCAAAACAAAAACATAAATCAACAATAAATGTGACAGTTAAATAAGGTATACATTCCAAGAACCACTGTTAACATACACAAAAACGACATTTAACTTAACAATAAGTATGTTAATTAAGCAACAAAAACAAATCCACATTGCATTGTGGGAATCGCGCGGCTGACGTCGCGTATGCTCATTTTCATTAGTATTAGAAGCTAGCTTTGTGAACGATCACGCATATAGTTGCACGGCAGGAAGATTGTGCGCTGTCTGGGCTTCCTGTACATTACAGTCTGGTTTAGTCAGTGTAGTGCTCTCAAGAATCAGTCTTGAACTGTATTTCTTTTTTTATTCACTTTAATAACCTTTATCGATCAGCGCACAGCTAGCATCTATTAGACATGAAATTACATTCTTCTTTGTGTCGTTTTCTTCACCTCTTTTTGGCAGGAAAATATTTTTACATTGTCTCCCCTAGTGTTCCAACTGAGATACCACAGTTGGATAAAATTGTACCTCTATAACAAAATGAGGATTGGCTTTGAAGGTGGAAAATCCATACCCTAGTTTTCTTATAAAGCTTCAATGCACTTGTTTATCAAATTTGTTTTCATAAAAAAATATGGATTTTAAAATATATTAGATCTATGAATGCAGTATATATTATATACATATTAATTAAATATAAATATTACATATATTGAAATATATTTTTGTTTTAATGGTAAAATTATTCGAAAGGACTTAAAACTCACTGTAGGACTTGCAACTTGAATCAGGACTTGCCTGTCTAGACTTGGGACTTGACTCGGGACTTGAGGGCAAAGACTTGAGACTTACTTGTGACTTGCAAAGCAATGACTTTGTCCCACCTCTGCTGAATACACAGTATACGTTTTTTTTTTTTTTTTTTTTTACAAGAAATGAATGGTCAAATTCCGTAAAGTTAAGCAATTTATCAGATTTAAACATCACTGGACTGCCTGTCTGGAGATTGCATGTTCTCCCCGTGCCTGCGTGGGTTTTCTCCGGGCACTCCAGTTTCCTCCCACATCCCAAAAACATGCATGCTAGGTTAATTGTGGACTCTAAATTGCCCATAGGTGTGAATGTGAGTGTGAATGGTTTGTTTATATGTGCCCTGCGATTGGCTGACAACCAGTTCAGGGTGTACTCCTGCTCGATGATAGCTGGGATAGACTCCAGTGCTCCCGCGACCCTTGTGAGGATAAGCGGCTCAGATAATGGATGGATGGATGGATGGATTCACTGCACCTACAAGAGCTCAGTACACTTCACCCCGTAAACATACAGTATTCAAGCCACTGCAGCAATACTCCAAACAATGAAAGTTGATGACACAACAAAACAAAATTTCTGTTAGTACAAGTGTTGTCCATTGTCTATTTTAATATCCTGAACATCACTGATAATGTAGTGGTATATGCTGCTGCCTTTCATGCAGATGGCATATCTTTGCCACTGGAGCTTTTCAGTGCTGGTACCAAGCCTGCATAAAAGGAAAGGTCGTATCAAGAAAATGCATCTGCCCTAAAAACGGTGTCAAACAACTCATGTAAATAGCTCATTGTGGTCATGGGATGACCCAAGTTTCAGTCATTATCCGAAAAATTGGGCTCCAAACTAATTTCCATTTTGACATAAAATGAATAAAATACTTGAATAAAACAAAACATGGCCTCTGTCAATGAAAACAAAACAAATATATCGGGAGGCGGTTAAGAACATTTTCTTTTTTAATAAAAACACAAAGAACCACATGAAAGGAGGAAATTTGTATTGGGGCTTCACATTTCAAGTGAGTGCCAGCACACGCAGTTTCTTGAAAGCTTCGGGCTCTCACTATTACAACAACTACATTCACTATAAGGGCACATTGGTGAGTTGTATATTCAATCATTTGTTTTTCTTCATTTTCATTCTGGTTTTCCTAAAATATATCTCCATTAAAGAGACTTAGTACCGCTTATCTAGCTAGAACAGCGTCGGAGGCAGACCCCTTTTTTATTTACAGACCTCCAAACCTGCATTTAGTCATAAGCACAGTACTCTGATTAAATTGTTTTTAATTTCAAAGTGAAAAAAACATGCTCTCCTTCAAAGTGTAATTGTTTTTAATTGAGTAAGGTGGAAGTCAGTGTTCTGAGTGGGGAGAAAAAAATTATGAAACATTTGATTCCCAGCTCTTCGCAGAATGAAGCTCACTAGAGGTCAGCATGTAACCTCATGAACAGAACAACATCTGGTGTTTATTTAGTGCTCCATCACCAGTGTTGGGAAAGTTAATTTTCTATGCGAACGAGTTTAAAGTTACACCAAGTTCAGTTCACCAATCCAAAAATGAATTAGTTCAGTTCATAGTTCGTAGGGGGGGCGGACAAGCGGCAGTAAAACAGGCCCACATGTACTTTAACTAAATGCCAAAGTGTAAAAAAGAGTCTTAAGTCGGTATTTAAAGTGAACTCCGGTTGTAATGACATATTTGGTATATATGATCTCTTTTGACTTGAGTAACATAACAATAAGATACAACTTTCGATAATCATTTCCAGATTTATATATTTTTACAAAACGTAATTGCAACATAGGCCGCCATTGTCTTTTCGTCGCAGTGCATTCCGGGTAGTGACGGTCAAATGGGGATGTGCCCGACGCCCGGCGTTTTTAGCAGTAGCCACAGTAGCAGCCACTGGCAGCGATGGACACTGTTCAGCCATTTCAGTTCGAGCCAGAGTGTGATCAGGGAAATGAGGATAGTGAAGAAGCTGAAGATGACGGGTGTGAAGAAACTCGAGTTGTTCATATTCAGTGGTGTATTCTTAGCTAATGCTAAAGTGGGCTGATCAAGGTACATGACCAACGCCTCCTGTCTTTTGCGTCTTTTTGTTCGAAAAGAAAGAATCTGGGCAGAAGTGACGACAACACAGCCGCAGATCTTTCGGCAGCTCAAGTCTTCCGACCCCAGCCTCCCCCTTCTGACCGCATCCTCCCACTGTTCCCACCACAAGCTATGAATGCTTACCTCTTTTTTTGCATTCCGTCCTGATTCGAAATTGCATCCAAAAGTGGCGCAGTATGGCATTTTTAACTCTTTTTGCTGAAGATAAAAGTTGTTCGCAAGTGGCTAGCTTAGCTCTGCAGAGATCAGCAATGAAACAATTTTACAATAGCCATTCTACGCCATCATTCCCAGAATGCTTTGCGCATGCTAAAACATACATAAATATATACCACTGTATTTCAGTCGTAGAGGTCAGTAGTTGTAAAAGTAAATGTATTTGTCATTTCAATTGGAGCTCACTTTAAACATTTCTACTATCTATCTATCTAGCTATCTAATATCCGCAGGTAAGGCATTCCAGAGTACTGGAGCCCGAATAGAAAATGTTCGAGAGCCTGCGGACTTCTTTCTGGCTCTCGGAGTCACCAAAAGACCAGCTATTTGCAAATGTAGGTTTTCGAACGGAACATACAATACAATTAAGTCAGCGAGATAAGAGGATGCTAACCCGTATAATATTTTATGAGTAAGTAACAGGACCTTAAAATCACATCTCAGGTAGACCGGGAGTCAATGCAAGTTGGCCAGAATTGGGTTAATATGATCGAACTTTCTCATCCTCGTCAAGTCTTGCTGCAGACTTTTAATACTAGACATGGGAAGACCAGAATACAGCATGTTACAATAGTCAAGGCGAGACGTAACAAATGTGTGGACTATGATCTCTGCGTCACTGGTGGGTAGGATGGGCCGTATTTTAGCGATATTGCGAAGATGAAAAAACACAGTTTTGGTAGTATTCTTAATGTTTAGGAGAGAGTCAAATATAATTGAAAGATTTTTTTTGTTGACAAGAGTGATTTTCTTAAACAAGTGGCTATGTTTAGCAGCTCAGTTTTCTCAGGGTTAAGGAACAAATAATTACAGGACATCCACAATTTAAGATCAGCGAAAAACGACTACAGATTACAGCAAAAAATAGCATGAAATCATCAGCTGAGAAGGAGGATCTTTTGAAAGTAGGCTGCTTTTGGGTTAGCATAGCTACTGTATCAAATAAGTATTTAGGGTTATATTTTTAAGATAAATTATGTTGAAAAATAATTAGTTTTAGCTGAAATGAGAGCTTGTTTGGTGTTGTAGATCGCATAACGAAAGCCATGTGTTAAAGTTTGGGCTAGTCCTAATGTTTAAAACGGATTCCGAGATGAGGGCGACATCCCCTCCCTTCTTAATAGGACGCGCATTATGTGAACTCACAAGGTTTAAGTGGTAAAAACTCATTTGGTTTTAACCAAATCTCGCAAAGACCAATCATATTAAGATTATGGTCTCAGATAAGATCGTTGACTAGCAAAGCTTTTGAGGAAAGTGATCTAATATTCATAAGACCGATTTTCATTAAAGTGGACTGATCGGTGGTATTTTCCCCCAGAGTATTCTTAGCAGTAATAATAAGATTGCATCTTCTAAAGCCTGTATTATATTTTGAGTTACTGTGCGCGGCGAGAGATAAATACTGCAGGAATCTGGTATTTATTTCTTGATTTGGGGAAGAATGATTAAACATCACACAGCATTACCTCAGTAAAAGTATAACAGTCTGCAATGCATTAGTGGATAGTTTATCAGAATGTGTAGTATTTCCCTCTAATCTACATTTAAAACTATGTGTCTTGTTCAAGTCCAGCATAGCGCTAGTTACCCTTAACCTTACAGACTCCACACCCGTTGTAACAGGCTCACGAATCACCTGTGTGCTCTCGTGGGAACTGTCATGGAAAGCTTAAACAGTAAACTATTGGCGCTTTTCCATTACAAGTTCCAGAAAGGCCTGGCCTCGCTCTGCCCTGGCCTCACTTGGCCTGGCCTGGCCTGCGTTGCTTTTCCATTACAACAGGCACCAGTCAAAAGTGGGAGGGGTTGGGGTGGGATCAAGATGAAGGTGACACGCTACAGTTTCTTGTCACGCCTTTCAACTCGCTGTAGTTCATCTTCTGCCAATATGGATAAAAGTGCCCGCACCTCCTCTGTCGACCACGGAAAAAAAGCTGCTTTAAGCCTGGCACACACTGCGTGACTTAGTCGAACCCGACTGGACAGGACCATTGCATAGAGTTGTTGACGTACCCCGCAAATTGATCAATTGCACAAGTGGACGCCCTCAGTAGCGAGCTTCTACAGGCATTTGATGCTCTGTATTCAGCATATTGTACTTTATCACAGTTATTCAACCATTAACAGCTAGATGAATAGTTAAGGAAGAAGCAGGCTGCTAAAAAGAGAGGGTGTTGGCAAGAATAACAGCAAGATTGTGGATATTTGAAAGCAGGCTTCCTGGCTCCATGAATTTGAACGTACCCGGCGTATACGTACAATCGCGTATATTCTGGTCAGAAGCTTCACTTTTTCATCCACAGGCACATTATACATTATAAATAAAGTTAAGTATTGATGTAAAACACAATATTTGATGCTTTATATACTATTCATATGGACTGCGCGACTCACTAAACATGGAAATGTGTTTTCCCCGTCAGGGAAAAATTATCTGCGTTTTGATTGGTTGTAAGCTGCGATGTTAAGACACCAATTCAAATTTTGAATCGCGGTGCCATTGTCACCGCCTTGCCTTGAAAAAGTGTAATGGAAAAGCGACCACCCAGACGGGTAGAACCAGTACAATGGAAAAGGGGCACAAGTTTCTAGAAAGAGTGATGGCGCCTACCCAGTGAGGGTGAAGGCTGTCCGCCCTCATCAAGCTGTGAGTCCTACAGAATGAAGGGCAATTATCTCTAAACTGCAGTCCCTGTTCGCTACAGAAGCTAGCCAGCCACTGGTTAAGCGAGAACAATCTGCTAAACCTCTCATCATTGCTTCTTGCAGGCAAGGTGCCAGAGACAATTACCCAATGCCGACACATCTTTCTGGCGAGATTACAAGTCCTGGCTATATTCCTTTTTGTAATCTCTGATTGTCTCATCCTTGTATCATTGGAGCCGACGTGTATCACGAAATCCGAGTAGCTAGCGCTGTTAGCCCCACGCTGGTGTCTAGGCCTACTGCAAATCAGCTCCCTAAGGCTAGCTTCAATGTCGGGTGCTCTGCCCCCAGGAATACACATTACAGTGGCTGGCTTTTTAAGCTTGATGTTACGAGTTATGGAGTCACCTATGACTAACGTGCGGGAGCCAGTAGACTGAGTAGAAATGGGACTAGCTAATGGGGTCAATCTGTTATGCATCTGAACAGGCTCGCTGTGGTCAGCTAGCCACTTGGGGCTAATGCTAACAGGGTGAGTAGGTGGGCTACAACCAATACTATCAGGTGTGCCCGCCACATCTACAGTTACCAAACTATTCTGCTGTAGTTGGCGGACATGTCCCTCTAGCAGGGAAAGCCTCTCAAGGAGAAGAGTACAAGTGGTGCAGGAGTGCATACTTTTATTTATTATACGTTTATTTGGTCTGCGTTTTGGAGGTGAAGTCTGTGGGATAGCTGAAGAGCCTCGTCGATGCAGTGGTGCGGCTGAAGCTAGTAGCCTTGAAAATGGGGCTATTCGGCTCTCAAAATTCAAAATAGTCTAATGTAAGGAGACGAGGGAAAAGCGTCACGAGTTTGTCTTTCCGACGCACACAGAATCGCGTGATGTTGTGCACTGCCTTGTGGTTCAGTCAATTACTCTTATTGACGTCTTTGGACGGCATTAGCAGGGAATGAGTTAATTGAGTTTGTATCAGAATATTTATATCCATGTACATGGAACAGTTCACTGGGGAAAACTGCAGTGAACATCAAATCAGGCATGTCACTGTCTGGTTTACTAATATAGATTCCTTCTCATCACAAATATCCAAATAATTATGAACTTTCAAACTCTACATTGGTACCTTGCAGAATATTTTTTGGGGAGTGTCCATGGTCGTTGCTGTACTGACCGAAAGAGAGTGTCTATTTCATGCCATCTCTGGTATAATGTCTAAAGTTGCTGAATCCGCATAAAATGACAGCGCCCATTTACAAGTCACCTGATTTATTATCCATCACACAGCTGATTGAAACACCAGATAGTCAGAAAAAGGATGATCATATGAGACAGAATAATATGCTTTCTTGGGTATTGACTTTTGGATCTTCATTTTTGTCAAACTTAAGTGAGATATAAAACAAAATCAGATAACCTCGGCATCTTTCAAATAAAAATAAGATTGATTGAAAGGTCTGTCAAATGCGTCTATCTCGCTTCTGTCAAAACAGTTTTATCAAATTAATCATCAAATGGGGACACCTGCCTTACACTGCATAGCTAACACATCTTGGTTGACTGGCACTTCCAAAGAGGTAGATTAATTTAGTCACATTTATGATGGGGGTCTTAAAGGCACTGGGAAAGGAAATGAAGATGTTGGAGTCAATTTCTTTCCCAAATGGAGTAGCCATCATGTCAAAATTGAATCTGTTTATCTATTCTTCTCATAGCAAGAGGGAAAGTTGAGGAGTGGAATTCACTTTTTTCACCCACTGAGTTATTACACAAGCAGAGATTCGAGAAAAGTGGATCATGACAAGTACACCTGCAGCATTTAGCCCATCTTCATCCCACATCTATCTCTCCCTTGCTGTGATTTATCTATCAGTCTGGGCTCAGATTGACTCTGTGCTGTACAACAGGCCATTCAAGCCTGGGGGAGATTCACCTTGTCATGCAGCAGCCTCAGATGAAAAGCTAAAAAGAGCACATTAACTCATCAATATGAGAACATGAAGATGAAAACAGTTGTCAAAGGCCTGCCAGATATAACTGATCACACCAATTGTATGTAACCGAGGTCATCGGAGTCAAACAGCAACAAAAGCCACAAAGAACACGATCTGCGGGAGACTTCCAGAGTATAATGCTGAAAATTAATTGTAAAAATTAGCTAGGGAGTGTTATCCTAAATTCATGCATTGTAGCAATGTTGTTGCAAGTCACCACTTCGAAATCTGGTCTATACTATTATATATGTATCTATCTATATTCTTTCTTTGTCTGCAGTGGTCATGTGGACATGTGTTGATGTGCCGCAAGAATCACTGTGCAGAACGCATTATTGGTGGCTGTCCCAGAATCCATCACTCAATAATAGTCACAAACCATTTACCACAAGGGGTGGGAGACATCCACTGCAGACAGTCCCTCATTCTAAGTATCATGTCATGCCTTCATAAAACATCACAGAATTTCTTCCTGCATAATTTCGTCCATTTTCCAGCATCAGGCACTTTTTTTAAATTGAACATTAATTGGAAAGCATGAATGTGAACACATGAAATGAACACAATTTTACTCTGGCGCTTTACATCTTAGTTACAATTACATTAGTATCACAAATTTATCAAAAACGTTGACTAGTAAAAACACCAAAGCTTGAATGTACTGAATGTCAACAATTGGATTTTACTCTCCAGTGCTTATTAGCTCAAATGTCGTTTTTAAAATATGTTGCTTTGAAGGAGAGGACCATTCAAACTTCTTTTTTTTTCCACTTGAGATGGGAATTTGGAAAATTTTCCTGAATTGACCAAGGGGAAAATAAACATCATTCAAGTAAATATTTCCGTTATTACTCTTTATATATTATTTTTAATGGGATGCAAGAATGTTATCTGAATGTTCTGAGCTCGTTTCAATTCCACTGTCATATTGACCAGAATAAAGATGCTTGCCACCAAACCAGTTGAGACTGAATCAGCAGTGTCTCTGCTGAATGCCGCCAAGTAGTGCACTCCAAGACACGATCAATTAACAATCAATTTGACTCAATCAACAAAATTTTAATGATCGAATTATTGCGTATTCAGTTACAGTATAATGCACTAAATTTATATCCCTAACAAAGTTTTAGAGAGAATTTGACTAAATATTTTGGAAAATCATGGATCATGGCGTTTTCCTGAGACTTGTGAACGTCATAGAAATCCATTTAGAAAATATAGCACACTTTAAAATTAAAATACCTTCCGTAGTGGATATGTCATCGCCAATGAGACATACGGACCATTCCGTCTAATATGCTATACTTTGAAAGAGAGCATGTGTTTTTTATAAATTCTGTATGAAATAAATATAATAAAAGTAATTTAATCAGAATACTGTACTGACTGAAAGCATGTTAAGAGGTCCATCAATAAAAAAGGGGGTGCCTGTCGTTCCATATATAGCTGTGCCCTGCAACCTTCCTTCCACAGACCAGGTGAGTATTGACGACCGACAGAGAAGCAAATAAAAACATGTATACAAGCATGGGGCTGTAGTGCTATACCCTGTGAGGGAAGGACAGGACAAGATAGAACAGGACAAGGACAGGAAAAGAAGCATGCAGGACAAGGGTCGTGAACCCGGCTGTACAACTGAAGTGTGGTGGGATTAATTATTTAAATTATAAAAGTCTACAGGACGAGAGTATAGGTGAGGGGATACATAAGCGATTTGCATATTCATGAGTTATTTATCACAGTAAGTGTGTGACCCCATACCCAGTGAAAGAGTCCTAGGGGTGTGTGCCTGCGGATATGTGCAAGTGAATTGACAACGTTTTACATGTACAAAGACTGACAGAAGTGTCCTGTAATTGCTGTGGCCACACTGCGGAGGGTGTGGACCCCACCCAAACAATTGAGGGGCAGGATCAGGCCCAGGGGTCCACCCGAGAGCAGTCCGGCGGACGGGACAAGTCCCACACCGAGGGAATGGGAAAGTATTCCACCTACAAAGCTTCAACAATTAGTGTTCTTAGTTCCAAAAGATTTATTGAATGTTGTTAAAAGAAAAGGTGATGTAACACAGTGGTAAACATGACCCTGTCCCAGCTTTTTTGGAACGTGTTGCAGCCATAAAATTCTAAGTTGATGATTATTTGCTAAAAACAATCAAGTTTATCAGTTTGAACATTAAATATCTTGTATTTGTAGTGTATTCAATTAAATATAGGTTGAACATGATTTGCAAATCATTGTATTCTGTTTTTTTTAACACAACATCCCAACTTCAGTGAAATTGGGGTTGTAATATGTCATCGTTAGACCGTCAGCATAATGTGGTAGGGACACCTTACGTCCATTGGGCAGTCGGTGAGCGTTATGGGCTAGGTGTTTCACGCATGAGTCAGCAGTCGCCCGGCCATCACCATGCCGTTGTTAACTGAATCAAAACGTGCAATATGATGTTACACCTTCACGGGGTACGGGACTTACTACAGCCTCAGGAGCGCTTAAAGGGACACTGTGTAACATTTTCAGTTGTTTACTGACCAAAATCGATGTCTGTGTTATGTATGTGTTATCATTGGTGTATTATGACCCCTGCTAGTAATCTGATACATTCTCATAAGTGGTCACTGATGGTGTAGTGGTACACTCGCCTGACTTTGGTGCGGGCAGCGTGGGTTCAGGTCCCACTCAGTGACGGTGTGAATGTGAGTACGAATGGTTGTCCGTGTCTATATGTGCCGTGCGACTGTCTGGCGACCAGTTCAGGGTGTAGTCCGCCTTTCGCCCGAAGTCCGCTGGGATAGGCTCTGGCGCCCTGCGACCCTAACCAGGATAAGCGGTGTTCAAAATGGATGGATGGAATCTCATAAGTGAAGAATTTTAGATTCATTGACACATAAGAGTGGTAATCCAGTAGGGGCACACCATGACAGTCTGGCATCTTGAAACTACAGTCGCCGTTAGGGACAAGCATCACCAACGGTGAATAACTATGTGGTCCCTGCGATTCAATGCAGAGACTGAGACAGAAAGAAAGTGAAAAAGGCAACTTAAGCAGCGGAGCATTCAAAAGAGGATAAACATCGGGCTAGCTTTCCCGAGGTGGAAGGATCTCATAAGAGAAAAATACTTTAAAAGGGATGCTGAAGTTTCCAGCTTTCTCCTCGACACATAAGTCAACACTTCCTAAATTAGCCTAAAGCTAACTTTTTTTCATTCGGTTTTGTTAGACCTTGTTGTTTACCATAGGCAGCATAACACAGGAGGGCCAACTGTCCCGTATTGTGTCGGAACACTGGCTAATACGGGGCACCCGTTGAATCACCTGATGACGATCTCTTGTATGTTACATCAAAACTTAAATGGCTAATATTCATTCATTCATCTTTTCGTTCCGCTTATCGCGTGCTGGAGGCTATCCCAGCTATCTCCGGGCGAGTGGCAGGGTACACCCAGAACTGGTCGCCGGCCAATCGCAAGGCACATAGATACAAACAACCATTCACACTCACATTCATACCTACGGGCAATTTAGAGTCTTCAATTAACCGACCCTGCAGGTTTTTGGGATGTGGGAGGAAACCGCAGTACCCGGAGAAAACCCGGAGAACATGCAAACTCCACACAGCCGGGGCCAGGATTTGAACGCTGGTCCTCAAAACTGTGAGGCAGATATGCTAACCAGTCGCCCACCATGCCGCCTAAATTGCTAATAGTACGTAGTTCTGAGTATCATAGTGTGTTGTAGAACAACATTAGCACTTTGCTAACATTTGATTGTCTTCGTTATCAAATTTTAGCTACATTCAAGCTGGATGCTACATGGTAATAACATTTTTTTTTTAAATGGGGGCCTCTACACACACACTAATGATGCGATGCAGTTTGTAATATTTATGAAATCACAAACATTTCATCTGAGTCCATGAAGTAGGCTATCGGAAGACATCTTTGAGGTTTATTGCTATACTACGGTGATGCAGTTTTGTTTATGAAATCACAAGCCTCTTCACCTGAGTTGAACACTCAGTGAAGTATCGGATAACATCTTCAAGATTTTTGATACACGACGACGACTGTTGTTGCAATACTGTTTGAAAAACGGAGGCGCTAAAGTGCACTCATTTGGATGCAATACACAATTTCTAGATGAGAGTAATTCCTAATCAGTGTCCCTTTAAAAGTGCTAAATTCACGGGAGAATGTGGACGACACACGCATGGCCAGATTTGACAAGGAAAGCCCACATTTTAGGGTTCCTCCACCTAGAGTGCGTTGCGTACCTGGTATGAGGGTGCGTCAATGACTGACTTTAAATTTGGGAGAATGGGTGCAGCCAGAAAGGCACGTAGCTGCACGCCTTTTCTGACTCAGGAACATGGGACAATATGGCCCTCAGTGCCTTGGAGTTAATTACTCTGACATTGTCAATCAAAACATCATGCACAATAAAATCTTTCTTCGATGCCAGTGCTTCCCTCTATAGAACACAGCGAGTCCATTGCACATAAAATTTTAATTTCTATTTTTCGTTTTCCTTTTTGTTACTCACTATGAGCCCTTTCAGGTGGTCTGTCATTGTCACATCTCACGCTAGTAGTGGAATTCCAGTTTAGAATGTTTTTCCATCTTTTACTCTTCCATCTTGTCTTTCCCTCCAAACTCAGACATTTATCTCACCCGCCTCACCCACACAGCTGGTGACACTGCCCAAACCTCACATTCCCTCCACAACCTCATTCCTTCAGTGATGAGGTAAGCGAGCCTCTGGGTCTGGTCCTCAAGGCTGTCAAACCACTTCATTCATCACATTGTCAGAAGGCTGACTCGTCTACTACCTCCCCCCTGTGCCCCCACCCGTGACTGCACATTCTCCCTCAGTTGCTATCTAAATTTGCACAATTTACATACATTTTGCTGTCTGTGTTCAACTGTAGACATTCTGCTAAAACATTGCACTCCAATCCATATCTACGAAACCTATACAATACAGAACTACTGGACTGGGTACATACAGACCCATTCCCAAAAATTTGAATATCATGGAAAAGTTCATTTATTTTCATAATTCCATTCAAAAAGATAACCGTTCTTAGATTATAGATTCAGGGCCCACAATTTTGTCAATTTCAAGTATTTATTGTTTACTTTTAAATAATTTGGGCTTCAGCTCACAAAACCAATTAAATCAGGAAGTCATATAATTTGAATATTGTAAAGAAATCACCATTTCCTTCTCGGTTTTTGTAGGGAAAAAAAGAAAGAAATTAGGGTCACATTAAATCAATCAAAATATGGTACTTTCAAAACTATATGTTAATCTTCAATACTTGGTTTGGAATCCCTTTGCTTTAATCACTGCCTCTATGCGCCGTGCCATTGAAGCAATCAGCCTGTGGCATTGCCTGGGAGTTATGGAAGCCCAGATTGATGCTTGCTGTCAGTTCTTCTTAATGGGGTTCAGATCCGGCGAGTTAGCTGGCCAGTCAAGCACTGTAGTGGCATGGGCATCAAACCAGGTGCTTCTGGCGGTATGGGCAGGTGCCAGGTCCTGCTGGAAGATGAAATCTGCATCTCCATACAGATCCTCAGGAGAAGGAATCATGAAGTCCTCTAAAACATTCTGGTAGACTGTTGCGGTGACCTTGGATTTAAGAAAGCAGAGTTCACCAACACCTGCACTGGACATTCCACCCCAAATCATGACTGACTGTGGATATTTCACACTGGACTTCAAGCAGCTTGAGTTCTGTTCTTCACCCGTCTTCCTCCAAACCTTGGATCTAGATTCCCGAATGAAAGGCACACTTTACTTTCATTGGAAAAGAGGACCTTGGACCACTGGCCAACAGACCAGTCCTTCTTCTCCTTGGCCCAGTTGAGACGCTTCCTATGTTGGCGCAGGCTCAGAAGTGGCTTGACCCGAGGAACCCGACAGTTGTAGCCCATCTCCCGGATTCGTCTGAATGTGGTGGTTTTTGAAGCTGTGGCTCCCGCCTCATTCCACTCTTTCTGGATCTCTGCTAGAATCTTAAATCTTCTGTTTAATAATCCGCTGAAGCCCACGGTCATCTCTTGTGCTGGTGCATCGTCTTCTGCCACATTTTGTCCTTCCACTTGATATGATTGGACACAGCACTCTGTGAACAGCCAGCCTCCTTAGCTATGAACTTTTGTGGCTTACCCGTCCTATGGAGGCTATCAGTGATGGTCTTCTGGCCTGTTGTCAAGTCTTCCGCATATTGAACCCAACTGAGACAATTGAACCAAACTGAAGCAATTTAATGACACCTGGGGAAACCTGTGCAGGTGCTTTGACTTTAGTGGATGATTAATGTGTGACACTCAGTTTGAAACATTTATGCCCTCCAAAATTTGGGCTGATTGCTTCACAGTATTGCCAAATTTGTCTTTTGAATTGAATATATTCAAATTTATGCATATTTTTATTTGTTGCTTTTATATAGTCCCACTTGTCACTAGAGAGAGAAACGCCATTTCGATTATTCTGTATGTCCTTAATTGACAATAAAAATCCTTGAATCCTAAAGCTGAGCCTCTCTACTGACATCAGTAAATTCATCCAGCTGGAGTGAAACTGCGACTTCTCCAAAGTTTTCCATAACATGATCAACAATGTCTCTTCCCCTTGTGTTTTTTCCTGCGAAAAATGCTGACAGTTGACAGCATGTATCTGCTGAAACTTTGTCCAGCATAATCTCTGACAACATAACAGCGACTGGAACCAACAGGTCCTCGTCAACGGTGAACGTCTTTTTCACTTTAGCTTTGAGAGACTACATAAGAAGCCTTGAGTGCTTTGGCTAATGTGAAAAGTTTCGGAAGTGTTTCTTGGAATGCCCTGAATACAGGAAGTTTTCTCATGAAAAATGATGATGGCTTACAGACATTTCATTGATGTTTTGTTTTGGAATGTCATTGAAGGTGGGCTGATTTCATGCTACTGACGGCTAACGTCTCCCTGAAAAGAAATACAGCGCATTGGAGCACAGCTTGTCAAAGTAAGTCCCATTAAAAATACACCACAATTTCAATGAAGTTGGGTCGTTGCGTTAAAGATAAATAAAAACAGAATACAATGATTTGCAAATCATGTTCAACCTATATTTAATTGAATACACTACAAAGACAAGATATTTAATGTTCAAACTGATCAACTTGATTGTTTTTTTTTTTTTTTTTTTTTTTTGAGCAAATAATCATTAACTTAGAATTTTTTGGCTGCAACATGTTCCAAATAAGCTGGGACAGGTGGCAAAAATGACTGAGAAAGTTGAGGAATGCTCATCAAACACCTGTTTGAAACATCCCACAGGTGAAGAGGCTAATTGGGAACAGGTGGGTGCCATGATTGGGTATAAAAGGAGCTTCCCTGAATTGCTCAGTCATTCACAAGCAAAGAGGGGGCGAGGTTCACCTCTTTGTGAACAAGTGCGCGAGAAAATAGTCGTACAATTGCAAGGGATTTACGGATTTCATCATCTACGGTCCATAATATCATGAAGTGATTTCTCCAGATTCTCTGAACCTTTTCAGAGAATCTGGAGAAATCACTTCATGTAAGCGGCAAGGCCGAAAACCAAAATTTAATGCCCGTGACCTTCGATCCATCAGGCGGCACTGCATCAAAAACCGACATCAATGTGTAAAGGATATCACCACATGGGCTCAGGAACACTTCAGAAAACCAATGTCAGTAAATACAGTTCGGCACTACATCCGTAAGGGCAACTTGAAACTCTAAAATGCAAAGCAAAAGCGATTTATCAACAACACACAGAAACGCCGCTTCTCTGGGCCGCTTCTCTGGGCCGCTTCTCTGGGCCCGAGCTCTTCTAAGATGGACTGTTGCAAAGTGGAAGTGGTCTGTGGTCCGACAAGTCCACATTTCCAATGGTTTTTGGAAATTGTGGACGTCGTGTCCTCCGGGCCAAAGAGGAAAAGAACCATCTGGACTGTTATGGATGCAAAGTTCAAAAGCCAGCATATGTGACGGTATGGGGTTGTGTTAATCCCAATGGCATGGGTAATTTACACATCTGTGAAGGCACCATTAATGCTGAAAGGTACATACAGGTTTTGGAGAAACATATGCTGCCATCCAAGCAATGTCTTTTTCATGGATGCCCCTGCTTATTTCAGCAAGACAATGCCAAACCACATTCTGCACGTGTTACAACAGCGTGGCTTCGTAGTAAAAGAGTGCGGGTACTAGACTGGCCTGCCTGCAGTCCAGACCTGTCTCCCATTGAAAATGTGTGGCGCATTATGAAGCATAAAATACGACAACAGAGACCCAGGACTGTTGAACAGCTGAAGCTGTACATCAAGCAAGAATGGGAAAGAATTCCACCTACAAAGCTTCAATAATTAGTGTCCTCAGTTCCCAAACATTTATTGAATGTTGTTAAAATAAAAGCTGATGTAACACAGTGGTAAACATGAGCCTTTCCCCGCTTTTTTGGAATGTGTTCAGCCATAAAATTCTAAGTTAATGATTATTTTATTATTTAAAAAAATGAAGTTTATCAGTTTGAACATTAAATATCTTGTGTTTGTAGTGTATTCAATTAAATATAGGTTGAAAATGATTTGCAAATCATTGTATTCTGTTTTTATTTATGTTTAACACAACGTCCCAACTCAAACCAGTCAACCACAGTGTCCCCTAATAATAATAATTATTATTATAATAATAATAATAATAGGGTGGAACGGTGGATGACGGGTTAGCATATCTGCCTCACAGTTCTGAGGACCGGGGTACAAACCTGGCCCTCGCCTGTATGGAGTTTGCATGTTCTCCCTGTGCCTGCGTGAGTTTTCTCTGGGTACCATGGCTTCCTCCCACATCCCCAAAACATGCATGCTAGGTTAATTAAAAACTCTAAATTGCCCATAGGTGTGAATGTGAGTGCGAATGGTTGTTTGTTTATATTATGCCCTGCGATTTGGCTGGCAACTAGTTCAGTTTGTAGCCCACCTCTCACACAAAGTCAGCAGGGATTGGCTCCAGCACCCCCGCAACCCTAATTAGGATAAGTGGGATGGAAAATGGATGGACGATAATAATAATAATAATAATAATAATAATAATAATAATAATAATAATAATAATAATAATAATAATAATAATAATAATAATGGAACGGTGGACGACTGGTTAGAGCGTCAGCCTCACAGTTGTGAGGACCCGGGTTCAATCCCCGGCCCCGCCTGTGTGGAGTTTGCATGTTCTCCCCGTGCCTGCGTGGGTTTTCTCTGGGCACTCCGGTTTCCTCCCACATCCCAAAAACATGCATTAATTGGAGACTCTAAATTGCCCGTAGGTGTGAATGTCAGTGCGGATGGTTGTTTGTTTGTGTGTGCCCTGCGATTGGCTGGCAACCAGTTCAGGGTGTACCCCGCCTCCTGCCCGATGACGGCTGGGATGGGCTCCAGCGCGCCCACGACCCTGGTGAGGAGAAGCGGCTCAGAAAATGGATGGCTGGAATATTAATAATAATACTGTAATTTCTCATGTATAATGCACAAAACTGCCCCCCCCAAAACTTTTTTTTAAAAATCAATAGTGCGAATTATACATAGGTATAGGTGAAAATGGAAAAAGAAACGTTCACATTTTATAAATGTATGCCCCCATCTAGAGGTTACGAAAAAGGTGTAGCTTACACTTTCATTCCAATATGACAGCGGTACATATGACTGCATATATGTACAGTTGTGCTCATAAATTTACATACTCTGGCAGAATCTGTGAAATATTGTTTTTTTTTAAAATAAGACTGAACAACACTCATCATGAGTTTCTTCGTGGTTATGTTTTGTTTAATGATAATGCTTTTCTGAAATGCTTGACAGTTTAATTTGAATCCCATTAAAATAAAATTAAATGTGTTTCGCCTAGCCCTTCATGTTTTCTTAAAATAATTGTACCCATCTTACAAATTCTGCTTGGGTAATCAAACATATGAGCACAGCTGTGTGTTTTCTCATTTACTAAATAAAAGTATTGTGAATTTTAAAATAAGAGCAAGTAAATAAAAAAAGCAAGTATTACGTGTTCAAATAAAGTGCCTAACTTCATTTGAAAAAAACTAACAAAATACAGATAATACTTCATGTTTTGATCATATGGGTAAAAGCAAACGCATGCATTGTAAAAATGAATTATACATTGGTTGAAGGGTTTTCATGAATTTTGAGGTCAACTTTGGGGTGCGTATTATACATGGGTGCGCATTATACATGAGAAATTACGATAATAATAATAATAATAATAATAATAACAATAATAAATCTATCCATTGAATTATCTATGCACACATTGTACACTTTTAGCAGTCTGATCTATTGTCAGAAAAGCACAGACCTTTTGTAACATTTTAACCTCCGTTAATCACATAATTCCAATATGATTATTTCATCCCAGAGGAAAGGAATATTAAACACATTTTAAAGAAGAAATAAATTGTTTATAACGTAACCTTTTCATTTGAGTAATACACAACACTGTTGTAAATGTAGTAGATACCCATGATTTTTATTTTGTCTGGTCTAACATTCTGTGTGACCTTTATTTTCTTAGTTATTATGTTGTTGCATGTCTTAGCCAATAGATGGCAGTGTGAGTTAAATAATACAGTTCTGCACCACTAAAGTGCTGAAAGGAATGAAGAGAGAGTTTGAATGAAGGAATGATTAAATGGAAGTGAACTGTAATAACAAATTTGTGGTATCTAAAATTCCTTTGGTTAATTATTACTAAATATCTAAAATACTGTGACTGCCCTGTGCACCTGTGCAGCTCCTCAGGCTCGGTATTCGGAAACTTTCTCCCGCAAGTGTCTTCACCTTGGTGTGTGTGGGGAGGGAGGGACAGCATCGTTGTCCCCACAGCATCTGGCGAGGCTGTAAACTTGTCCACAATTTTGCCAGCCTGGGCGGCATTCCGTTTCTGTGTTTTGATTGAGGCTTGGACAGCCTCCTACATGCTCAATTTACTTTTATTGTTTTGGTGTTTTATGTAAAGCGTCTTTGAGTATCGTGTCTTTAGCGCTACTGTATATATATATGCTATGTATTATTATTATTATTATTATTATTATTTGCACTCAACTTCTTTTTGTCACGCCACTCTCTACATTCTCTCACAAGAGAGCGCACGGAAGGAATGGGTTAGCTTTCGTCCTATATCCTGAGTGGTTCAGTCAACTGTCTATATGAACTAAAGATTGACCGATGGGCCACCCCTTTCACATTTCATGAAGTGGTTGGGCAGGCCGCTTCCTCCAACTTTTGATTGGTTCAAGTCATTGTCTATATTAGAAATGGACCAACCGGCCACCCCCTCTAAATCATGGGCCGGTCTCTTGGGGGAAGAACTACACAACAGCATCACAATCGGCCGCAGAGGACTGCCAACCCAGCCGTGGGCAAATGCCCGGTGTTCCTGATTGCCAGTCCAGCCCTCGCTCAATTTTAGTATCAGACCATTGAGCCAGTTCATTCTCCATCTTAAACTAAACAAGTTTGCAGGAAAAAGATTAATTAGAAACAAAGTCACAGGGTAGGCTCAGGCAAGTTTTGCGTTATTAAAAATAAAATAGGGTTGGCCTCACCACTGGTTTGCGCTTACTTATTCTCAGGGAGTCATTTGTTAATGATGCTTGTAGTCACCATCCGGAAATGTACCTACTTATGTTTTCTGTGGAACCTAACTAGCAACTATTTGCAGAAAAACTCAGCTATTCCTGCTTTCGGTAACGTCTTGAGATGCCGCCAAATCAGCCTGCTCCTTCTAAGACGCCATGTTAACGGAGGAGTCGCTAGCATGGGCCACCAGCTGATAATTGGCCGGCTTAACAACAAACAGCAGCACCCGATAGGCAGGCGAAGCTCTTATGGGGTTGACGCCGGAGAAATCAGCGCTCTCAAGATGATACAGGGAAAGGTCTGGTAACCGCTGATCAGCTGGTAAGGGCTAACTGTTCAACGTAAGGTACATTAGGTTCCCAACTAAAGATAGATAGTGGTTTACGATATACAGTATGTTTAAAAAATGAGACTAACTATGTATTAGTTACTTAAAAATGTAATAATAAGAGTTATAGGGAGGTAGTCATTTTTTCACTTCACTTTCATTTCATATTTCTAAATACTGTATTTGTAAGCCATTTATTCTTTAAGGTAATACTGTGAGATGTGATATAAATTATATTAAAAGGTTTTGGGATCATAAGTTGGGATATATTCAGGGTTTAAACTAATAGTATACCGTATACAATCATAAACATGTTTGCAGGGGTGTGAATTACTTGCGGATTTTAGCTATTTGCGTTGGGCTTGGTCTCTACCAGCTAGTGTTTAGCAATAGGTGAGGGCTATCATAGCCACCCGTATTTTTCATATTGCAGCCGCAGTAATGGGTGAGGGCTATCGTAGCCAAATGTATTTCTCAAGTGTTGTAGGTATGCCTACTTCCAGAGGATCCTCTTTGGACGTGAGATGAAAGGGCACAGTTGATAAAAGAAACCTTGAAATTTTGTCAGTTGGTGTTTCAAATACCTATTAGGGAAGTGAGGCAAAGAGAAATGAAAAACAAAAGAGGAAGGCTGCAAAGACGCCCAGACTGAATTGAATGTAGAAAGAAGAAGGCCCAAGGCGAAAACTAGCCATGACAAAGAAGGACCTTTAATTGAGTCTTGAGTTCTGTCGCACAGACATTCTGCAGTTCTGTCTAGGACCTGTCAAACAAGCATAATTTGAGGCAGAAGGGGGCGTATGGTCTTCAGACGCTGAAACTGACACTGTTTCGAGAACCGCAATTCTGAATGGGAACTAAGGAGCAGTCAGCAGATGTGAGGGAACCATGAAATAGCGTTTGTTTTTCCTGTTTTAAAACTAGCTAAAACAAGTAGCATGATGTAGGGTGGGATGAAAAATAAAGCTTGTGGAAAGATTCATTGTCAATGGAGAAATTGATACTAAAACGCCAAGGTTGGAGAGAGTTAATAGTTGAACATTTTAAAAAAATTATAAAATGTGTATGAATAAATATATAAATATAGTTTTAAATTCAAATTATTGTTGACTTAATAAGCATCGTTGACATACAGTTTACAGTATGTTTTCATTTGTATGTCGTAAGAGCCACAGAGTGTTTTACACCTTTAAGTGTCGGTCAATTTTTAATACAAGGAATATTAGCCAATTTGAACTAATTTCGCCTTCTATATTAATATAGTTGCCATCATACTTCATTATTAAGGAAGTACTTGAGAGACACGCCAAGGAATCATATACAAAATGTTATCACAGGCTCAACGATTTGCTGTTTCTTTTTTTCATTTTTTATTCAGTCTAATTGAGTAAATTTGTTTTCATACTTTTAATCCCTCATTTCTGCACAGACCCACAAATACACACTTATAATGTTGTCAAGCTTAACCAAATTATTGACTCAGTCTCTGTGAAAAGAGGAATGAAAGAGAGGAGCCTGGCAAGGTCTGATAAGCCTCTGTAACAGTAAATATAATGTTGTCATAAAGCTTATTAATTGAGTTTGGAGGTAACTGCTACGTTTACTGCAAGCTGAGCGTGTTGTAATGCTGACAACTGTCACACTGACAAACAAGTTGTGGAATTTGGATTTTCATCCCTGTCAGTGTGTAATAACCTAACTCACCTACCAACAATGACGGGAAAATATTCATGGTACAAATTGCAACTGAATTTGCATGACAATAACATCTTTATTAATCTTCACGCGAGAAAATGTACAGCTTTGAGGTATCTATCTATCTATCTATCTATCTATCTATCTATCTATCTATCTATCTATCTATCTATCTATCTATCTATCTATCTATCTATCTATCTATCTATCTATCTATCTGCCCACCCATCCATCCATCCATCTACGTATCTGTCAAGCAACTGGTCTGTCTGTCTGTCTGCATCTGACAAGGAGAAGTGGTGGCAAGTAATTGCCACTGCAATTTAATTACCAAATAAGCCAATAGCCAGGCTGGACAAGACTCTTGATAGTCAGTGGAGAGGTCATTAAGTGTATGGTACGCTGTGTTGGTCATATGAAATTACACCTGTAGCGTATATTGGTTTTGGATGAAAACGTAATTAATTTAGGAGAAACAAAATAAGCCGGAAGTGACGCCTGCGGTTTTGCATGATTTTACATTTAACGTTATAATCACTATTTTTGTCTTGAAAAGGGGGCAGCACGTCTCTTTTTCAGATGTGTAAAATCTAGGAAAAGTGACAAAAAACCTCTTATCAGTCTCATAATCTGAAGGTTGCTACATTCATGAAATACGAGTCCTCGTTTACAGAGGTTTCTTGTTGTAACTCAAAACACACACAAAACACAAGAAGGAGTGGAATTTTATAGAATATTTAATTAAATCTACGAGGGATTTATAGGGAAACACACAGAGGGGTCTAACTACAAAAAGAAAACTACTAATAAGGCTAATAGAAAGAAACTGGCATACATAAAGGAAGAAGGACATCATGTGTGGCTGGAATAAAAATGAGTATGAATAGGTTATACCGTGTTGAGCTAGTATAAAGTTGTGTGATGCTGGTATTTTCCCCCAAAATTAGTAGACACATTTTTTTTGGTATATTCTGGCAACGATTGTTGTGTTACTCACAACCGTAGCTCAGCTGGTATTTAGGGATGGTCTTTCTCCTCGCATCTCCAAAGGAAAATTAAGCAGGTTTGGTTGAAGAAGAAGATGCATAAAAACAAAACAAAAACAGGCAGAAGAAGAAAAAGGGAAGTTGTACGTCATGCTTTCGTTGGGAAAATATGACCGTTTCTCTTCCTACCTTTCCAGGGACCCGCTAGTCATTTCAGAGAGATCACGCTTGGCTAGAAGCGTATCTGATACTTTTAGCAGCAACTGCTCTGATTGCCTAGCGGTGACCCACGTAGGCTGGGAAGCCAAGTCTCCATCCCAGGCTCGTGTTGGCCGAATCGCGTGTTCAAACAAAGAAAAGGGGTGCGGGGGTGTCAGCACGGCGGAGCCGTGCCTAGGTAACCCTCAGCATGAAGAACCAAGAGCGAGAAGAACCAAAAACCAAGAGGAGGCGGGAGTCAAAGGTTAAATACACAGAAGGTGTCTCTAAGAAGCAGGGTAAACTGGAGAAGACCACACCCATCAGTTTGAATTTAGTCTACAATTTTGGCCCATAAAATGGGTGAAACAAACCAAATATTAATCTAAAATACTCCCAACTTTGTACTCTTACTCATAGATCAAGCATACAGAATGATTGTTTAAACTTTAGTCTTGGCAGATCAACTGCTTATTGTTCAATCCAACATTTTATACTGTTTGGCTACAAATCAAGGCGAACAGTTCTCAACGTCTCGCAGCTAGACCTGTAAAGCTGAAACAATGACACAGAAATCAAGTCATTTGGAATATTTCTGCAGAGTTTGTAAAATATCAAAACAGACATTTATCTTCAGTTAAAGAAACTTCAAATGAGAGTCCACAGGTTTGCCATAACTCTCAAACAGGTGTTGCCTGTGTCCCAGCAATTGTTCCCAGTGGCCGTTTGGTGGCGCCATGCGTGCATGTTTTAATATTAAAACAAATACTTCATTGCTGTATTTGAGTTCCTGAAAAAGGTGGTGATTAAACAGTTTAAGGTCCAGCTGACATACCCCAGGTGTCCTTTGGTGGCCGTCTTGCACAGCTGGGTGGCTTGGAAGAATGCAGTTTATCAAGTTGTTGGTGGGGTTACTGTGGCACCTTATGTCGCCAGTGCGCCTCCACTACACACCACACACAAAGCAGCAGAAACCAAAAAAAAAAACTTTTTTTAAATTGTTGTTTATTGTTACTGTATATTGTTATAGCAGCCCATAGCGTAATAACTTCCTATAAGTTATAATGTTATAGATTCCAGACTTTTTTTTTTACGTTATTGGCCAGTTATTATGTTATGGCCTATAACATTTTTATCCATCCATCCATCCATTTTCCAAACCGCTTATCCTCACTAGGGTCGCGGGCTGCTGCAGCCTATCCCAGCTATCTTCGGGCGCAGGGCACATACAAACAAACAACCATTCACACTCACATTCACACCTATGGGCAATTTAGAATCTCCAATCAACCTACCACGCATCTTTTTGGGAACTCCACACAGGCGGGGCCGGTATTTGAACCCCGGTCCCGAGAACTGCGAGGCAGATATGCTAACCAGTCGTTCACCGTGCCGGCTCCTACAGAAACATTATTTGCTTTATTCGCTTAAATAACTTCATGAAGAAGCTGTTTGATGACCAGACTTTGTGTGTGTGTGTGTGTGTGTGTGTGTGCTAATTTTGCCATATCCACTTCCAAAACAACAATAGAAACATCTGCAACTTACCGCAAGGTGTTTTCTCAAGTTAGAAGTGGGCTGAAATATCCAAATTTGGGCAGTCACAAGTGAAGAGCTGCATGACAACACTGTTGTGTTTTGGTCTGTAAACACACTCACGCGGGTGTTTTTTTACCCCTCAAAATGAGTCATTTTGATTGGCTTGCGCAGGCTACGTGCGCGGCCATGTGACTGCCTTGTGTCATCTGATTGGTCAATTGGAGTCAAATTACAGTAGTGATCCTGTTTGATCGGCCCAACGGCCGACCTATGCAGAAGTTGAAGATGGAGTCTAAAAATAGACACCCACACGCATGAATGGATAAATAAAAGTAGCGAACAGCATGTCGATCATTGTAATGGAGTAAAAGCATCGGTCCTTCTTCACATAAATACTCCAGTAAAATTCAAAAGTACAGTGCATTTAAAGTACTCTGACAAGTACAGTTTATCGAAACTGTTACTTGAGTAAATGTAACAGAGTAAATATACTGCGTTACTACCCACCTCTGCAATTAACCAATCACATTCAAACTCAACTTAAATGGAAGTCAGCAGAAACCTGCCACCATTTAAGTGAACTTTGATAAACCCCAAATACATTTCTAGCAGACTTTTACAAATGTTTTTTTTTTTAAATTTCCAGCAGAAGCCTGAAGGTTTTTTTTCACTAAAACTGACTTTTATTTCAAATTGTCCATAATTCCTTCCGCCCTAGTTCCAGCTGAAGAAAAACAGCCCCAAAAGCATGATGCTGCCACCACCATATTTCACTGTAAGTATGGTGTTCTCTTCGTGATTAGCAGTATTGTAATTTTGACAAAAATACACTACCTCTTGGAATGATAGCAAAAAAAGTTTAACTCTGATTTCATTGGACCATAGCAAAATCCAGCAAGAATTTAGGAAAACATATTATGGTTGAATGGTTGATTGGTTAACTGGTTAATTCCGCTCACAACTGGATCCCAGTTATAAGAGGCTCTGCACACTTGTGCTGACATATTTGTTCATTTTTACTTCCCCTCTCTAAAAAAAAATCAGATTTCATTTTTTCTCAATTTAATTGTACGGGTCATAGTTAACATAAATGGTGGAAAAACCTTTGAAATGATTTTTATTGGTGTAATTTGTTTATGTCCCAAAAAATATCTGGCATTTAAATAGGGGTGTGGAACCTTTTTATATCCACTGTACTTTTGTCATTTTATTGTATCTTAGCTGGGTGGGTAGCTTTTGTGTAGTGAAGCTTTATTTAATGTAAAATAACTTCTGTTATCAAACAGTTTGCTACACACCTACTGTAAATGCTTTGGTCTCTACCATGCGTTTGTGGCACATTTTCCTCAAACACAGCAGTAAAGGTCATCGTCAGGGTCATCAACACCATTCTAAATACAGGCGTGTTCATCTTTATGATCTTACAGATGCCGGCTGTCAACAGAGGATATGGCGGGCATCGGGCGGCAGAAAAAGTGTTGTCGGTGTGTTGACGATGTCGGATGTGTGTTGATGAGTAATGTCGTCTGACGGTTGATGTTGGGTGAAGCGTACAGTAATGGGGAGACAGAGGTCAGAGAAACCATTACCACAGTGGGGGCGGAGAGGAAGGGGAAATGAAAGTGGCGACTATGGTGTTGTCTTCTTCAACTTTCGGGCGTGGCGGCTGCCCTTCTGCTGTGTCTGAGAATCTGCACACTGGCTGCACATTCATAACAGTGTGGACCGACCCGACCGTCATCATTAATCCAAGTCAGAGGTGATATGAAATAAAATGTTGCTTTGACTGTTGAGAAGGTTGATTTATTTATTTATTTTTTCCTGAGGATGTACTGTTTGTCTTATTGCCTTTTCTCTCCTCTGCTAGTTTTTTTTTCTTCTTACACAGTCTGCATCACTCAACTATGTGATGACATTGAACTCCATTCTAACATAAGAATCTATTAGATTATTATGCTCGCACTGCAATCCTTCTTGTAATGTGAAGACAATCTGCTGAAATAAAGCAGTACATTTGCATTTATTTTCTCAATTCAATTGAGATATGAGTTGATCCCAATATTCTAATCCTGATAGTACTTGGATGGGAAAAATAATAGCTACTCAGATGAGGTGGCATGTAATTATTGTGCCTGACCTCTCCTTGCAGTAAGTGACTACACATAACATGCATGGAAATCTTTACTGTCTTCCATCTATCAACACGTCTCTTTGTTTCCTTTACGACAAGGTTATCAAAGAATCATACACGAATGCTCTTTGCAAAGATGCCATGTATGTTGCAAGGTTATAACTCACAGAGGGTTGACGCCAGTGGCTGGCTCTTATTATGATGAGTTGAAACACCTTGCTATCCACTGCAACATTAGCACGCCATCTGGAAGGGTAATATGACGTCCTCTGTAGTGGCGGGTGGGCCCTGTATCCTTATTAACAAAAGTATTGTCAAGGAAACTGAACAACAGAAGCAAAAATATATGAAGGACATTGAGGAGCAAGGGATGTTGCTGCATGAGAAGGGGGGGGGGCACTTAAATTGGAAACAAGGGATGACGAGGCAGGCGGCAGGTGGATTCATCGCATAGCCTGAATGTCTTGTTGTGACATAATTTTAGGCTGTGGGTAATGAACATATCCTGTGACAAATGGGGGAACTCTTAAGAGTTGAAGCATTGTTGGGGACAAATTTGCATTCTGGCAGACAGCCGTGACACCACCTGGCGTCTGGAGACGGAGGAATGGCCGAGGGGAGACAGAAGTAGTGAATCACCACTACTGATTAAAGTTCACCTGCCAGAGGTTTGTGAGGTCATGCGTGGCTGAAAATTGTCTCGATGAAAAATGCATCCATTCTCTGTGTAATGGTTAGTTACACTGAGTGTTTAGAGTCAATTGAGGCAGAAGTTGGTGCCACAGATTTAAACCAGTGGCTTGATATTTTATGTGACACTGCAGCAAAAATTGTTAGCACAAACATCACAGCAAAATAGAATGGCACTAAGAGAAAGCAGAACTCGCCAAGGCTGAAATGTTCAAAGAGTTTCATATTACATTAAGTTTTTGACCCTGAATACACACACTCATCTTTGATGTAAACTTGGTGAAATAAATGAAAATCACTGAAAAAAGCACTAAATCAGAATTATGAATAAAATTCAGATATTACAGCTTCTGAACCTAGATACAGATGTTTAGGCAAATTTCATTCCAATTTGATATGAATTGAAAAACTAAAGTCAAGTTTATTTGGATAGCCCTTAATCACAAAAGAGTCTCAAAGCTGCTTCACAGGCCCACCGTTGGCAATGATTGATGATATCCCCTGATCTAAACCCCCCAATCGGGTAAGGAAAACTCAAAACGCCATTTGGGGGAAAAAAGAAACCTTGAGAAGGGACCGCGGATGGGGTGATCCCTTTTCCAGGATGACCAGGCTGCAATAAATGTCAAGTGGGCAAACTTTATCACAGTCTGGTGCTGTACAATTTTCTTTACAATGGCAAGATGCTGTACAATGTTCATTAAGATGGCATAAGAGTCCATTTAAAGACATAAGGTGCCGCAGGGAAGACGCCTTCGGGAAAGTGGTTCTGCCTGAGGACCTCCATGGCAATGACTGTGGTAGAAGTGGTCCAGCTCAGATCTTGCACCAGTTGGTCGGTGCAGAACCCAAACAGCAACAGCCTCAGAATCGGTCAACGTCACCTAGCCTTCTTTCCAAGCAGGAGATGAGGGGGAAGGAGAAAGGACAAGCGGCAGTAAAACTGGTGTACATGTACTAAATGCCAAAGAGTAGAAATAAGTCTTAAATCGGGATTAATATTTCTACTGAGGTAGCAGCTCTAATATCTGAGTGTAGGGCATTCCAGAGTACTGGACTTCTTTCACCAAAAGACCAGTGTTTTGCGAGCGTAGGTTTTGTGACGGAACATACGGTACAACTAAGTCAGCGAGATAAGAGGCAATATTTTTTGAGTAAGTAACAGGGCCTCAATTAGATCAATGCAAGTTGGCCAGAATGGGGGTAATATGATCGAACTTTTTCATCCTCATCAAAAGACTTGCTGCGGGTTTTTGTACTAACTGCAGGTTTTTAAAACTAGATGTGGGAAAATCAGAAAGCAACCCGTTACAATAGTCAAGGCGAGACGTGCAAAAAATCTGTGGACTATGATCTCTGCGTCACTAGCGGATAGGATGGGCCATATTTTAGCGACATTGCGAAGATGAAAAAATGCAGTTTTGGTAACATGCTTAATGTGCTTTTGAAAGGACAGAGTTGAGTCAAATATAACAAGATTTTTTTACTGACTCACTTTGGGTAATGGTGCTTTTGTCAAAACTGGTGTACTTAAACAAGTGGCTATGTTTAGCAGGGCCAATAATCAACAATAACAATAATAATCAACAGTTCAGTTTTCTCAGGGTAAAGGAGCAAAGAGTTACAGGACATCCCCTGTTTAATCTCAGCAAGAAACGACTCCAGATTAGAGCAATCGCCTGGGCTAGTTAGTTTTAAATGCATGTATAGCTGAGTATCGTCGGCAAAACAGTGAAGGCTACTCTTATATTTGCGTATCATATCGCCAAGCGGCAACATATAAATACTGAACAAAAGAGGCCCGAGTACCGTGCGGGACTCCGCAAGTGACATTATAATATTCAGAGGTTACATTACCATGAATTACACGGTGCGTCCTATCAGAGAGATAAGATCTAAACCAAAAAAGTGCTGGGCCTGTAATATGATTAATGGTATCAAAGGCAACGCTGAGGTCGAGTAATATTAGTATTGATGAGATGTTGCAATCCATCCATCCATTTTCTGAGCCGCTTCTCCTCACTAGGGTCGCGGGCGTGCTGGAGCCTATCCCAGCTATCATCGGGCAGGAGGCAGGGTACACCCTGAACTGGTTGCCAGCCAATCGCAGGGCACAAATAAACAAACAACCATTCGCACTCACTGTCACACCTACGGGCAATTTAGAGTCTTCAATTAATGCATGTTTTTGGGATGTGGGAGGAAACCGGAGGTCGGAGGTAGGAGTTGAAACTCTTTCTGACAGGAAATTCTGACAGACGTTCCCAGCAGACCCTCACAATATGTTTGGGCCTGCCAAGTCAGACCGGCATCTTCCCCCACCATCGGAGCCAACTCACCACCAGGTGGTGATCAGTTGACAGCTCTGCCCCTCTCTTCACCCGAGTGTCCAAGACATGCGGCCGCAAGTCCAATGACACGACCACAAAGTCGATCATCGAACTGCGACCTAGGGTGTCTGGTGCCAAGTGCACGTGTGGACACCCTTATGCTTGAACGTGGTGTTCGTTATGGGCAATCCATGATGAGCACAGAAGTCCAATAACAGAACACTGCTCGGGTTCTGATCTATGGGGGGGGGGGGGCGTTCCTCCCAACCATGCCCTTCCAGGTCTCACTGTCATTGCCCACGTGAGCATTGAAGTCCCCCAGCAGAACGATGGAGTCCCCAGCACCCCTTTTGCGCAAACAACAGTCAGGACCCGTCCCCTCACCCAAAGGCGGAGGGAGGCTACCCTCTCGTCCACCGGGGTGAACCCTAACGTACAGGTGTCGAGCCGGGGGGCAATAAGTATACCTGCACCATGGGCAACTCCAGAGTGGAAGAGAGTCCAACCCCTCTCAAGAGGACTGGTATCAGAGCCCAAGCTGTGTGTGGAGGCGAGTCCGACTATATATAACTTCTCGACCTCACACACCAGCTCGGGCTCCTTCCCTGCCAGAGAGGTGACATTCCACGTCCCTAGAGCCAGGTCCCTGCCTTCGGCCACTGCCCAGCTCCCACTGCACCCGACCCCTATGGCCCCTCCACAGGTGGTGAGCCCATGGGAAGGGAGACACACGTTACCCTTTCGGGCTGTGCCTGGCCGGGCCCCATGGGTGCAGGCCCCGCCACCAGGTGCTCGCCTTCGAGCCCCATCTCCAGGCCCGGCTCCAGATGGGGGCCCCGGTGACCCGCGTCCGGGCAAGGGAAAACTGAGTCCATCATTTGTTGTCATCATAAGGGGTCTTTGAGCCGTGCTTTGTCTGATCCCTCACCTAGGACCTGTTTGTCATGGGTTGACCCTGCCAGGGGAATAAAGCCCCCAGACAACTTAGCTCCTAGGATCATTGGGACACACAAACCCCTCCACCACGATAAGGTGACGGCTCAAGGAGGGGCAGTACAGAAGTATTTTTTAAATTGTCTTTATTTAACACATACAAAAACAAATCAACACAAGATATCTAAGATACAAGGAGTCGGTAGGAGTCAAAAGTAGGAGATGTCAACTTCTCACAACAAGTTGAACTTGAGGGAACTTTGGCACAGTAAGATGATCGAACCTCTGTGGGCTTTTCTAGAAAGGCCTCTCCACAAAAAAAAAGGACTTAGTAATACTCACCAATATGATAAGAATACATTTTGTGTCACGATTATAAACTTTTTTCAGTCTCGAAAAATGTCAAATAAAGATGATTTTCCTATCATCCCTCTGGCCTTATGATTTTACAGTTGTGGCCGCATGTTGCCAGTACCATACTCTGTGCTGTCATTTTTGCCTATTGAGACCGATGGCATGCTTGATCCAAGCCCTTTTCATTTTCTCCCAAAGATCCCCTTTTCTCATCCATTCAACCTTGATGGCTCCTTTCACACCACTGTCTGCACCCTCCCCTGGTAGCACAATGAACACCAGTCAGCCACCCTGTCTCTCAGACAGACTTTTATCTCTTGAGAAGCCCAGAGCTTGTGGAAAGCCTTTTGTTACCTATCTCTGAGGTGGCTGAATGGCTTTTTCCTTTGATTTGTTCCATGCCACTTTTCCCTCACATTGGATGTTTCCCTTACACTTCAGAGTAAAGCCTCTGTCTAAGCTCTTGGGTACCTGACTCATTTTTACAGTTGTTTTTGGGCTCACCAAATAAGGTCATATTTTGCACATGTTGACAAATAGGAGTAAATTGTGTGAGACTAATGTCATTACAAAAGATTATGGATAGTGTTGCTGAATTTACAGTGACTACATTTACGGGATTATAGTATTTTCTGCAGGCTATTTACAGTCTAGTGTAAAGAAATTCCAGCTGTGTGTGCACGACCAACGATTCAAAACTTCTCTCTGCAGTCTACACCCACAATGCGGGAAAAACATATTTTTAAACAGAATTTTCATTAGTAAGAGCTCAGACATTTAGCATCCACACGTCAGCTATTTGTACAACCGACACATCTACAACAAGTGGAAATCAAGCAAGTAGTTTTACTATCAAATTGCGATGAAATTGAAACTCACTACACCAGATTAACAAAGAAGACTGATACCAATGTGATGCTTTGAGATGCACTCATAATGGTCTCTCTTTCCAGCCACGTGTTACGCTGCAAGTGACACAAATGCCACCTTATCCTATTTGAATGTGCAGAGCATCAATAATAAGAATGAATCTGTAAAATACAATTGTACTCTATCTGGACACTATGTGCATTTGACAAAAAAAAAAAAGGTGGCATTATGAACAAGCCATAAAATATGTGATCATTGGATGTAACCCTAGGGCCATTTCTCTAATGTACAGGTGTAATACACAGTATAATAAAAGATCAGGTGCATGATGACGCGTACGTCAGTAGCATCAAAAGATTGGTTTCCTACCTAAGCAAAGCATCATACTTTATATCTCTGTAACACACCACTTTAACAAAACAACAACAAAAAATAAAAAATTTGAACTTAGCAGTAAATGCTCAACATTTTTCCTTGTAATGTTTGATGCTCAGTTTATTCCAGCCCATTCTGTGTGTTTTTGTAACTTTTAGAAGAATTATGTCTTCTTGCTGCGTCCTGACGACAAAGTGGAGTATGTGCAGTAAATTATCCTTCCAGTTGCAACAAAAGTTTAAATGACGTGACCTTATCAATCCATTTTTTATTGTGTCAATCATGAATTGACCATAAAAGAACTTAATCAACTTAATCAACGATGAACACGAAACCGCTTGCGTTGTTTGCTTTCATAATTGGCAGAGTTAATGAATAGTTCACTGCTTAGAAAAAAACTCCAACCAATGTGGCACACCTTAGCTGGACTGAGCTGGTAACTGGGCATTAAAAATCCACAGAGTAATCTTGATCCTGTGTATCTATAATACCTGAATAATGAAGTTACATTTTCTGTAAAAGTGTACATTTATGCACTCTGAAGAAAAGTGTTTGTTTGCATTACAAATAATCTCTACAGCCTTGATGCCTAAAAAAAGTCATTTTCTCAGTCCACTCTTAAGAGGCAGCTGTCAACAATCCTCTCCCAGCAGATTGAGTAGTTGTGTCGGACAGGAATCAGCCTTTATATAGATTGTTATTGTTTTCCCTGCTCACGCGTCCCTCATCCCATCCATCTTTCGTTTTTTCCCCGTTTCAGGCAGGTTTCATCCGCACAAGGTCATTGCTCTTAGGCAGTCGCATCTCGGCTTTATTGTTCCAACAGGTCAGCGGGTCTGGCGCACATCACAGCTATTATTCCTCAGGAACAAATGGCCGTCCCACGCTTTGATCTATGGCCTTCCTTCCCACTTCTATAATACCCTTGACAGAGTTTCATTTTTGTCCTGTTACCATTTTTGGCAATGATCCCTCTCTTTTTTGCCTTAAAATGCCACATCATTGGGGAGACGAATGTGTAACTACAGCTGGTAGGTGATATTTAACATTAAGTTTTTGAACATGCATATACGAGACAATAGATATGCAGCATTCTTTGTTTCTTTTTAAAAAACGTTTTATTTATTCCACACAGATTAAAAATGTTAAAATATATTTTAGTTTATTTAAGTTTTTACAGTACACTTACAACTTGAGTACAAATACAATAAGTATAATTTCCAATCTTGTTTAATTGTTCTGAGACAAAAAATATGGAAAAAAATAATAGACAACCTAGCATGTTAGCATCACTTAACAAAATAATTTCAAAAAAGTGATTAAACAAACAACAGTAACAATAAAATATATAAAACAAAATAGGTGTTTAGCGGTCATATACATTATAATGAATGTTATTGCTTCCCATCTTCTCTGGAATTATATTTTCAGTTGTATTCTTGCTCGAGTCTTTTCTATAATAAAGTGCACTATACTTTCTTTGATGTCTCCCCACTGCATTATGTTGGGGAGCTGTGGATGTTTTCATTGTTTTCTTTGCTATCTGAAGCATGACTCTTACTAAGTAGCTATGTTTTGTCTCTCTGTCAGGTCTTCTGGTAATATTTCTAGTATGCAATGGGATTAGTCATGCTGCAGATCCATAGCCAAAATCCTCGATACTGCTTTTTGAACACATTTCCAGAACTCTAAGATGTGGGTGTGGGATAAATCGTCCACGACACCGCAGTTCTGCCAACACAAATTAGATGAATTATTATATTTTGAAGTGACAGATGGGGTGTTAAAGTAATAATAATCTTGCCCTTCCAAAGTCTCTACATGTTGGACTGGTAGTTATTTCTGTACAGCTTTGAAGGTTTTTTGTTGTTGTTGTTGTTGTTGTTTTTTTTTTACCCCAATCATCATCAGATGTTATTATACAGTATTAGCATCCAATTCCGCTTTCCCCTTAGCATCCATATTATTAGAACTGGAATCAAATTGTAGAGCTTTGTCAATTTTTTTGTTTCTTTTTTGATCCTCCATTTGAATTTGATGAGCAATTCTGCAACCTAGGTTTTTATTTATTTTTTTTGATATTTTTTTCCCATTCACTGTGTCTTTAGAGGTAGTGGATCAATTGTATTTGTACAGTAAGTATTTATACAAATCCTCCTTCCCCAAATCAAATTCCTGTTTAAGTTGCTTTTAAAAGTTCTGGGTATCCCTTTTCAAATAATGCATTACATGATAGGAGGAAGCGAAGGTGTGTTAATGAGTCAGTGGCAACAACAGGATAACAAGTTCAACCTGACATTCAGCATTTATAAATCTTCCTGGTATTTCTGGGAGACAACATCTGAATGTGAAGAAGGCGTACTTAACTTTTAGCAAGGATTTAAGCTGCAATCACCTCTAAGAGCAACATTGGCTTGTCTCTGATTAATGAGTTCCGTGTGGCATTTTGAGCCACTCTCATCACAAGTCCAATAGTAGGATCATATGGACAACCTGTTTTACATAAGAATAGGAGGTTTATCATTTGTGCCACTGCAGGCTGCGAATGGACAAAGCAAGGTCTGTGAGCAGGGCTGACATGCCATCGCCCAATAGAGGGATTTTTAAAAAAATATTATTTCGTACCCTTTAATAGTGGTGCTCAGTTTGAGGCTTTGCTTTAAAACACTTGGGGCAACTTGAAATGAGGTAATTACTAAAAGCTGGCCAAAACATTCATATACATCATGAATAATGGATAGCAGATGGGGGTTCTTACTCAACACTTGCATGTAATGTTTAATTACGCACAACTAGACATTGATGGATGAATTGACAGGTGGGCTAAGTAAGTCATGTAAAAATAAATAAAAAATTAAAACAACATTTGACAGACAGACATAGATTTGATTGATTGATTGATTAATTATGCATGAGATTAAACCAACAGGTTTTTTTCCCCCAATCTTCCAACAATTTTGAATTGCAATATAGTTTAAATAAGTTGTTTGTAGTTGAACATTTGCTGACTTCAGTAAAGTTTGTAGTTAGTATTTGTTACTAAAAAGGTCAAGAAAAAGAAACCTTGTGTTTTATTATTTTCTGGCATGTATAAAGACATTCCCCACAGAGGCCCTTTTATATTGCATATTCATGTTTCATTCATAAATAATTTGCTTGGAAACAAATGCCTGTTGAATAGACAAAATCTACTTATATAAAAAATTTATAAATACACAGGAGCTTTTAAAATGGAACCGACAAAGACATGGTCAGAAGCTAAAGAGGCTAAAGACGCCTGTGTGGAGTTTGCATGTTCTCCCCGTGCCTGCGTGGGTTTTCTCTGGGCACTCCGGTTTCCTCCCACATCCCAAAAAACATGCATGGTAGGTTAATTGAAGACTTTAAATTGCCCGTAGGTGTGAATGTGAGTGCGAATGGTTGTTTGTTTATGTGTGCCCTGCGATTGGCTGGCGACCAGTTCAGGGTGTACCCCGCCTCCTGGTTGATGTTAGCTGGGATAGGCTCCAGCACTCCCGTGACCCTTGTGAAGATAAGCGGCTCAGAAAATGAATAGATGGATATTTTAACTAAAATACAACAATAGTGCATAACTTTGTAATTTGTACAAATATTTATTGTATGTGTCTGGCATACATTTTGGTAATGCTTCCTCCTTGAGAAAGATAGAGCAGGCTTATGAAGAAGTAAAAGGGGAATTAAGAAGTTAAAATATGTAAGGGCATGCTTGTGTTTCTCTCAGCAGGAAGACTTGACTATTGAGCACCAACACAGTCAAGTTCCCCCATGCCATATGGGCATTTGTGTTGTTGTAAGACCTACAAACCCTCCATTATAACACAAGCATTATCTAGTGTCACCTGAATTCCCTGCAGCCCATCCACATGCATAATAAATCTAGGAAATGTCAGCTGAGAGGCCTGAGGGAAAGCCGTGCCATTTATTTAAGCTCTGGCTTACGATACAGCCTAGTGCCATTGATGTTTGGATAGAAGTGAATGAATAAAGAATCCAGACTCTTGCATGTCAATCAGGATTTTAGAGGAGACTGAACATAGCAAGCCTCAAGCCAACATATGTTACTGACACACAATAAGACCTGCAAGACAATAACACAGACGGATGGTAAGTATTTTTATCAATCTCATCATCTCACACGTGAGCGTCTTCTCGCACACGTGCACAATAACACATCTGTTCATGTGTCACCGTAGAAAATGATTAGCATTTTCATTAACAGTGGCAATAAAGGAGAATAACACCGACAAAGCATAGCCATTACATTTTCCCAAAACACACAAAACAAATAATTTGAATTTGTTAATTCGAAGAAGCCAGGAACCACAACAGCAGTTATGTTGTTTTAAGAGACTTTGTTCAGCATCTGACAGCATATTGAAAGAGTAGCTCCGAGCTTTTCCTCTCTGTCCGACTGACTGACTGTGATTTTTTTTGTGTGTGTGGATGACTCCTGTAAGCCCAGAAGTTTCCACTGGCTTGTTTTTCATTCCCACACTCACTTTCGCTGTGAGCCAAATCACTGAGCTATGACTACGGGCCTGGTTGGAAGTCCTTATCTGCTATCATTAAAGATGCATTTATTCCAGCGCCTCAGGTGTTTGTGTGCATGTGTGTGCTTCCAAAGACCTCTTTTCCTTGTTTGCATGTGTGTACATGGTTGATGTATGTGTGCAAAAAGATTAAAAGAGAGAAACAGAGGAGGAGGCTATAAATGTTTGTGTTTCTGTGTGGGCGGCTTCTGGGGGGTGTGGGGGGGGGTTTTGCGTGTGGTGTCGAAGTGGAAAAGACGTGTGTTTCTGTGCATCCTCCTGTGCGTGTGCACGTGTGTTTGTGTGTGTACCCTCCAAGGTTAACGCACTCGTCCCATGCTCAACTGAATAGAAATAGAACTCGGGTAAATGGGGATCAAAAGTCAAGTGCTGGTAACCGTGCTAAATTACCATCAGAAATCAACGCTTTCCTCATTAATTACACAAAAGGCTGAGAGTCATGCCCACCTTCCCTATACAGCTCAAAATGCTGCTTCTCCAGAAACTGTGCTCAAAACTGCTGCCTATTCTATAAACTCGCTTACACACACAATAACAAAAAGGACATACACTGTAGATGAAAGAAGAATCTCTCGTTGTTACTGACATTGGAGCAGAGCAACCAAAAGATAATGTAGTCTGTGAGTCACACTCACCTTGAGTTCTCTTTCCTTTTCATTACAGCTTCCATCTTCCACTAAGGGTAGCAGTGTTGTTGTTATCTTCCCCACAATCACTTCAATAATTTATGGCAATGAAACTGAGAGAGATGTGCACTGCATGCTCGTTGATACCAGGTAAAGTGTCTTGATTTCACAGCATCTGAACAATTCAAAGCGGCTATTCTTATACTCATAAAGTATTCCGTTTGTTCTCGGCACAACCTCTTTTCAATACCATATTATTAAATAGAAATATAAAAAGAACTCAGATACTCTGTCTAAACACATCCATTAACCTCTTTGGGCACACCAGCGGATGCTATGAAATGATTACATAAAACATAATGACGATGGAGTTGCAAGTATGATGCTGGTTGCTGTCATTTTAGTAGTTTACAGACTAAAATTGGTGGAAAACAGTGAAATAATGTATTTGTTGTCGAAGCCAAGGTGATGATAGTCGACATTTGACTAACTGATGATGTCATTTATATATTTTTTCAGTTGTCAACACTGTGCGTTTCTCCAAAAACAAGCTTGCTCACTCATTCCCCAGTTGTCCTGGGTTGCTCGGGACACATCCCTGACTCGTTCATCCAATCACATTTAGATAATGTCATGGCTTCACAGATAGTCAGAAATTGTTCAACTCTAAATCACGTAACATAACTGAAGGGTCCCTACTGGCTACAGTATATAATAATAGTATACAGTACAGTAAAAAAATAAAGGAGGAAGGAATGTTTTGCAGTAATATATTGTAGCAAACCTGCAGTTGTGTTAGGAGGATTGTTGCAACTTTTATAGACTCATTAGCTGGATGAATGAGTTGGGTGGGTGGGGCTAGAGGATTGCGAGCTCGTGTCTTCAGCATAGAGTCTGCAGGAGGAAAACTGAAGGTAGAGAGAAACACGAGTTGGATGCTTTCTTTGGCGACAACCATTCATTTAGTACCACTGTAGTATATTGTCTGTCTTATCACTGGTACAGGAGGGTGTTTGGTGAATTTGCTGACAACTGACAATAGGATTTAAGGCTGAGCGTCCGCCTGCGTTGCCGACGCGTTTTCAGATGTGTGTGTTTAGCACTTGTCCTTTGATTATATTTGAAGATAGACTTGAATATGTTGCACGTTTGAGGTGCTTCTAGTTTTCTGCGCAGAACCACCACCTGTTAATTGCAGGGAGGCGTGTGTGTTTTTACCAAAACATGGGACTGCCGATTAATCGACCTCTTATTATAACCGCCATTGCAATGTAGCAAAGTCGACACATCGACTTGGTTTTAAGTACCAACGCATCCTCAGAACATCACATGACCACCACCATGTTTGACTGTTGGAATGATGTTCTGAAATGCTCTGTTCTTTGCAGAAGTAAGAGGAGCCTTTATGTTATTTTTGTTCAGCATTGGATTTTGGCTTGGAACTCTGCCATGGATGACATTTTTGCCCAGTCTCTTCCTTATTGTTGAGTTATGAAAAAAAATCCCCCATTGTTCCATGTTTTTTGCTCCTTGTGGGTAATGTCTGTCACCGTGGTTCGCTGAACTCCGAAAGCTTTAGAAATGGCTTTGTATCTCGTTCCAGACTGATGGATGTCAAGTACCGATTTTGAATTTCTTTGGATCGGAGTATTTTGGTGCAGATTTTTCAGATCTGTTGGCCAACTTCATTTTGTCAGACAGGTACTCCATCCATCCCTCCATTTTCTGAGCCGCTTCTCCTCACTAGGGTCGCGGGCGTGCCGGGGCCTATCCCAGCTATCATCGGGCAGGAGGCGGGGTACACCCTGAACTGGTTGCCAGCCAATCGCAGGGCACATACAAACAAACAACCATTCGCACTCACATTCACACCTACGGGCAATTTAGAGTTGTCAATTAACCTACCATGCATGTTTTTGGGATGTGGGAGGAAACCGGAGTGCCCGGTGAAAACCCATGCAGGCACGGGGAGAACATGCAAACTCGCCACAGGCGGGGCCGGGGATTGAACCCCGGTCCTCAGAACTGTGAGGCAGACGCTCTAACCAGTCTGGATGTAGTCAGGCTTGGGTGAGGTCAGTGAAATTGAACTCAGCTTTCCAAAAAATTTGATTAATCACATTTAATTCATGATTTAACAAGGGGGGCAATTACTTCTTCACATAGGGCCAGGTAGCTTTGTATTGTTTTTTCTTCCTTAATAAAGAAAATCATAATTAAAAAACTGCATTTTATGTTTACTTTGGTTATCTGTGGCTGATGTTTACATTTGTTTGATTATCTTAAACAAAGTAGGGAAACAATGCAAAAAACAAAAACAAAACAAAAAATTGTAGAAGGATCGAGGCAAATAGTTTTTCACGGGACTGTATAGTTGATTAATTTTTCATGGAATACTGGTCACAAAATCCAAACGCAAAGACATGATTAGGACTCTAATAATTCAAGTGAATGCTGATATCTGTGTTCCAACGAGGTATTGGGGATTTTAAAGAAAGCCATTCATTATTTCCCAGCTGAGCCGGATTACTGATTACCGGATGCTGTTTGACATTTACCGTATGCATTTCATTATTGGAACTGACCTGGAAATTAACGGCTGCCTCTTGGAGCTTCTTCTCCAAACCCCCACTTGTGCAACTCGCCAAAGCATTGACCCTCTCCTCGTCTCCCTCCTGACCTTTCAGTACTGCATTATTTAATGCACACAAATCCCACACAGACGGCCGCTGAATGCTAGGAAAAGGTATTGACAGAGACATATGGCTGCTGGTGGATAACATGCATAATTGAGGAGTAGGAAAACAGGTTATATCTCTGGCTGAGGGGTGTGAGTCAAAGACACAGACCTTAGACCTCTACTGTGGGAGTCAACCTGTTTTGGAGCACCTTGCACTAATTGTCCATACATATCAGCTGCACTTAGACTTTTTTCAAACCCTTTTAAAACACAGATGTGAGTATTTTATTACATGAAGACAAGGTTTTGGAAATACCTAAATTAATTTATTAGATTGCAGTGTTTGTTCAAGATTCCTTCCTCTGATGTTGTATTTAGACGTCTGTTGAAAGTGTCAACAAATTTGTTAATGTCTTGAAGCAAATATTTCACACTAATAAAGCCTAGTGTGAAATTAATGGAACTTAACCAACATAGTAGTGCTTATTTGCATAACTAAATTATTAAAGCTATAAAATTAGTTTTCCAATGAATTATACTTGGTTATACTTAGTTCCTCTTTTATTTCACACTTTTTATTGCTCACTGCTTATTGTATCATATCATTATTAGCAAATGAAATGAGGCACAAATTGTTTGTGGCACACTGTCTCACATCAGAGTCTTCCACTCCTTGGCAGTGCTTATAATAATCTGAAAACTGACACAAGGAATAAAAAAAAGCAATTTAATAATTAGCAAGAGTCTACAAGAAAACCAAAGAAAATAAATGATAGCATGGTTGAGGAGGACAATGAGTCGACATTAACAATCAGGTCTGCCAGTGAATAACGAGCTAGCCTCCAACATTTTAATTAGCAGGCTGCCGGACGGCACTGTGATTAATGAACACCATTTGATTCCAGCATTGCTCTGAATTAATAACAAATTGACATTTAATGAAAATTACTTACTGCAATTGAAATTAAACTGTTTCTTGCCCTTTTAAGTGCCACAAAATAATAATAAATACAAATCTTGTTCCCCCCAATTGATCATAAACATGCGTTAAAAGAGATATCAAAGGTGACTGGATTGAATTATAGGAGAATTTTGCAAACAGCATTAACGGCTCCAATTAACTTTTCATAGCTGCAGGTCTGGGCAACAAGACAAATCTCTTGGCAAGGTTTATGTAGATTTTCCAATATGATGTGCCGCAATTGAAAAACAGATGAGAATCCAGTACATGTAAAAATAGCTCCTATAATTATAGTGTCTGTTTGTTTCTTTTGTACATACTGTACATCCACTGTTGTTTCTTCAACCGTTATGGAGGAGAATCAAAAGACAAAGGAGAACACACAAGATGCATGTTCAAATAAATGGGAGCTGAATCACACTAATATTTTTAAATCACACTAATATTTTTAAACTAACATATGAGCAATTCACTCAAGAGTTCATACGTCCATCAAGATCAGTTTTCACCCGCTTAATATTTTTTCTTTTTTGTGGTATGTTACAAACCTACATAACAAGCACGTAAATACACTCTCCTCTGAGGGGGCAAAAAGTGTTTACTCCATAGTCCGTCAGGAAACATCCCACAATTTAATTTGTAAAAAGTCCTCAGCCTAAGACTTGAGATCAAACACTTGATTCTTCCCAGTAGGGGTTGTGGCACAGCATTCACCCGGTGCGTGTACCCTGAAGCAGGGTGGCCACCTGTTGTTCCATAGACCCACTATCCCTTCAATATGGTCATAGTAGCCCCAGGGTTTTTTTCTTCTGGCCTTCCTTATTGCTCTTTGGATCACCACACTGCCCTTCATTTGTAGGCAGAACTTCACTGACCATATGGAACTTCAAATCAATATTCTTGCTCTTGCGAAGATCCAAACAGTTTTTTTGGCCCATGTGTGTTTTAGTGTGCCCAGTTTTGTATTTGAGACACCCCTCTGTGACAGTTGTTTCATGCTGAGTCCTTAACGTTCTTTTCTCTGCATGAATGTCTGCACTCATCTTTATTGCTACATCCACAACTTCATGGCCAGTATTCTTTTTTTTTCCTTTCACTGGGTGGGTTGGGATTATTGCTTTCGATCAGTTTTCCCGCTTGTTGTTGCACGTCATGCTGATGATTGCAAAAACATATTGTATGTGATTCTGAAAAAACTTAAAGAAATACAGTACATGTAAGCATCCATCATATCAATATATTCTGCCTTGTTAAGTTGTTCTGAAATGACTAATCAATGGGAAAATGGCTGTTATTAAATTCTGGTAGTCAGATGGAGCTCTCCACTGAAATAGTTAAACTTTCGGTAGTTATTTTCACCTCCCAAATTAGTTAAAGTAATAGATAGTTTTGCGGTCTTTGATAAAATTGCTTCCTAATACAACTACAGTATTCATAAATGACGCTGCTCATTGGAAATCCATCCATCCATCCATCCATTTTCTGAGCCGCTTCTCCTCACTAGGGTCGCGGGCGTGCTGGAGCCTATCCCAGCTGTCATCGGGCAGGAGGCGGGGTACACCCTGAACTGGTTGCCAGCCAATCGCAGGGCACATCGAAACAAACAACCATTCGCACTCACAGTCATGCCTACGGGCAATTTAGAGTCTCCAATTAATGCATGTTTTTGGGATGTGGGAGGAAACCGGAGTGCCCGGAGAAAACCCACGCAGGCACGGGGAGAACATGCAAACTCCACACAGGCGGGGACGGGGATTGATCCCCGCACCTCAGAACTGTGAGGCTGACGCTCTAACCAGTCGGCCACCGTGCCGCCCTCATTGGAAATCCTAAAACTAAACCTGAAGAAAGTGGTGGACAATGATAAGTCGACTTACCAGACACTTTTAATGAATATCATCAATGCATCTGTCCATATTCTATCCAGCTTATCCTGTTCAAGGTTGCGAGGAGCTGGAGCCTATCCCATCTGACATATTGGCAAAAGGCAGACTACACCCCGGACTGAATGCCAGTCAGTCACAGGGCAAATATAGAGACAGACAACCATTCACACCATCACTGAGTGGGGACTGAACCCACGCTGCCTGCAGCGAAGTCAAGCAAATGCGCCACTACAACATCAGTGACTAAATAATTATCAATGAAAAGCAAACTCCACATGGAGAATATACAGTATTTTTGCTCATAAGCACTTCAAAATTAGATTCGTGGAACAGTAAAATTTGGTGTTTAGCGAAGGGTAAACTTGAAAGGCAATCACAAAAGTGTATATCTGTAATAAGGCTGAAAAATCTTAACCATGGCAGTCTGAGTCCGATTCCTGATTGTCCCAGTGATGCCGTTTCACTCCAGTGGGTTCATTACGAAGTGGATGCTAACTGCCACACACAGCAAGAAAAAAAAATTTCTTTCATTTTTGCCCACTACAGTTGGATCTGATGTGTCACTGGCCCATTTGACCCCAATGCAAGTAGACTGTAACAGTGATCACAGAAAATAAATTCCTTGACAGTATTTGTGGAAATGGGTTTTTATTTTTTATTTTTTTGCATACTGATTCTCTTTGTGTTAGGGTCAACCGTGTCCTTTTTGTGCAAGGTGTAATGTTTGAACTCTTTTTGGAATATTATATTAAATGAAAAAATGTTTGTCCACATTAACTAATCTCAATTGCAATCAAAAATACTGCCACACATTTTCTAATATACAAGTAGTATGTCATTACTAATTCAACATTTTCTAACAAATCTGTTGGGGTGTACTCATTTATGTTGAGCAATCTAATTATCTTTCTGCTCTAGCCCTTTTATAAAATTCCACATCATGGACTATTTACATTATTCAGTATGCACAAATAGCCTGAAACATTGTTGGAGGCCAAGTGGCAAAGGCTCACAATAGACACTTGAAATCACCCCGGGGAAAGATGTTTGGAGCAATAGCAGTGAAATAAGACCAGAGCAGTCAAACTGAAGACAATAGCTAATGCTCATATATCCTAACTGTGGCCTCCTCACTTGCACTGATCATATCCCTCATTTATTTCAGTAAAAACGTGGATAATGAGAGTCACTCTGATTTCTCTCGGATTCCTATGGCCACCACATTAAATGGCATTTAAAGCAACTAAGATGATATATATTGCATTTGTAACAAGCTGAAATTGTGTCAAAGCACTAGAGTAAATACTGTATGTTACCCACCAACAGATCAGATCTAATCGTTTTGAGAGGTATAAACAATAACGATGGAACCTTGGTGATAGTATGCCTTAACATGTCCGCTATTCACAAATCTGAGAAGGAAATAATGATTACAGGCAAAGAGCTGAAACTGAGTGGATCACAGCATTGCACAGCGAGTGCTAACACACTTATTAGAAAGTTGAGGGTCCATCAAGATATACTTCAACAAGGGAGATGTCAATGTTCATTCAGCGCTGGTGACAGCAATCACATGTGTGCGCTCTGTGGTTGCTGTGGGGTTTGGGTAATGCGACGTGTTATATTGGGGAACATTTTTAAGTAGCAATGGGAACGGGGAGCTGACAAGGTTTTAATAATTCGCAATCCACCATTAGGGTGTTCTTTTTTTTTACTTTAAAGTTGTATGTGCTGCAAGTATGAGGCCATTCAGGCATTCAGGGACATCTCAGTGTTGAGGAAAACAAGGTATGAAGATAGCATAAATTTTACAGATGCTCAAGTCTTGTTCTCTCAGCATAGATGGTTCAGTCTAATGAAATGGTACAGTATGTTCACCAGATTCCAACATGATCAAAAACCATACTGCAATATTAAAGCATAATTTCCCTGTAGCCTGAAGGTGTTTTGACCTGCCATGAAACATCAACTTGACCAGCAAGAAATTTGTGAGCAGGAATATATGGACGGATTTCGTTCCTTGTATCATGCATGCTGCTCACTTTTGATCCAGAGACTTTCTGATGTTACTATAGCTGAATATTAAAGGAGCAAATGGTTATACTGTATATCACATATATCATACTAAATTCATTAAAAATAATGAAGTTATGATGCATTTCAGTCAAAACTGCAATGTGAACCAAAGGGAGTTGCTTGTTATAAATACACTAATTCTAAACCTAGTCCACTAATACTGTAAGTGGAACAGCGATTTTCCAAGGGTTCTTCAAAGCACACCTCTTTCAGACAACATTGTTTGACTGTGACTACAGTCTGTAAGAGCTATTTTGGGCCCTTTTGTACAAGGGTTTTCTCCAAGCACAAATGGCATGTTCTTTCTAATATTTTTTAGGATCCAGGCTGGCTACATGTGAGGGGTAAAATGTTGGAAAGACCATCACTGCAAACGACCACAATAATAATCATATTGTTAAGTTATTATCTCTCTGACAATCTGAATTAAACTCGTATGTCTTACATGAGGATGGAGTAGTTTCATTCAGTTTAGAAAATATTGTATATGTGTTGAAGTGACTTTGACATGTAGAAGTCAAATCTAGTTATTATAGTACATTCATTAATTGACATGAAACATAACAAAGTGGTTTATTGAAACATAAAGTATGCCAAGTACAAAATAATGACCAGTTATGGAAAACAGTCACTACTAGTGTCCATATATACAATGTGAGCCTGTAGCTGTCTGGTGTGTTGATCATGTGTCTAAATATACAATTGTGTCCTCATGGAACATTTGTGCACGCTCCCCAGGGTGGACTCAGCTGTAGCTGGAGGTTAGATGTGCACAGCTATTTTTATGAAGCAGTGCAGATATGTATTGTTTGTGACGCCCCATTTTGTCAGGAAAACGTAGATTCAAGTCGACAGCTACTCGCTCTGTCCGTGGTCCTGATTCCCTACCACATCAAAAGAAAGGGGCAAGGAAAAGGAAATTGTTCACAAAGAACTCTTTTTTTTTTTTTTTTTTTGTTTTGTTTTTTGTTTTGGTCCTGTTCAGCTGTTAGGTCAAGCAGAATGCAGGATCTGTATCCCTTTTATGCCGAAACAGTTTTACTGTGTCACAGTGGTGTTTTTATGCTGCTGTGGTTTCTTAGTATTATAATTGATGTTTATTGCTCGACTGATCGAATCAGATTCGTTCAGTCGAACAGAACCAAGTTTCGAGAGGGGAGAGAGAAACAAAGACAAAAGACAAACCACTAATTTAAACAGGGTGACAAAAGTAAATCATTACATGTCAACAACAATGAAACATTAGATATCAGTGTTGCATAGGGCTAGACCCTTTGAGGGAAGGACAGGACAAGATAGAACAGGACAAGGACAGGAGAAGAAGGATGCAGGACAAGGGTTGTGAACCCAGTTGTACAACTGAAGTGTGGTGGGATTGACTATGTAAATTATAAAAGTCTATAGGACGAGAGTGTGAGTGAGCGGGATACCCAAAAAATTTGCATATTCATGAGTTATTTGTCGGAATAAGTGAGTGGCCCCACACCCAGCGAAAGAGTCCCAGGGGTGTGTGCCTATGGACACATGAAAGTGAATTGACACCGTTTCGCATGCACAAAGACTGACAGAAGTGTCCCGTAATTGCTGTGCCTGCACTGCGGAGAATGAGGACCCCACCCAATCAATTGAGGGGCGTGATCGGGCGGGTTGGTGGGGGGGCTCCAGGGTTGGTACATAGGCCGACCCTCGCACTCTTGTACATAAGTCACTCGCTTTCCCGAAATCATATTTACCTCCTTGTGTTCTCCTTTGTCTCCAGTGCTCCTCCCGTGCCCCCCGCCTCACTGTCCGCTCCAGCCACGACACCAAGCTATCCCACCTGCTCACGTCCCCGCTTCCTGCCCGCTCCTTGTCCCGACGTTCGACCATCTCGCCTTGGATAACCTTGACCTGAGCCAACCTTCAATAAACCATTATAAATCTACTCCCGCCGCATTAGTGTGCTTTTGGGTCCACTCAAAGCTGATACAAATTAGTATTGTGACACATTATTTTTTTAAATGGTTTTAATTATTTGTCCTTTCGTATTTATTATTATACTTTCTTTGTTTTACCCTGCTGTCAGGTCAGCATTGCAAATTTTCAATTGTCCATCCATCCATCCATCCATCCATCCATTTTCTACCGGTTAACCGAGGATGAGCCGACTGAGCTTCTCACCCTATCTCTAAGGGAAAGCCCGGACACCCTGCGGAGGAAATTCATTTTGGCCGCTTCTATCCAGGATCTTGTTCTTTCGGTCACGACCCACAGCTTGTGACCATGGGTGAGGGTGGGAACGTAGATCGACCTGTAAATTGAGAGCTTCGCCTTTTGGCTTAGCTCCTTCTTTACCACAACGGACCGATAAAAAGTCTGCATCACTGCAGACGCTGCACCGATCCGCCTGTCGATTTCTCGTTCCATTCTTCCCTCACCCGTGAACAAGACCCCAAGATACTTGAACTCCTCCACTTGGGGCAGGATCTCATCCCCGACCTGGAGAGGGCACGCCACCCTTTTCCGACTGAGGACCGTGGTCTCAGATTTGGAGGTGCTGATTCTCATCCCAGCCGCTTCACACTCGGCTGCGAACCGCTCCAGTGAGAGTTGGAGATTACGGCTTGATGAAGCCAACAGAACCACATCATCTGCAAAAAGCAGAGATGCAATACTGAGGCCACCAAACCAGACCCCTGTACGCCTCGGCTGCGCCGAGAAAGTCCGGAAGTCTTTTTCCATGGCCTTTTTTTTTTGCTTCAGCAACCACCAAAGCTGCATTCTGCCAAAAAGGCCAGATAGAACTCCTTCTTCAGCTTGACGACATTGACAAAAAAAAACAGTCACTGAGCAATAAAGGGTTGCTAGTTATCTGGTAATGTTGGTAGATTTTTTATTTTTTATTTTTTGGGACAATTGCGCAAAAAGATGCAGAGTCCTCTAGCACTTAGAGCAGTTCGAATGACTAATATTGCAATAGTCCGGTGCAATAACCATTGTGCAAAGGGCACCGAGACTTCAAGGAGTGTATGCAGTTTAAAGTGACGAGTAGTGCGATAATCTGGGACAATGTTGATAATGCAAATGTTGCAGATACTACTCTGGCATGATTGGCCAGTATTGGTCAACAACAGATATGCAAATAGTGCAGCGTGGCGAGACTACTACAGTGAGTGCACGAGTAATATATAATTGGCCCCACAGAAATGTGACAACGAACTCAAGTAAAAAAATGTGGAATTGTCATGGAATTGTAGGTTAGGTGTTTAAGAAGTTGATTGCAAGAGGGAAGAAGCTGTTGGAATGTCTGCTAGTTCTAGTTTGCAATGATCGGTAGCGCCTACCTGAGGGAAGGAGCTGGAAGAGCTGGTGACCAGGATGTGGAGGGTCCGAGAGGATTTTGCACGCTCTTGTCTTAGTTCTGGCAGCGTGCAAGTCCTCAAGGGTGGGTAGAGGGGTACCGACAATCATTTAAGCAGTTTTGATTGTCCGTTGCAGTCGGAGTTTGTCCTTTTTTGTAGCAGCACCAAACCAGACTGTGATGGAAGAACACAGGACTGATTCGATTCTGTGTAGAACTGCCTCAGCAGCTCCTGTGGCAGGCCGTGCTTCCTCAGAAGCCGCAGGAAGTACATCTTTTTGCTGGGCTTTTTTGAGGACGGAGTTGATGTTGGTCGCCCACTTCAGGTCCTGAGAGACTGTAATTCCCAGGAACTTGAAGGTCTTGACGGTTGACACAAGGCAGCTGGACAACGTGAGGTGCAGCTGTGGCGAAGGATGCCTCCTGAAGTCCACGATCATCTCTACAGTCTTGAGCATGTTCAGCTCCAGGTTGTGTCGGCCACACCACAGCTCCAGCCGCTCCGCTTACCGTCGATATGCATATTGTCACCATCCTTGATGAGGCCAATGACAGTGGTATCATCTGGAAACTTCAGGAGTTTGAGAGCCGGGTGCGCTGAGGTGCAGTCATTCGTGTAGCGAGAGAAGAGCAGTGGAGAGAGGACACAACCTTGGGCCGCCCCAGTGCTGATGCTGCGTGTGGATGAGGTGGACTCCCCCAGCCTCACCTGCTGTGTCCTGCCCGTCAGAAAGCTGTAAATCCACTGGCAGATGGCAGGTGAGATGCTGAGCTGGAGAAGCTTGGATGAAAGGAGTTCAGGGTTGATGGTGTTGAACGCTGAGCTGAAGTCCACGAACAGGATCCTCACGTAGGTCCCTGCACTGTCGAGGTGTTGTAGGATGAAGTGCAGTCCCATGTTGACTGCATCATCTGCAGACCTGTTCGCTCGGTAGGCAAACTCCAGGGGGTCCAGCAGGGGACCTGTGACGCTCTTGAGGTGGTCCAGCAGGAGACGTTCAAAGGACTTCATAACCACAGATGTCAAGGCGACAGGCCTGTAGTCATTTTAACCCGAGATTGCAGGTTTCTTGGGGACTGGAATGATGGTGGAGCGTTTGAAACAGGATGGTACTTCGTACGGTTCCAGAGATCTATTGAAGATCTGAGTGAAGACTGGCGCGAGCTGGTCCGCGCAGACTTTGAGGCAGGATGGGGACACATGGTCTGGGCCTGCCGCTTTATTAATCTTTTGTTGTTTGAAGATACGTCTCACATCCTGTTTGCGGACGGTTAACGCAGAAGTCGGTGGTGTGATAGGGGTCGGTGGTGCGGCTGGGTGAGTGTGGGGTGTGAAAGTGTCCTTTTTAAAATCTGCAGTAGAAGGTATTCAAGTCGTTGGCTAGTGTGCTATTGTTCTCAGCTTGGGGGAATCGTCGCTTGTAATTAGTCAGCGATTGGAATGCATGCCAGACTGATTTCGAGTCGTTAGCGCTAAACTGTTTTTCCAACTTTGCTGCATAGTTCCTCTTTGCAATGTTAATTTCTTTAGTCAGCTGGTTTCTAGCTCGATTATACAGGGCCCTGTCCCCACTCTGATATGCGTCCTCCTTAGCTTGGCGAAGTTTGGCAGTGAACCACGGCTTGTTGTTGTTGAAAGTGCAAAATGACTTTGTTGGTACACAAACCTCTTCACAGAAACTGATATAGGATGTGACAGAGTCCGTATATTCATCCAGGCTGCCAGCTGAATTTTCAAAGACACTCCAGTCTGTGCAGCTTTGAAGTTCTATCTTTTCTTCATTGGTCCACTTCTTCACTGTTTTCACCATAGGCTTCGCACATTTAAATTCTTGCCTGTATGTCGGTGTTAAGTGAATTAAGCAGTGATCAGACGAGGCCAGGTTTGCACGAGGTACAGCACGGTATGTGTTTTTTAGCGTAGTATAGCAGTGGTCTAAAATGTTATTTTCCCTGGTAGGACAGTCATGTGCTGCTTGTATTTAGGGAGTTCGTGGTTGAGTTTAGCTTTGTTAAAGTCCCCAACAATAATGAGGGGTGAGTCCGGGTGGTTTTTTTTCAATTTCGTTGACTTGTTCGGCGAGCGTTAGCAGTGCGGCGTTCGTGTTAGCTTGAGGCGGAATATAAGTGCCAGCGAGAATGAATGATGCTAACTTACGCGGCGAGTAGAATGGCTTACAGTTAAAAAACTCCAAATGCGGGCTGCAGTGTGTACTGAGCTCTGTGACGTCCGTACACTATTTTTCGTTGATATAGAAGCATATCCCGCCGCCTATTGTTTTCCCCAATAACTCCGTGATGCGGTCTGCTCGGTGAAGATGAAAATCCGGAAGCATGACGGCGCCATCGGGTACAGCATCACAAAGCCAAGTCTCCGTAAAGCACATGGCGGCGGAACGTCAGAAGTCTTTACTGGTCTTTATCAGAAGATGAAACTCGTCCATTTTGTTGGGTAGGGAGCGTACATTCGCGAGGTGGATGGACGGAAACGCCAATCTGTATCCTCTCTTGCGGAGTTTCACCTGGATGCCGTCTTGCTTCCCTCTGTGGCGTCGCCTCCGTTTCCATGCGCAGAGGACCACGGTCGCTGTTCCGGTGAGTGACTCCGGGAAAAAACTGAGCGGATTTGCGAACGTTGGTGAAAGAAAGTCCGGAGTAGCCTTCTTTATGGTTAGCAAGTCTCCCCTTGTGTAAGTGAGTCGTGTAATGTCTCCAAAGACGAACGAAAAACACAAAAACAATACTAGAGAGCGCGTAACCGAGGCGACCACACTGGTAGGCGCCCAGCTGTGTGTGGAGGCGAGCCTGACTATATCTAGTCGGAACTTCTCGACCTCACACACCAGCTCTGGCTCCTTCCCTGCCAGAGAGGTGACATTACACGTCCCTTGAGCCAGCTTCTGTAGCCAGGGATCGGATCCTTCGGCCAGCGTCCAGCTCACACTGCACCTGACCCCTATGGCCCCTCCCACAGGTGGTGAGCCCATGGCCAATGTTCAATTGTATAAATCAATAAATCAATAATATGGAGCCAGTTTTTGCATGGCACAAAACACAAGCAATCCATCTCATAAGCAAGTACATAAGTAAAATATTTATTCTTTTCCCTTCGGTTTGTCCCGTTGGTGGTCGCCACAGCGCATCACCCTTTTGCATTTAAGCCTAATAATAATCTAAATTCTAAATCTAATTCGAATAGACTTAATAAAGACACAACATGAATCTGCATAAATAACAATACAGTATTACCCATTCAAGATGTACAGCACATGCAAACAATCAGAACTGAGAAACAACAAGACTAACTAACGCACCAATAATGTGCACCATTTAGAGAAATTCAATATATAATCTAACCAGGTTGAGTTTTCTGCTTCATGGGCATAAACAGACCTGGCCACTCACCTGCAGTGTAATTAAAGCTAAACGAGCTCCATCAATCAGCTGACATTACCCAGAGGAGAAAGGAAGCCAAATAATATAAAAGAGAAGGAGGAAGATAAAGCTTCAGGATACACGAGGACATGGCAATGGGTGCTGGGTGAGTTAAAAACAACATTAAAAAGCAGACAGAAGAAACAGAAATTGGTGGCAATGTGTTTAAGGAGAGGCAGGGAGACTTTGGTGCAGTAGCCAAGGAAAACAAAATGAAACAATCTGCTGAAATTGGGTTTGGACAGGACGGAATGATTACAGCAACTAAACTGAGAGAGGCCCTTAGGGAGCTGATTTAGTACACACATGTACACGCACGCACACACACACACACACACAGACATGCCAAACAGCGCGGTGCACATAATTTACACACTGGGTTTGAAGAATAACACTGGGGAACAAAATTTTCTTGAGCTAGGTCTGACAGCTGTTTTTAACTAATTTTTGGGTGCAGAATCCAAAACCGATCTGTTTTTCTCTATCACGTCAAGTTTTTGAACTTTCGATCCCCATTTTCTTGAAAAATACTGTACTCAACAGATATGTGCTTGTTTGATAAAACTTTTCTAATATTGACATACGATGAAATATGAAAGAAACAGGCACGACTGCAATGTTTATTTCACACTATTATGTTTTACAAACGATATGGCACAAATTCTCTTAATTCCTACTATGCTAGCTTTCTGTTTGCAGATATTGATGGTACTGACCTATTGGGAGCTCCAAACACCTCTCACCGCACTGTCTCAATTGTGACTGCACAAACAGGTTGCCACGTAGCTGTAGATGAGTCCAATCGTAATCAGCTGGCAAGTCTTACTAAAGCTAATCAGTGGAATTTTGCTTATCTGGAGGGTAAGCTATGGAGAAAAAAACTTGATGTGCTAGAAAAAAACTTACTGCAATTTTGGAATCAGCATGCCAATTGTAGTTTTAATCAGCATAAAAATCTAACTCAACAGAATATTTTTTTTTTATTGTTCCCCAGTGTAATTGATCTTAGAGTGACTTTCTAATATGAGCACAAACCACTAACTCCTATCCATTCTTAGTTAGGACTCCCAAATCATTTGCAGGGTAAATTTCCCTCTTCCCTCCACTGTGCAGGAAATAAGAATGTTGCTAAGATGAGGACCACAGTTGGCTTTTGCGCTATTCGTTTTTTTCTGGATGGAAAAGTCACTAAGTTGGTAACACTGAAGAGTCACATTAAAGTCACTCTTCGCTTGCACTGCCAACACACGTGCACATCAAAATAAACTTTATACTTATATAAATATACTGTATACTTTGTTTTATGGATCACCGGATCCTAGGTTTTGAACCTAGTCTATATTGTTTTCCTATATACTGTGGCATTGTACATAGTTTCTTACATCCATTCATCCATCCATTTTCCATACCGCTTCTCCTCACTAGGGTCGCGGGCGTGCTGGAGCCTATCCAGCTATCTTCGGACGAGAGGCGGGGTACACCCTGAAATGGTGGCCAGCCAATCGCAGGGCACATCTAAACAAACAACCATTCGCACTCACATTCACACGGATGTGGGAGGAAACCGGAGTACCCGGAGAAAACCCACGCAGGCACGGGGAGAACATGCAAACTCCACACAGGTGGGGCCAGGATTTGCACCCCGGTCCTCAGAACTGTGAGGCGGATGTGCTAACCAGTTGACCACCATGCCGTCAGCTTCTTACATATTAATAAATATTTTTTGTGCACACCATACATAATTAATAGGGGTTTAAAAAGTATATAAATATTTTAAAAAGTGTAAAAAGAAGATATTACAAATACTTCCACAGTTAATGGAGGCACCGCCAACAGTTATTACCAAATAACCGTTAAAAGTTTATCAATTCAGGTAAGAGCGCCACCTAGTTAAAGCAGAACCCAGGCCCTGCTCAAAGTGGGAGGGTTCTATAAATTGGAGGCAGTGCTGGGATGCTAAATAGTCAACTCGGGTTCTAAATAGTCAATTCTATTACATTGGTACAGCAAAAGTAAAATATAAAGTATAACCCAGTACAAGATACGTCAAGAAACGTATGTAAACAAGTTAAAGAATTGGTGTAGAGGAGAGGCAGTAGATGAGAGACATGCTCTAATGACTGTAGTTCCAGCGGACACAGCGATACATAATATAGAAAATGCACTACAAAATATAAAGTTCCTGGGACACGTGCACGTTAGAGGTAGGATGGTAATTGACACATCAACCGACCACATTGTGCTCTGTGAGTGCCAAGGAAGAGTGACAGACTCAGCAGTCCCCCCCCGAAGTACCCCCAGCATGACCAATATACATTGTACCTCAGGAGCAAAGAGCAGATGACGGGCTCAACTCAAAGCTGCATGCTTTGCTTAAAGCTGAAGGCAAGTCAATTGGAGATGTTAAGGCTCTATTCTCTGAGTCAGAGCCAGCCTCCCCCTCCGTACAGTCTATCCTCTGGGCTGTCGGAGACCTTTTCGACAAAACAGGAAGTCCCTTGTCAGAGAGTGGAGCCTATCGACGTCTGCGCATATTCTCAGGTACTCTGACTACCCCAGCTGGGGAAGAACAGTTTGACCACTGGCTAGAGCAGGCCTATCTGATGGTGGAGGAGAGTGACTGTGCTCCAAAGGAGAAAAGGAGGAGGTTAATAGAAAGCTTGAAGGGGCAAGTGCTGGAAGTAGTGAAGGCAATGCGCTCATCTGACACTGACATCACTCCTAAAGAATGCTTGGAAGCTCTAGAAAGTGCATTTGGACTAGCAGAATTTGGAGATGACATTCCGACTGCAGCGCCAACACCATGGAGAGAAACTGTCCGATCTCCGTGTGAGGAGAATGGAGTGTTGTCTTTCCAAAGTGGTGCAGCGTGGAGGCCTTCCAGCTAGTAATATGGATCAAGCTCGAGTGGAGCAACTGGTTAAAGGAGCAGTGGGTGCTGACTTGATGTTGATCCAGCTGCGACTGCGAGAACGGAGGGTTAACCCGCCCACTTTCCTTGAACTCCTGCAGGAGATCCATACAGAAGAGGAATATGAGGCCTCCAGAGCTAAACTCAACCAGTCCACAGTGCGCACAGTCTACGCCCACCCACAAGCTGAAACAAAACTGTCCGAAATACAGAGTCCCAGAGACACGGTCTGATCCTGAAGTTGTCGCTCTGTGAAAGCAAGTGCAACAGCTCACCCAGAAAATGAACTCCAAAAGGTACCTCACCATGGCCACCGAATCAACCATGATGGCTGCTGGGAGCACTCCTCCTGTACCTCATAGCCCAACCAGACCAGCAAATGACTGCAAGGAGTACATATGCTATCGTTGTGGAGAGAATGGACATGTAGCAGTGCTGTATCAGGAGTGTTCAGAAGGCCTGATGCCAGTGGCATTTGCCAGCCGTAGGATGACCTCATCAGAGAAGAACGATCCTATCCACCAACTCGAGTTCCTGTCATTGAAGTGGGCGATTATAAAAAAATTCCATGATTATCTATATGGTGCTCGTTTCGCCGTGCATACAGACAACAACCCACTGACATATGTACTCACCACTGCAAAGCTCAATGCAACTGGGCATTGTTGGTTGTCAGATCTGTCAGTGTACAACTTCGACATCATATACAGACCTGGGCAGAATAATGTTGACGCAGACCTCCTATCAAGAATGGAGCACAGAGAAGGGGACTTGGACAGGGAAAGCATACCCCAGTCCAGTGAGAAATCAATCTGCCAGCAGGTTGGTGTCCTTGGCTCCTCCCAAGCCTTGCACAGGTATGCAGAACAGCTGGGAGCCTCGCCTGAGCGTGTGCCAGACGTATACGCTTTCCCAACAAGCGTGTACACAAACCCTCTGGGTCATCGGTCCAGACAAGAACTCATCGTGGCTCAGCACCAGGATCCTGTGATAGGAGCAACGGTTCATGCAATGCAGCAGGGTGAGTGGCCTAGAGATGAAGAACTTTCTCCTGAGCTCTCGTCCATGAAAAAACAAATAGGGAAGTTTATCATGAAGAATGACCTCCTTCACCGCCTGAGCAAGAGCCGCTCAGGAGAGAGCACTGAGCAGCTAGTGCTACCAGCTGATTTCAGACCAGTCGTCTTGAAATCCATGCATGATTCAAATTGAGACAAATTCCTTGTGTGTTTTGGACATACTTGGCAAATAAAGATGATTCTGATTCTGATTCTGATTCTGATGATTTAAGTCATCTGGGAGTGGAGAGAACTACAGACATGATAAGAAGCCGTTTCTACTGGCCAAAGATGACTCCCAACATTGAGCAATATGTGAGGAACTGTGGAGAGTGCATTCTTTGGAAAAGGCCAAGTCACGAAGCTGCCCCATTCCATCAAATTCTAAGTGCTGGACCTCTGGACCTTGTCTGTATTGATTTCCGGTCAATGGAGCAAGAGTCAAAGGGTATCAGCAATGTGTTGGTCATCACCGACCACTTTACAAGATATGCACAGGCCTTCCCGACCAAAAATCAAAAGGCCCTCACAGGGTGGCATGGCGGAAATCAGACAGTGTGAGTGGCAGTGAGGACTCCACCCGGTGATAGCAAGGTGGGTCCATGCTATGGCGGGGTTGTGCTTCTTGAGCCAGGGAATTCCGAGGACTAACGGGGTCTCAGGGGAAGATATAATGAATAATGAAATGTCCTCACGGTGGTCTCCTGAAATGAGTAATGTAAACGGAGCTGTTTGATGGGTGACAGGGGAGATGAGTCGCGCCATCCAGGGCAGTGACTTTTTTGGGTGACTGGAGTCGTTCAAGAGGGAGTTGGAGCTGATGTGCCAATCCCTCGTGAATAAAATTATCATCTGCGCCTGAGTCAATGAGGACAATAACGGGTGTGTTGTGAACGGAACCAAGAATACATGCGGGAACGGTCATACGGAAGCTTGGGGGAGTGGTGGTTTGGCTCACCACGGTGCTCTCGGGTCATGGTGAGCCTGTTCTTTTGGTCTCAAGGGGCATGTGGAGATGATGGCCTGATTTACCGCAATAAATGCACAGTCGCTGACGTTCCTGGGGGTCTAACCTGGTGTTGCCGAGTTGCATGGGTTCATCTGGTGCAATGGGTCTCTTGCTTCCTACATACCCACCACTCTCTCTCACCGGGACCTGTGAGTACTCAATCCATAAAATTTGTGCACGAAGAACATCAGGCCTGCTACGTTTGTTGGATTGTGGTACGAGTACCTTGTGAGTGTCTGTGAGTGAGTGTGTGTGGGCACACATTTCTTTGTTTATTTGATACTTGGTGTTCGATGCCATAATCACAATTGACCCTTTACTGTTTTGAAAGCCATATCTTTATTAATTTCATGAATTGGGTGTATTAAGAATAAATTTTTTGGGCTTGATTTTACAATGGATCCCAAGTTTTGAACCTGTAGTCTACATTGTTTTCCAAAATACTGTGGCATTGTACATATAGGTTTCTTACAAATTAATAAATATTTTTTGTGTTTAAATTTAATTCATGTCATAGATATACGTAGAATCACACCATTCATAATTAATAGGGGTTTAAAAAGTATATAACCATTTCAAAAGTGTAAACTGTCACTTTTGTCAGACAAAAGTTAAGTATGTGGGTCACATTGTCTCTGCTGATGGTGTCGCTGCAGATCCTGATAAGATAAAAGCTGTCACCACCTGGCCCAGACCCACCAACCTTAAGGCACAACAATCATTCCTTGGCTTCTGTGGATATTATTGCAGATTCATCAACAACTACTCAGACATCGTCTGTCCATGCATTGATTACTGCCACTGTAAACGCTGTTTTCTTTTCCACCGATACTCCTTCCTTTTCACTTTGCCCCTTGCCGACTGCTTTGGGGTTTTGTCCTTTGGTTTTATTGTGTCCTTTTCTGGGACTTCAGGGCCTTCATCATCATCACTACTATCTGGGTTTTCCCCTTCATCATCATCACTGCTATCTGGGTTTTCCCCAATCCTTGCAATAGGACTCCATTCCTCCTCCCTCTCATCATCTTCCCCGAGCTGCTCCATGTCACTTGAATTCCCATCCATAATCCTCTTCAGAGCATCTTCAACAAAGTATTTTTGCCATCTAAAAATACACATGCACACAAAAAAACTGATTATTCTGTATTTTTTCCTTGAATTGGTCAGTTTTTTTTGTGAAAATCAGTCAGCAAATGAAATCGCAACACCCAACTAGTCATCAATCATCATGATACAGCAAGTTGCATATTTATTTTTGTGCTCAAAATGTACCAAATTATGTCATTTAAACATTTAATTAGTTTACTTTAAAAATAAAAAAAAACTGTATGTTGCTTGAAATAATGCATAATGCATAATAATGCATGAAATACAATAAAATGACAGTTGACTGATTTAGAGTTATATGACCTTAAATACCTGCCGTATCAAATTTGATACGTCATTTTCAACGGTTTTATTAAAAAAATATATTATGAAATATTAAGTAATTTCACATTGCATCAACCCAGTAACTGTTCCTATTGATGCTTCACAAAAAAAAAATAAAACATTTCTTACCTTAACTGTTTCAGAATTGACAAAGATCTTCAAAAACCACCTGTGTCTCATTCCTTAGTAATGGCGATCTGGTAGCATCACTGGAAACCCCTCAAGTGAGCAAATTACTTGGTGGATTATTCTTGCACTGCATGTACCTAATTGTATACATCAGGTTTTTCAGGGAAGAAAATTGTCACTTATTGTTATTAGGTCAATACATACTAGTTCCATTGGTACTTAATTACTTATTTTAGTGACAAAATGTCTTGTTTTAATAATTTTCTACTTGATTTTGAGAAGTTCATTTTTTCCAATGTTAATTTCTGAGAGAATAATGCATGAATCTTTATTGCAAAATCCAAGCAACTCTACGTACATGGGTACCTACAAAATTGTACAATTTGGTGATGATTCAGCGGCACGGTGGCCGACTGGTTAGAGCGTCAGCCTCACAGTTCTGAGGAGCGGGATTCAATCCTCGGCCCCACCTGTGTGGAGTTTGCATGCTCTCCCCGTGCCTGCGTGGGTTTTCTCCGGGCACTCCGGTTTCCTCCCACATCCCAAAAACATGCATGAATTGGAGACTCTAAATTGCCCGTAGGTGTGAATGTGATTGCGAATGGTTGTTTGTTTGTATGTGCCCTGTGATTGACTGGCAACCAGTTCAGGGTGTACCCTGCCTCCTGCCCGATGATAGGTGGGATAGGCTCCAGCACGCCCGCGACCCTAGTGAGGAGAAGTGGCTCAGAAAAGGGATGGATGGATGGATGGATGGGTGATGATTCAAATGAGGATTGCTTCGACATGGCAGACGTCTGGTTTTTACTGATTTCTAATCCAGTTAATATATAAGATTTTTCATTGTGGTTGTAGTTCGTACTGGGATAGGACCATCCTGCATCAAGAAGTGTTTAATGTATATTTTTTTGCCATCTAGCAGCTAAATCAGGCATCTGACAAGTATTGTATTAGAATTAACCGTGCAGGTCACATCTCTGATGTTGTTGAAAGTGTTTTTTTTAATTTAAATTTATTTTTAATTTTTTTTACCTGTGTATGGGGTGCAAAGGGAAGAACTCCTTAGTTGAGGAAGATTGATAGTGTATGGCTGAACAGGAAACAAACTTGGCAGACAGTGACGCTTGGAGCTTTGGCCGTGAGAGTTTCCACTGACAGTTTGCTGTAATGACCCTCTCGGCAGGGTGAAGATTTTGTGGGGAGTGGGAGAACGAATGTGGGGGTGAAGGGTGGCGGCAGCGGGTGACACGTACAAGGGAGGAGGACAGATGCCAGCCGAAACTGTGGGAGGGGAATGAGCTTCTCTCCAGCCTCCAGGGGACTAACACTCCAGCCACATTACTGTCATATTGGAGTGCCTTCTGGCCACACAATGGCCCAACAGCTACTTTGACTCCCCACTGTCTGTTCAGTCAGCCAGTGACAGCTTCTACTTGGGCCACTTTTACAGAATCAAAGATAAAAATTTCTAAGTAAAACAAATGCTACCCCGCAAAGTCTTAATCTATGTTGTGATTCATCTGAAAAATGATGCTGAGACATTCTTGATTGAGAATAAAGGAAAGAAAGACGGATGAATCACATTTGCAGGAAGAATGCATTAGGATGACACATTTGTGTTTCAGCAGCTGTGGAGTGTTGAAGAGGCCACGCAGAGTGACAGGAAGTGAGAAGAGACGAGAGAAGGTGACTGACCGAGAGAGAATGACAAAGACCGAGCAAGCGGGGAACATAGAGAAAATGAGCGCAATGGAGGAAAGAGAGACAGAGGAATCAATGGCGGACTGTCTGATAGATGCTGTGTATGGGGGTCATTATCGGCCAATGGGTGTCTCTAGCATGGGATAGCAGGAAATGTGACAGGTAATTAGGAGGTGGTGATTTAAAGGGAGAAAAGCAAGCCATGGCTACAGGCAACACATTCAATAGACACAACAAATAAGTCAATAGAATAGACAATGCCGGCATGCTCGGTGTACATATCCACCACTAACTCAATTACAGCACGAGTCCTGTCAAATCACGATGGGCTTCGCAGCCGTGTTCGTCTCCTGTCCTTATGCATGTGCGACTTGTGAGCTTAGACCAATTGGTAACTCCACCTGTGTGTGTGCGTGTGTCTGTGTGTGTGTGTGTGTGTGTGTGTGTGTGTGTGTGTGTAAATAACAGCAGCCAAGCAAAGCAAAACAAAAAGCAAAAGAGTTGCATGCATTCACAAAGGTGACTGCTTAGAATTTTGTTTGTTTTTTAATGGTGGACTGGATATTTAATAAGCTATTCCCCCAATCCGTTTCTGATTGCTTCTTCCTGAAGTCTAAAATTCAGAATACTCTCGCATATATAGGTGAATACGTTTGTGTGCTAAAAGAGTATAAATATTTTGAGGCGGTAATGGTTGACTGGCTGTCATTTCAGATCAACCTCCTCCATATCTTCCTTGTTGCAGGTTTGGATGTTTGACTGCCTCTTTGCTTATCTGTCCAAGGGACTGTGGGTCTGTTTGCCTATATGCTTGTTTGTCCGTACGTCCGTCCCTCAATCCTAACCAAACTGGCACATTGCCTGCCCTGTGCCACATGATTAGCCTGGAAGCAGGGGTGAAATTGATTTGAAGTGGCCTTAAAGCATATGAAAGATAGATGCAGCCACTTGAATAGTCTTAGCCTTCACTCCTCTCAAATGTGCCTCCTGCCCATCTACTTTTCCACATTTGCAATACAGTATAGAAGCAGAGTTCAATTGTGGAAACTTGTTCATGTTCAGCCAGCTTGATCCAGTTTTTTTATTGCCCATTTTGATGAGCTTGTGTATATTGTGGACTCAATGTACTCTTATGGCTTTATGACATAAAGCTGCCAGTAACTGAGCTGACATAGCAACAGATTGAAAATATGGTCCAAATTTAGTGTTCTTCTCCTTTTTAAACAAAAACTAAAATACACAATTTATTCATAGGACACATGCAATTACATTACAGTGGTTTTAATTATTGCTGCAACACAAAAGCACTTTTTCTAAGAACCACTTCCATTACAAACACTTTTAGACAACCCTACACACAAGTGGATTAAAACTATCTCTCAAGCATAAACAATGCAAATATTCCAATATTAATCTAAACGCAACGGTCTAAAATGCTGGTTGCACTATATTGGTGTGCTTCAAGTGGCACTAAGCAGGCCCAAAAAAATGGCATCTAAATTTGACACATCACAGAGAAGAGTAATGTTAGCAAGACTGCCAAATTTGAAAGAATAAAACAAATCGCTAAGTATATAAAATCAGGTTTTAAAACTTGAATAATAAGGGCCACCTCTCAGCTCTCAGACGCTGTGGGCGTGTTAAATGGATGCGCCAAAAGGAATCAAACATACTGAGGGGGTGATACCTTATACAATGTCAAATCATATTAGGAGGCTCAACTTCAACAGTGAATGGTTATTGTGGACTATAATCATAAAAATAAGCACACAAGTCAACTTACCCTCATTGTTGGTGACAAAATGTCACAGCCGAACATGGGACCTGACGACAGCGGCACGGTAGAAGGAAGCCCAGGTAGTGAGACAGTTGGCACTGCCCCATTCACTTGTATCAAGTTACCCACGAAGCCATGTTGTCTCTGGTGAAAGTTGACAAAACTATCCATCGTAAAATGCGCACTGCAGAGACACATTGATGTTCAGCTCACCATCCGCGTTTGTCTTTAAAAATCCATCGCATTTTTATTGCTTCATTTTTCAGGAGCTTAAAAAAATGTTACCAAGCTGTTCTGAAAATTGCATCCAGCGAAGACGCATTTTCAGGGGGTAGCCATCGTTAGCTTGCTGACTGCACTGGCGCTTGTTATGGAAGCTAAGCACAGTTAACACTCAACTGAGCTGCCAAACGAAATTACATCACTGTACTTATAAAGTGGGGGAGGGAACTCGCACAAGAAAGTATATGACATTTTCAGCACATCAAACACATTTAATGTATTTAGAAAAATAACAACAACAGATATCTGCTTAGAACCCCTTTTAAGACCACCTAACAAAGGACTCCATACATTAAAGTCTCCTTGAGTCATTCCAACGCCATCCTTGTGGTGAGCGTGCTACCTTTATAGAAGGGGTGTCCCGATCCAATCTTTGAGATCAGATATTGGTGCGATGTCAGTAAAAAACAAGGATCGGATCAGACTGGAGCTAAAATCTCAGATTTTACCACTCTTATACAAGCAGTCCATTCGATGCTTTGTTCCAGCACTTCTATCCAGCAGCGCCCGGACGGCGTGCAGAGCCCACGTGACCACAACAACAGGTTGATAAGGTGCTAACATAGTAGCAAGGAGTAAGAGTGAATGTTACTTGCATTTATTTATTTGTCATTTATTGATACTCCAGTTGAAGTTCACTCTAAAAATAAATACACATAACAAAAGAATTGCACCTATTTAATGTTCAAATACATCACGGACTTGGTTTCTTCATTTTTGTTCCAAAACCTCGCTAGCTCACAGCTAACACACAATAAGCGTCAAACTCACTGCACTTATATCTCTCAAAATAATGATTATTGGTACACATAAACATGTATAAACAGGAGATATAACAATACTCACAGACATATATTCTTCGAACTCTGTGAAAAACGAGTAAAATTAACAATATTTGAGTGGGACTTCTACGTTCTTTGTAACTGCAAGTTCATTGCATGCACCACACTGCCCCTCATAGGTCAAGACGTACAAAGCAGGAACAGCGATCCCAATGAAGGGACATCCAAACAGGGGCAGTACAAGCACCTTTTTTGTTCTCTGTTTGAGTAATATCACTTGATCAAGCCTTTTCTAACATTTCATCCATCCATTTTCCTAACCGCTTCTCCTCACTAGGGTCCCAGATCTATCTTCGAGCAGGAGGCGGGGTACACCCTGAACTGGTCGCCAGCCAATCGCAGGGCACATAGAAACAAACAACCATTCACGCTCACATTCACACCTACGGGCAATTTAGAGTCTTCAATGCATGCATGTCTTTGGGATGTGGGAGGAAACCGGAGTAAACGGAGAAAACCCATGCAGGCACGGGGAGAACATGCAAACTCCACACAGGCGGGGTCGGGATTTGAACCCCGGTCCTCAGAACTGTGAGGCAGATGTGCCTAACATTTCATATTAACACAAAATAAGTATGTATAATTATTATATTTATTTTGGATTGGACCGATATTAGTATTGACCAAAACTCAAGGCTGCAATATCTGTATCTAAATGAAACCCTAAATGAAAAAGTTGGATCGGGAAATCCCTAATTAATAGACGTCATAAATATTACTGCCACAATCATTCACTAATCTAAAATGGACAATTTTCATTTACTTCTAGTGCGTTGCAATTGGCTGACAGCCAGTCTTGGGTGTACCAAGCCTCTTGCCCAAAGTCACCTGGGATAGACTACAGCTCTCCAATGACTCAAATGAGGACAAGCGCTATAGAAAATGGATGCATAGATAAACTATTCGAGTCCTGCTTCTACAGCCTTCAACAAACCTTACGTCTCCCTGTGAATACCATATATGGCACCATATTCACAAAAAAAGCAATGCTTTTCATGCGTGTATGCATGTTTGCCCAGCATGTGTGACTTCGACTGAGTCATTTAAATACTGCATACTGAAGACACTGATAACAGTCACATTTTTAAAATGTCATTTTATGATGATGAAAAGAGACATGCATACACACAAATACTGCTAAGGCATAATCCCAAACACCAAAACAAAAACAAAGAAGCACATAGCTGAAAGCGGGTATTTTGGGGCAGGGAGCCAGTCACAACTATGTCACTACACAGCAGCAGATGTTCCCATTCATTGCTTTCACTCCCAAATATTGCCAAATAAATAATAACATTTAGCCATATTTGGCCTACATAGTGAATTATTTCCACATCCCAGTTGGAAGTTTTATTGATCATTCTGCCCAGCAAATAAATAAAAGTCAAGTCAGCACTGTTGATTCCACCCATAAAAATGCAGGCGTGTGCTCTATTGCACATTAAATGGATACAATGTTGGAAATTCATTTCAGATTAATTAATCTCGATAATGGGAGATGTGTATGTATAAAACAAGTAGGGCATCCAGCAGTGAATTTTCTTTTTTTGTCAACTCTGCACACATACCGTATGCATGCGCTGGCAATGCACGCACACACTCAGTCATGACAGGATGCAGCTAATCTCATTGTGATTAATGCTAAAGAAAAATCTCAGATCCCTGCTTTAGCACAATGCAATCAGCTCCACTCAGAAATGAGATTTCTGCCCAGGCTCCAATCTTTGTATCAATCATCTCAGCCTGAATACACCAATCAAAATGTCTTGTTTCAGTGGCAACTAATGGAAGTCAGTCAAATTATTGCCTACGAAATTTGACTTGGAAATGGAAATGGGAGGAAAAGAAACAAATAGCAAACGAATGTCAGTTATTCTTGATGAGGACACTGATTGTGGCAATTTCCCCAACCTAATGCCGTCTGTCAAAATTCAGATAAGAGGCTGCAAAATGGAAGAGCGAGACAGTTTTGTTGGAGCATTTGAAGAGCACTTTGCTGTGACACGCTGCACTGTCTCCCCATTAGGCAAAGAAATGCCCTTCAGTGGAACTTTGAAGATAATTAAACACATAATGGATATCACTGTCACTCTCCGACTTGTTTGCTCATTTGTCTAAGTGTGGCTGCTGCAATTGAGACCCTATTAAAAGGGAATAAATTGCTTGGTTACTAAGTCATTTCACCATCTAGAAAATGTGTGTGTGCATGTGTGTCTTGCTATCATATACATAATTAGGAGTTCTCTATATCATGAACAATTGATTAATTTCCTTTATCAAGTCATTATTTGGGGCAGCACGGTGGAAGACTGGTTAGCACATCTGCCTCACATTTCTGAGGACAGAGGTTAAAATCCCAGCCCCGCCTGTGTGGAGTTTTCCTGTTCTCCCCGTGCCTGCGTGGGTTTTCTCCAGGTACTCCGGTTTCCTCCCACATCCCAAAAACATGCGTGGTTGGTTGATTGAAGACTCTAAATTGCACGTAGGTGTGAATGTGAGTGCGAATCGTCGTTTGTTTATATGTGCCCTGCGATTGGCTGGCAACCAGTTCAAGGTGTACCCCGCATCTCGCCCGAAGATGGCTGGGATAGGCTCCACCACGCTCGCGACCCTTGTGAGGATAAGCGGTCCAGAAAATGGATGGATGAATGGAAGTCATTATTTGGAAAAGTAAAAAATACCAAGTGGGTTTGCCATTACCAAACTACAGGGTGTTGTGTTCTTATATTCTTTCTCTAAAGCCTATAGCAAAATATTGGAGTATGCAGACAAAAACATTGGAATAGAAATGAGCGTTGATTCCTCATTTGTAGCTAAGAGTATTCATTCTAGTTCTGCAAGATGTTGGAGTGGGATATTTTTGGGCATTCAGCCAGAGGAACATTTGTTAGGTTGGCTTGAGCGAAGGCTTGGCTCACAGTCCCTGTTTTAATTCATTTAAAAAGTGATGGGGGCATGCCCATGCTGGAACAAAAAAGGGCCTTGCCCAAACATTGGAAGTATCCAAAATGACACAAAGAAAAACAAATAGAATTACAAATAAGGGAGAAACCACAGGGTCTATCTTAACTGGAGATATGAAAATCAAATACTTAAGTGATGGGTGTCATGGGGTTACAAAACGTGTTCGCATGCTCTGTCCTTCAACATCTATTATTCTCCTCCATCCATTTCACGAATAGATATTTGTTTCCTTTAAATGAGTGAATTAGAAATCCAGTTCTGTTCTCTAGTTTTTGATACACATTATATGAATATTATATATTATCTGCGTATGCTACCACAGATTAAACAGCTTTGTGCATTATTTTATGCCTATAATAGTACTACTACTACTACTACTGCTAATAATAATAATAATAATCAGTACCTGTACATCAAATGTATAAGTAGACACATAACTAGTAAATAGTACATAACAGAAACAAAAACTTTAGAACCCAAAATAAGCTTAACCATGTTTTATATGGGACTCATACTTTATTTTACAGTTTTAATTTTTCAGGCGTATCTGTCCTTCTCATCTCTTTGCTCTCTCTTCCTCTCCATCTTTCATCCATTTATGTTGATGCGCTCCAGAGGCCTAGGGACCCAATGTCAAGCTTGTCTTTCTTCTTCTCTTCATCACTTTCATCTCACCTTTTTGTGCCCCACCACTACCACCACCACCCCATTCCCTCTCCGGTCTTGGCCTTTCACGCTCCGAGGAGCAGCATGAGGTGGAAAGGCCTCCAATGCAGCTGACTGATTACTGTAATTCATACACTTTAATTAGCTGCACAAACCATTAGCCACAATTAGACTATTACAGAACGTTCTGTGGCCACAGCTAGCATGGAAATTGGCTTTATCTGCTTTTGGGGGGGTGAAGGCAGGAAAAAAAGGTAACGCGACAATGGAGCAAGAGGGTAAAACATATACATGTATAGCTTAACATCACAGTGCATGTATGAGGTACAGTAACACAATTTTAAAAGCCCCTATGTGTGTAAGAATAAAGAAAACTACACAGATGACACACTATTTTAATTTCAGTTCAAGCTTAATAGGCTCCATTAATCTGAACGTTTTATCTGTTAAACAGAAATGTATGATTTATTGCCAATGACATCTACACGCATTCACATCATCTAAATCTTCATTTTTTTTCACGTTTGACTGACAGTCATGTGACAATACATGCATCTGTACATTTCCCCTATCACGCTAGTGTAAGTATGAATCACCAGATCAATTGTGTCACACTTGTTCCACAAATGGCAAAGTGAGTTGTAGCAATGCGGTTATGCTTGCCATATCAGTTTGATATGCAAAACATACACATCACCCACATGACTGTTGGTATTACATGCTGTGTGTATGTGTGTGTAGGTGTGTGCGTCTTGTGTGTGTGTGTTTGAAAAGGTTTCACCTTTTAAAACTATGCCCACATTGACCCTTGTACATTGACTTTTTTAATGTTATAGTTGAGCTACATTGCTATTGCTGTAAGTGAAGACACAATTGTTGCGTTAATGGCTAATAGAGTTAATGCCTCCAATAAACTCTGTCATGCGAGAAGAAGAAGCCCTTCAGCACTGACGGCATGGCTCAGTGCCTCCACCTTCAATCTATACGTCTGAAAATGGCACAACACCACAGGAAGAATGTTTGGAAGAAGCTGGATTTATTTCATGCCACTTTTTAGCATTGTATTGGAAAATAAGACTTCAAGACAAAAAGAAGAATAAAAACATGTTTTGCGATGGTTTATTTTTTGACTCTATGATGAGTCACCACATAGTGAGAATTACCATGCAAAGCCATTTCCAACTGAGAGACATAAAGTCAGTTTAGCAACACATTGCTACATCTGCGCAGCAAGCAGAAGCAAGCAAGAGACTTTGGAAATGTTTGTCCAGCATTTGGCATGGTTGTGTCCTGCTATCAAAACTGTTGGGTTTACTAAGAGCCATCAGCAAAAGTGACTCCAACTTGCCCTGTTCTCACATGGCTACACTGCAATTGCCTGCTCCAGTGAAGCCTATTGCAGTGTGGGGAAAGGTCTTCTCTTTCATGGACACACAGAGACACACACAGACACACACACACACCCTGACACATACTTATACACACTCACTTTTGCATTTGGCTGATTCACTTTACTGAAGCCTACAGACTGCATGATTTATCTGAGCCAATAAGTTGCACCTTACTGGGTGTTGCAAACTCACTCCAGCTCCTCCAACACTTCAGTCCGATCAGCCATTACTCTCAGGGCTAACATAAGGGCAGAGTACAACTTGATTTTTTTTCTACACTAACCAGGAACTAACAGATCATGACCACTGAGCTGGACTGACAACATCTTCAAAGCTAATGAGTCATTTTTCAAGAATTACTTGAAACATGATTTGAAATCCATGTTTCTTTTCTTTTCTTTCTTTTTTTGTCCTGTTCGGCTGTTAGGTTAAGCAGAATGGAAAATCTGTATCCCTTTTATGCCGGAACAGTTTTACTGTGTCACAGTGGCGTTTAAATCTTCCGCTGTGGTATTATAATTGAGGTTTATTGAGAATCAGACTTGATCAGTCGGACAGAACAATGTTTCTCGAAGGGAGAGAGAAACAAAGACAAAAGACAAAGCAAGGAGCAGCCGTGGGCCATGAGAGGTCAGCCCCAACACCAAGCAGTCATCCAGCCCGGGGGCCCGGCCTAAGGAGCACCGCCATGCAAGTAAGCGAGACCCACCTCCCCCCATGTTACTATGACTGCCAGGTCATAGTAACCCAGTGGGACCCAGGAATCAATGTTTCTAACTTCTACCTTTAGAAGTCTTATGTCAATCTCTTATTTAAAGTGTTCAGTTCAAATATTTTTAGAACAGAAATATTGAGTTAATTTCAAAATCAGCCTTTGTAGCTCTTATTTCAAAATAAACCTTCTTAGCAAAACCTTCAACAATGATTAGAGCTATTTTTCTCAATAGCTCAATGGCTGGCACGGTGGATCTTAGTGCATGCTAGTGCATCTGGCTCACAGCCAACATGTTTCTTGGTTCCCATCTCAGTTCCAAAGTTTATATGCAGAGTTTGTTTGTTCTCCCATGTGGGTTTTCTATGTATACTTTTTTTCTTCACATTGCACATACAGTAAGTGTAAATGTGGCATTGTCTGTCTACAGTATGTGTGCCCTGTGACTGACTGTTAAACAGTCCAAGTCCCTGCTGCTCAGTCGAAATAGCCTCCACCTCACATGTAACCTTGAATAGGATAATTTAGAGGTGTAAATATATTTTTTGTGTGTTCATTACATTTTTTGAGGTTTAAATGTACTTTTTTGTGTTATGATCAGTGAAAAAAAACCTATTTTATTACCACTCCAAGATACGTATCTTGTGACTGAGCAAGATTGTATCACTTGAATTACGACTTACTTGAACCTATTAATGACTAGACTCGACTTGCTTGAAACTTGGTGGTGACTCGACTTGCTTAATTTTTTTCCACACTAACCTGGGACTTAACTTAGACTTGAAGGTTACGACTTGAGACTTGCTTGTGACTGACACATATGTACAAAATGTACACATCTGCAAAATGGAAAGAGAAAAAAATTGCTGAATATGTTTCCAATTACTAACATCTCAATTTGAACATCCTGTATGTCTCAACTCTTCTCTGCTCCTATCTTGCCCCCCAGCCACCTGTGATGTGAGCAGAAGAGAGAAGTACTGTATGTAGCAAGCCTATAACCAAAGTAGGCATCCATGCTTCAGAGCTGTCAGCTCCAATAGCCATCAATTCAGTATGAAAGCAAATGCATTGTCAGTTGTTGTCTCATGTCCTGGTGATACATTTTATTGTCTGTCAGATGAGCATAGCATTGTTCAGGGCAAGTTAAATATGTACTCTCATGGAATTGACAGCTGAAATACCTTTTAGCATACTTCTAATTGCACCCAATGAACTGGCTGACACTGTACATAACCACCCTCAGAGTGTAAATAGGGCATTGTTAAATGTAGTTGATTATGTGAAAATTGTCCTCACTGGAATGGCAAATGTAAATAATGACGTTTGCTTGACAATGCAGATGCTTTTTTCTTTGCAAGTGAAATTCAGAACTCTTTGATGTTGTTTGATTAGAACCCACTCTGATAGCTGGGCATTCATTACCTGACCACATAGCTCTGGATTTATGAACTTTGGATTTCCACGGCGGCACGGTGACCGACTGGTTAGAGCGTCAGCCTCACAGTTCTGAGGTGCGGGGTTCAATCCCTGTCCCCGCCTGTGTGGAGTTTGCATGTTCTCCCCGTGCCTGCGTGGGTTTTCTCCGGGCACTCCGGTTTCGTCCCACATCCCAAAAACATGCATTAATTGGAGACTCTAAATTGCCCGTAGGCATGACTGTGAGTGCGAATGGTTGTTTGTTTCTATGTGCCCTGCGATTGGCTGGCAACCAGTTCAGGGTGTACCCCGCCTCCTGCCCGATGACAGCTGGGATAGGCTCCAGCACGCCCGCGACCCTAGTGAGGAGAAGCGGCTCAGATAATGGATGGATGGATGGATGGATTTCCACGATAAAAACATCTAAGAAATAGTGTTATAACACAGTAACTCACTTATTAAACTACTGAAATTTTTTAAGGCAATATTGCTTTTTAAATTTTTGAATATTGTTGTCTTGTCAGTATGCTTGTATTGATTTCCCTGGTTTCTTTCAGTCCTGGTTGTTTCATTGTCATTTGCAGTCTGTTACTGAAAGTCATGTATCGCTCATCATGTTTGGTTTTATGCCATGTTAAGTTTACGCCAGGTGTTTCTTTGTTTCTTTGAACCTTGTTTTTGATGCTGTTGTTAATTTAGTATTTAGTTTCCCCTAGGCTTTGTTTGCCTCTTTTGAGTTTTTGAAAATAAAACCTTTTTGAGAGTTGTCCTGCATTGCCTGCTTGCTTTGCTGCTTTGGGGTCCAACATGTTGCAAACCCTGACAATTTCAAGCATATTTTTACAGGTACTTTGATTATGTGCAGTTATTTTCTGTCATTCATACACAAGAGTTATTTGAATTGTATTATAAACAATGCAACAATGACGAAATTAACTAGCGGTAACCAATAGCATAAATTGATTCACCTCAGGGATGAAAGTGATAGCTGGGGCTACTGCTTTTGCATTCTACAGAAAAAAAGTATTTGAATGTGGTATGACTTATCAAGGCCATAGTTGTTAGTATTTGCATAATGATAAAACTGCCAATTAACTGTTCAGCCTTTGACTAAACTTTTGTCTCACCTTGAATTTGTTATCATTATATATTAGGGAGATTCCACTAGCTTATCATACATTAAGAACCAAAGTTAAGTTCCTAACCCAATGGTGGGCTTGCCACACATTAACATTGCGGTCATTGGAAGGGCAGATGCTACTGAAGGGGAGATAATTGGTGGTGAGCTGTCTGAAATGCATAATTAGACAGTACAAGACACTCCTACTTTTCTCTTTTCCCCTGCTGCTCTGCCTAGTTACAGGGTGATCTGAGCAACTTACAATGAGCTTTGATCTGGGTTAAAGTTTTCTAAGCCCTTTCAGATAGCATCAATTTGCTTCAACATGCATCACTCTTGTGCTGTCTCATCTGGCACAGTGTGGCTATCTGCAAAATGTTCGACAGCATGCTGCAGGAGGTGTTACTTCGCTTCCTTTTTTTTTCTTTATTCTTCCCAACTCATGCCACTTTGTGATATCTGAGCTACATCGTTGATATTTACCCCTTAACATCATTATTATTTCTGAGCTCCTCAGGGAACATCATCTCAAACACAGAGAATGCCCGGACTCCTCCTTTTTGCAATATAGCTTCATTAAATCCAGTTTCATGCTATGAAATGTACGCCAAACACACAGAATCCAATTCGTTAAATAGCAATGCTGTGCTGTCGAGCAATTCATTGACCAAAGATTTTAGTGGTGACTAAAAATATGCATGTGCAAGTGATTTCTTCCCGGTTTCGAATATGATATGCAAATGGTTTTGAAATATGCTAATGGTTTTCCATTTATGATTTCTGGCAGGAAGAGGCCCACAAGGGTTTGATCTACGTCAGCTGAACACGCTCAAGACTGTAGAGATGATTGTGGACTTCAGGAGGCATCCTTCGCCACAGCTGCCCCTCACACTGTCCAGCTGCCTTGTGTCAACCATTGAGACCTTCAAGTTCCTGGGTATTACAGTTTCTCAGGACCTGAAGTGGGCGATCAACATCAGCTCCATCCTCAAAAAGGCCCAGCAGAGGATGTACTTCCTGCGGCTTCTGAGGAAGCACGACCTGCCACAGGTGCTGTTGAGGCAGTTCTACACAGTGGTCATCGAATCAGTCCTGTGTTCTTCCATCACAATCTGGTTTGGTGCTGCTACAAAAAAGGACAAACTCCGACTGCAACGGACAATCAAAACTGGTGAAAATATAGTCTGTACCCCAACTCACCCTTGAGGACTTGCACACTGCCAGAACTAAGACAAGAGCGTGCAAAATCCTCTCGGACCCTCCACATCTTGGTCACCAGCTCTTCCAGCTTCTTCCCTCAGGTAGGCGCTAACGAACAATGCAAACTAAAACCAGCAGACATTCCAACAGCTTCTTCCCTCTTGCCATCAACTTCTTAAATAGCTAACTTACAATTCCATTGCAACATGCTGCCAATTTTTTTGTCTTGAGTTTGTTGTCACATTTCTGTCGGGCCAATTATACATACTCGTGCACTCACTGTAGTAGTACCGCCACGCTGCACTATTTGCATATCTGTTGTTGACCAATACTGGCTACTCATGCCAGAGTAGCATCTGCACCACTTGCACACTGACTGAGGAGTATCTGCAACATTTGCACAATAGACATTGTCCCAGATTATTGCACTACTAGTCACTTTAAACTGCGTACATTCCTTGAAGTCTCGGCGCCCTTTGCACAATGGTCATTGCACCGGACTAATGCAATAGTCATTCAAACTGCTCGAGGACTCTGCATCTTTTTGCACATTTGTCAAAAAAACAAAAACAAAAAAATTGTTCCGGCATTACCAGATTACTAGCAACCTTTTATTGTTCAGCGACTGTTTTTCTCAATGTCTTTATGTCTCGAAAGTGTTCTCTGTCAATTGACTGTCTGTTGTCGTACTAGAGTAGCTCCAACTATCGGAGACAAATTCCTTGTGTGTTTTTGTGGATATACTTAGCAAAATAAATATGATTCTGATTCTGATTTAATGTCATCAGATGTGACCCTTGCATCATGGCACATTGCCATTGAAGCCTCTCCCCAGTCCCATAACCAGCAGCATGACTGTAATGACGGAGATTTAGGAGAACCCGACGTCATTTGATCCATTACAAGTGATCTCAACTAGACAGACGGGACAGGGATAAAATTGATAAGGAGGAACAGCAAATATTTACATTCTTGTACTTTTAGTAGGGCACTAATTACAAAAATGAGCATATGTAGCAAATGTGTTAGATACAGTATTTGTATATGGATGTGGTATTGTCCTCACAGTAAACTTTTAAAGCTGCATGACACATCATAGTACTAGAGTGTACAGTAAACTTACAGTACAACATACTTCCAATGTTTGTGCCAAGCTCTGAACAGGGAGCAATTTCCCTCCATCACACCCTATGCTCTCCTCTCTCCATCTGTTCCTGGGCCGAGGCAGGCTAAGGAGTCTGGGAGGGCTCCGAGCTGGAACAAGTCTATCTGCAGCAGCAGGCTTGGCCTCAGTGGACACGGAGGAGGCTCACACTGAATGCTCGAGCCCTCTCTTCGCCCGCACAGATGCAGATGACTTCGCTTCGCCTCCGCCTCTCTGCTGCACAATAATACCCTTTTGTAGCAAAGGGCAGAGTCCCAGCTTTGTCCAGTCAACCTTAATTTATGGCACACATATTCTGGATTCACATATTGTTGCTCAAGCTACAAAGAGAGGAGGAAGGGCTTGATAGAGGATTCTTCTTTGTTGGAGAAATGGTATAAATCATTCACCAGAACATGCCATCCACAACCTCACTGGCGCATTGATTTGTTGAACATGAAAGCGCAGTACTGAGTCAGATATAATTTCTTTGCTTCTCTCATCATTATGTTTTACAGATACAGCTTGCTTTAATTGGTGAAGCAGTTTGGCCTAACACTCAAAATAAACAAAATATAAATCTGGAGTCACATCTGGAGAAATTGAAGGAAGAAATATTCTTTATTCACCAGAGGGTAAATTTCCATTCACACTCTTGAGTGTCACCCTGCCTGAGAATGCCGCCCTGGGTGCCCAAATCAAAATCATTGGTTGTTTGTCGTCATTGATGGTGTAGTGGTACATTCGCCTGACTTTGGTGCAGGCAGTGTGGGTTCAGCTCCCACTAAGTAACGGTGCAAATGTGAGTGCAAATGGGTGTCTGTGTCTACTGTGTATGTGCCCTGCGACTGCCTATTGACCAGTTCAGGGTGTTGTCCTACTTTCGCCCGAAGTCAGCTGGGATAGACTCCAGTACCCTGCGACTCTGAACAGGATAAGCGTATTGAGAATGGATGGAGGGATGGACAGATGGTTGTTTGTCTATATGCCCTGCGATTGACATTCCAGGGTTTACCATAGTGATGTTACGGGTTGTGCCGAGTGTTCGAGGCGTGTGTCGAGTAATGAAGGGGGCGTGTCCGCAAAGCGCGTATCGAGGCTTGCTACATTTAGGGGAGGAGCCGAAGTTATAACGTCTGAAGCCTTGCTGTTTGGCTGGGACTGTTATTGAGGCTTATCAATTACATTTGTTGATCAAATACTGCATTTTCCACCGTTTCTTTTTTTATTCAAAGTGAAGGTATTTATTGTCTTCCCAGAAAGTAAGGTACAATAAAACCTCAATGAGAGAGGAAAAAATCCTGTACGCCAATTTATATAATCTTGCTCTTGAATGAATGACTTAAAACAAAAATTACGACAAACTGTTATTTCTAAATAAGCACTTTCAAAATCATCTGCCCTCTTAAGCCTATGCCATTTTCCCAAAGTGACAGAAAAACATTATACAGCCTGCCATACCAGTGATGAACATTTTAAGCACACAGAATTTGTTAAAAAAGAATATATGTTTCACTTTCTGTTGGGAAATTACTTGGTCAAACATTGTTTTGTAATACATAGTCATTCACAAGAGCCTAAAAGACACAAAAATGCAACATGAACTGTGAGGCAGATGTGCTAACCTGTCGTCCACCATGCCGGCCTCCATCATATTGGCGAAAAAACAAATAACAACAAAACATGCCATGCATTATTGTGTCATGTTCATAGTCCTGCAATGGCTCTCTGACATAATAAAGGGAGGAAATTATACTAGAGCAGATGGTGGTGGCTCAGGAGCGATTTATTAAATGCATTATTAATTATTTTCCACATCGTGTGCTCAGTTGGCTTCCTCAGGGATCAACTCTGATAAAGGTATTTGATCCCCAGAGTCTTTAGACTGTTCTTACACACACAGCTGTAAAGTTGCTAAGCAAATTTCAGCAATACAATAGTTATTTCCACAGACAACATATTCACTCTGGAGCTGTGTAAACCATTAGCATTTGGTAATATATGGCATGAGAAGTGAAGTATTTTATTTTGTGTCAACTCAGGACTTTCTTTGTGAACTTTACATGTTCCTCTGTGAGTGTGAAGGTTTACGTTGTACAACCACCAACCGCCACAGTCCAAAACCATTATTAAATCACCTGAAGACTTAAATGTCCTTAAGTGTTAATGTAAGTGTGAATGGTAGTCTTTCCAGTTTAGGGTGTACACCACCTCTCACCCAAGTCACCTGAGACTCCAGTTTCCATGTGATGGATGAATAATATGTCTTCACCTATCCCCACTGGCTGAGAGTGATTTTTAGCAGAATATATTATTTTCAAATAATCCTTGTATGTGAATTAGTTGGGGCGTGATTCAGATTTGTTATGGAGTGTTGGTATTAGTACACAGAGCTCATACAAGGACAGTGACCAGATAGTGCATTTTGAAAGTATTATAGTTAATTTGTTTTGTTTTGTCCTGTTCAGCTGTTAGGTCAAACAGAAAGGAGGATCTGTATCTCTTTCATGCCGGAACAGTTTTACTGTGCCAGAGTGGAGTTTTTAAGCTGCCACTATGATTCTTTGTCTTTTGAAGGTTTTTTTATTGAAAATTTCAGTCTGACAGAACTAAGTTTTAAAGGGGAGTGACAGAAATAACAAAGGGGAGAGACAGTGAAAACATAACAAAATAATATAGGAAGAGAAGATAATAAAAGACAGGACATTAGCTGTAATAAAGATGAGGAAAGTAAATCATTATACTATATGCCTAGTACAATGACACATTAGCATTGAGGGTTGCATGAGGCAGTAGTGTTACACTCTTTGAAGGAAGATCAGGGCAATATACGTAGGACAGGGCAGGAGGGGAAGCATGCAAGACAGATGTAGTGGACTCGGCTTTACTGAAGTGTGGTGGGAGTGGCTATGTAAATTCTAAACATCTTAAGAAATGCAGCGCAAGTGAGGGATACCCAGGAAGTTCGCATAGTTATGAGTTATTTATTGCAATGAGTGAGTGGGCCCACACCAAGCGAATAAGTCCCAGAGGTGAGTATCTGCGGACACAGCCAAGTGAATTGATGCCGTCTTGCATGCACAATAACATTCAGAAGTGACCTGTAATTGCTGCGCTTGCATCACGGGGCTTGTGGACCCCATCCCACCCAGCCGAGAGGCGGGGTCCGCCCCAGGAACCTGTCTGAGAGCGGCCCAGTGGACGGGATACCACCCACACCGAAGGACCCAGGGTGGTCCACCGGCCCCACTAAGGCGCCCCAAAACCGGCTGCCCGGAGGAGGCGGCAGTGGCCCAAAGCCAAACCTGTACCCCCACCCCCAGGAGAGCGAGACACCCCCCCACCAACCCACAGGGCTCACCAATGCAGCGTCTAGACCGGGTACCAGCACTGATGCCCGGTCTGACGCCCGAACCCCCTCCACCCCGACCCCCGCAACCATGAGTATTTGTGTGTGCACGGATGTAATAATAATATATATATACATACATATAATATACGGTAGTTCATTTGTAAGATTTCCTACAAGATTCTTATGAAAATATGATGCATCTAACCAGGCAAAGCTACTACTTTAATGTCAAATTCAGTATACACAAGCGGTGGGAGTAAGTCAGATATGTGCAAGTCACAAGCAAGCAAGCAAGTCCCAAGTCACTGTGGGAAAAAAAAAATCAGTCGAATCAAGTCAAGTCGACTTGCCACTAAATTTCAAGCAAGTTGAGTCAAGTCATTACTTGGTTTAATTAAGCAAGTCGCATGTCAAGTCATACGACTCCAGTCGCAACATTTATTGGAGTGATAATAAAATGTTTTTCACAAATCATAACACTAAAAAAATGAACAACTGAAATTATGATTGATTGAATTTATTGCACTGAATTGTTTTAAAGTTGTATTTCAAACTTAATTTAACTCAACTTTATTTCTGAACAAACTATGCTGTGTATTTTGTGGTGACAGCCTTGTAACTCCTACAGTTCTTAAGAGAACACAAAAGCCAAGACTGTTTTCTGTTGGTAAAATATAATCACGTGTACCTAATGGGCTAATGGAGAATGCAAGAGATTCGTAATTAAGGGAATAATACGTGACATAAAAATGTTGCCATCCTTCCAAAAAAAGTAATTGAAGAAAATCTGCATTCCTCCTGTGTCCTCGACTTTAATTAAATCACTCAGTCAGGTTCATTTGTTTAGACGCACTGACTCTGGACAATTTACAGTTGCCATTAGATTAAAGGTTATGTTTCATATGCTGTGGTCTCAATTTTAAAAACACAGTGCAGAGAGATTTATCACAGAGCCGACACAACAGATGACATTTTAATGGCGACACTTCAATAAACACGTTTAGTAGTATGAAAGTTATATTCACATGAAGCTACAGTACTCCCCAAGTGTACTGTACTTACTAATGATGGAACACACTTTTGTCAACGACTTTTTTTTAATCTCCGTGATCGTAATGCAAAGTGATCCCCACCTTGCACCTTCTAGCACCGAATCTTCCTTCATGCCTGCAAACGCCTCCTCCCTTTTTTTGTTTAAATCTCCACAATCGACCGTGAGCAACACCGCTTCACTTTATATTTTAGGAGCTACTTTCTGCTGTAGAGTGCACACCGCTTCGCCTCATTAGTAAAAGAGACGGAAAAAAAGTTTTGCATGCCTATGAACCGAAAGGAAAGGTTCAGACAATTATCATAAACCGTCCGACCCCTAGTTGCGTTACGTAGCTGTACTTAAACATTCACAATCACATCATTTTTTTTTTTTTTATCATCCCAAAACTAGTCTATGAAACTAAATGTTTGGCCAGCTAGCTAAACAGTGAAATTAGCTTACCTGTCTTTGTGAGTTTTGTTGTGACGGAAGTTCGACAACGTTCTTGTGTCTTTAATACGCGAGTTCCAAACCATGCAGGCTGCCATCCTCTTTTTGTAGACTTCATCGACAACATAATCTTTGAATCCAAGTTTTATTATCTTTGGAGTTCCTTCCATCGTTCTTCATGCAGGTGGCCACTTCACACTGGCAAGTGAGAAACAATGTAGACTGGGATGCCAGGTTCGTGCGAATGACCCCCCTCCCCCCCAAAAAATTTCTTTCTTTCTTTCTTTCTTTCAAAAAAGGCAAACTGTCTTAATTAAAATGCATATTTCCAGTTATATATGAGATGACTTGTCAAGTCATGTAGTTCAAGACAAAGTCAAGTCATGTCTCTTGACTACCAAGGCTAAAGTCAAGTCATGTCTTAAGTATTTGGCAAGCAAGTCGCAAGTCATAAAACTGGCAACTCGAATCGACTCGAGTCAAGTCATTTGACTCGAGTCCCCCCATCTCTGGTATACACATATACGTACTACTGTATTTACAGACTTTAACATGGAGTCTAATGCCCCTATGTAGCCTGGAAGCAACAATTTTGTCTCCTGCCACCTGCTGCAGTATGTTGCTCCACACTACCAAACATATGCATGCAGGCATACCTGCACACACGCATGTACGTACGCACGCGCATGCACGCACGCACTCACATATGCACAGACAGAATGACACACGCGCACATACACACACACACACACACACACACACACACACACAAACAAATACAGGTTGCTCAGGACAGGAGTGTCACGAATCCACATCTCTCGCAACCCAAGTTCATGGTCTGCTGCTCCCACAAGCAGACTATCATCTCCAAACACCTTGCTCGATATTCTGCTCCCTGTGAGTGATTTATGGAGGACACTGATTTTACCAGAGTACTGTTTTGTTTCTATTTAAACAGTTGAATCGGACAGACACCCTGCTTGAGTCACAAATACAGGCACAGCAAGAGCAAATTGATACATGTTAACATCACTTTGAGTCATACTTACAAGACCACATTAAAATGTGTCACCATTTTGTGTTCTTCGATGAAGTCAAACTACTTTGAATCAATAATTTACACCGCACCTCTGATTTGTCTGAAACAGACATGGAGCATTTATTGAATTGGGATACTTGCACTGACATGTTTCTTTATGAATTGTTTCAGCTCGAAGATTAAATGACAAATTTTTTTTCCCCAGGAGTTAAGGCATGAAAACAGGTATCACACAGCAACCGCAAGAATGAGAAACGACCAAGGGTGGTGATGAATACTGAAAATACCTTTTGTGTTTCTGTCTTTCTCCCTATCTTTCACCCAGACATGGCCTGAACTGCAGTTGAACTGAGTCTCATGGGATTCTCACTCCGCCAGATCGTAAGATGGCTGACCCAGCAGGAAAGAGAAAAGAAGTGAAGACTTGGACGGGTGAAATGCAGAGGAATAAAAGGAGAGATGGGGGACGCAGGGGCATTACTTCAGAACATGACAGAAATCTGGGACCCACTGATGCATGCAGGCTGCATCGGAATAAAAAAAAAAAAAAAAACCTCTCAACTTGCTCACCTCACTCTTCATGAATATACAGTATATCCGATATTCCGGTTACCAATAAAACTATTGCCACAATTATTAGATTTAAGATGTCCTATTTGTCTAGTCATTGGCAAACTCAATCTAAAATCAGAAAGACCTACAGTAAGTTCAACCACCTGTCTCCAGTTCCTCAGCTGCAGACAGAATAATAATACAAAACTTCTCATTTGTTTTGTCATTTATTGATTGTAGTAGTCTGTACTGTATTTCATTTAGAAAAATGCAACAATCTTCTCCCTATCACTTCCAAATGTTCTTGTCTCTGTCATAGTTGTACTACCCGATGAATTAAGTACACAGGTCAACTCAGCTACATGTTTTGGTTGCATTCGATGATTTGAGACAATTTGGAATAAATGCTATTTTAATCCAGGAATTGAGTGCTATCACCAGTGTCTCCAAAGAGGGAGCTGCCAAACCTATGTTTGAGTCAAATCTCCACTTCAACCACAAGAAGAAAATACTTTCCACCAATAGAATCTGAGAAGCCATTATGTTCATTTACAGTTGGAATTTTTATGGACATAGTATTGTGATTGAAAAGGCTTAAAGTAAGAATGGAGTTTCCAGCAAACCAACACATCAACAGTGCATTCACAGACATTTCACATGAATTCAGGAATTTTTTTATTTAAAAGTTGAAGCAAGATCTGAAAAGACATTTCAGTGACTGCTTGTATGCCACCATAATGACCAAATCGGTGTAGTTACACCTTCACCCTAGTGTATCGTTGTCTGATGCAGTCCAGTTCACCACTCTCAACTATACAATAACAAATATATGTTTTAAATAATACCACTGTTGGACCAGTGTCTGGCATAACATACTTACAGGTAACTGTTTTCTAATTCAGTTGTCTTGACTTGGATGCAACACATTCCAGTTATGATAATAATAATGCTCAGTAATGGATTCACACCAAAGTGGCAATAATTTAATGATGTTAATAATATGGTGTCCCTCTCATGGTGACACCTCTTCATGCTGTGTATACAATATATTGTACTTGATCACATTTTTTAAACCATAAAAAAGATAGAGGAAGAGTTAAGGAAGAAGCAGGTTGTTAAAGAGAGAGGATGCTGCAGAGAATTCAATGGAATGTGTGGATATTTGAAAGGAAGCTGCCGGCTCCATTCATTTGAACGTACATTCTGGTCACAAACTTTGCTTTTTCATGCACAGGCACATTATACATTATGAAAACAACATTTGATGCTTTACATACTATTTATACAGCTTGAGCCAAGGAAACGCGGCGGCACGGCTTGCAAACCCGGAAATGTATTTTCACCGTATGGGAAAGCTCCTGTGCATTTTGATTTAATGTAAAACGGGACGTGAAGACGGCGTGCAACGGAGATTAAAATTTGTAATCATGTCAAAACCAGTGGCCGACCAATCGGCCGCTCATGGAAACAGTTGCCAAACCACGCACACTGCGCCTTAGTTCAGTCGGGTTCGACGGCAGTGCTCGGTGTGCGCCAGCCTTAACCACCATAATCCTTAACTCATCCTAAACTGCCTTAACCCCAACCCTACTCCTTAACCTAACCATAATAAACTCATTTGTTTTTTGTTTTATTTTGTACAAATGTGATACATATTTGGGATGGACATCTCGTTACATCTGCTTAGCCTACCTTACCGCGATGCAGGAACCAATCATGTTGAAGCAGGGCGGGTTTTGCCGAGAAAGGTCGTGGGATTTCTAAGAATGTCTGTGAAATGGGACGTTCCCCTTCCGGGTTTTCTCAATTGTAATTTGTTTTGGTTTTTGTTCATTTGTTTTCTGAAAAGTAAAAAGGTTTTGGTTTTCTAAATGTAAATGTGTTTCACAATTTGTTATATTGTTTTGCACTTCCAGGCCACCGTACCTTTTCCTGCTATCACTCATTTTCATAACTATTCCTTATCAGCATGTTAGCGTTTTCTCTTGGCCCCTTGCACAATTTCTCACTCATCTTCCTTCCTCCGTCTGTGTGCTGCTGTGTGTGTGCTCCCGCCCCTCCCCATCTCTCCTCGGTGCAGTCAGTGAGAGAGAGAGAGAGAGAGAGAAAGAGAGAGAGAGACAGACAGACAGACAGACGGTGCCACACATATTGGCCAATCACGTGCAGGCTCACTCTTCAGTGAATGATGAAAGCGGCTCCCAATCACGAACCGCTGTCATCGTTCGTTTCAAAGAGCAGTTTCGTTCGTGACCGACACATCATTACTATTTAGAGAGTCACTCTATGGAGGTCTAACATGGATTTATAAAAGTGTCAACTTAATTTCAAAAAACACATTGGTTCTGTCATACGAATGTCCAGAAAAGCCCTCTCTCACAGCTACTTCTGTTTGACCCAGTTTTATATGCGCTTCGTCCATATTTGGCAAAGATCACCCACCCCCTGATTGGTTGCCTCCGTGTAGAATACCCAATTGTGAGAGCATACGTACATGTTTGTTATGTTGAGAGCACTGGCTTGGGAGTGGAAAGGGAAGGCAGAGATCTTCGCTTGTGACGTAGATAAGCTCGAGAAATTCAAATGACTTGATTTCAGGCCTCCCGGCACAAAAGCCTCTGGAACTCAGGAATGCGTGGACAATTAAATTTTTATTTTTTTTTCACGTTTACTAAGGCAGCATAGAGCCACATTACATCCCAAAAAGTAGGAAAAAGTTGGTTTGGTGAAATATGCTACCTTTAACTTAAATTTTTAATTAAAAAAAAATGCACAAAAAATCAAACCTTGTATTTATTTCAAAATGAAGATTTAAAGAAGAGCTTTGTGGCTCTGAAGGTTGCAGTCATTTCAGGGGTGGTTGGGGGTTAGTATCACATGAATTAAAGGAATTTGTTGTTTTATCTAGTGCTTCTTTTTAATGTCACATTAATGAAGTTGATGATTAATAGATTGGTGATGGTCTTGACAGGTATTGATGCAATACCCCGAGTCGGGCCAATCTGAGACCAAGACTAAACCAAGAGTTTTGGGAGTTGAGTCAGAGACAAGACCAAGACCGGTCTCAAGTGTTACAACACTAAAAACCACCGTACCATACCATGTTGACATAATGACAGATGTGCACAATTTAGTGCAGTTTAGTGTAACTATGAGTCTAAACTTCAAAATCTCAGACGAACTAATGGATTGGACTACAAGGTAGCGCTTCAAAGTAATATTATGAAAAATACGTCATGTTAGAGACTATGGCAAAATGGCACATGACCAGAGAGAGCCAATCACAGGCATTGGCTTTAGAATGACGAAATGATATGAAAAAAAAAATATATATATATATATATATATGAGCTATTGCGGCTATTTTCAAATGTAACAAAAACTGTAACGATTGAAATTTCGAAAAGCAACTGTAATTTAGTTTCACATTTTATCCCTGTAATGTAATGGATTACATTTACATAAATTCTGAAATTTAATTATATCATGTAATTAGTACATGTGCATATAATGAGTTACCCCCAACATTGACTACAAATAACAAATTTGTTGTTCAATTAATAACTCTCTGACAGTGTAAATCAAAACTGAGTTGATTTTTTTCTTTATAAAGGGCAGACCTTTTAACTTGAACTACTGCATTGCCATTGGATCACGCTCAATTGTAAATGTTGAGGTTAACTTCATTAAAAAGGTTTTATTTTTTCTTTCACTGCATCCATCATTTTCTCTTTCTTTTTATATTATTGCTCTCATTTGTTCTTTTTTCCTTTCAGAGTAACCTGTTTTGCCCCCAACTACCCACCTAGCTATTGGCAAAGTGCACAGGGAGCACAGCCTTCTTCTGTTAGGCCTCCACACCCCTTCTTCTGCTTCACAGGTAATTAAATGGATTTCCTGTCTCGTAGTCGGCCAGTGAACATGACCCTGCACTCTGCCGGAGCGTGTCCAAAGGCACTCCAGGGCCGGCTCCCTCCACCATCTGCATCTCGGTGTCCAAGCAGAGCAGTGGCCCTAAACAAACACACTCCAGCCTGGGGACTGTCAGACCACAGACCACCTGACTTAACGCACTTCACTGATACAGTGAGCAGTAATGAACAATGAGGGGAGATGGAGTTGTAAATAGTAAACTTGAAAAACCCTGGGTTATATTACCTTTAGCAGTAGCTAAGATGCTACTGTAGCTAATCCGACTCCAGTTCTGCAGAATAATAGTTTCCCTCATCTTTCAAAAAATTATTAGCATGGTTACATATTATAGCCGAGGATAAAGCAGTGTCTTCTCCTTTGTAGGTGAACGTCATATCCTGCATATACACTGTAATTAAAAATCTAAAGTAGAACCCAAACGCCGTGTGTACTGTAAATGTGTTATAGTGACACAGCATATGGATGTGAAGTCAGTAATGTCAATGCCAAGGATGTGGCTGATAAATGGGGTGTAAAATAAACAGTATGAAAGAGGGAAGCTTCCTAGGGCCTTACCCTATTGTCTTACCCCATCCCCTTCAACCGTGAAACTTGAAAAAGCATCAGCAGAGGCCGGAATACACTTTACAAGACCCAAGGATTATCGTCGTGGGGGCACATCTTTCTCTCTATTGCTCCACTTCAAGCATATTGACACACAAATTCATAGTTGCGGCACGAAAGCAAATTGCACCTGACAGTCCACTTTCAGGAGCGGGAGTGTACAATAACTTCTTCTCTTCACAACCTGTGAACGACATCAGTGCTTGTCGATCTTAAATATTGCATCAGTGAAAGTAACAGTCCACCTTAATGACTTCTACCTGTAATTTTAGAAATCAGTGAGGCAAATCAAAAGCACATAAAAGGCTCGACCGAATGACCGACTGACCGAGCATACTGTTTCAAATTGTCTGATAAAAATTATGACATTAAACAGGATACTGATGCAGAAAACAATTTTTCAATCTCAATATGAATCAGCGCTGCAAGTTCTTTACAGAAGAACAATTTAGAAATAATGTTACAACTGACAGCACACTATCAATAATTAATTTTAATAGTAGGAATCTATACATGAATAATTAAAAAATACAAGACTGAAATAATACCACAAGAATTTCTCTGTCATAGCTGTCTTAAAGACTTGGTTAACTTGGTTAAATAACAAGCAGGCAACCATGGTTCAGATGTAGGGATATGATTTATTTACCACTAATACGTTGATTAAGAAAGGGTGGAGATGTTGCATGTTTTACTAGCCAACCATAGTGAAATTGTTGATAACTTGTCATTTGATTTAGAAAATGTTGTTGAATGCAATAGTGTTAAAATTCAATTTGAGAAATAAAACATGAATATTGACTGCATGCTGTATATAGAGCAACAGGAATCAATACTGATACATTCAGGGATAAGTTGGTAGAAATGTACACCTCAATTAGTAACAACATGATTTCGTCTGTGGAGATTTTAATATAGATCTTTTAAATCCTGATGGACAAATATAAAACTACTAACTTTATTAAGTCAATGATTTTCATGGGATTGTACCCTTGCACTCCTGAGCAGGATAACTGCAAGCACTGGTACACACATTAATAATATACAGTATATAAAAATGCCACTGATGTGAATACCACTGGAGGTTTAATCATAAATGATGTCAGTGATCATTTGCCTGATTTTGGAACCACTGATTCTAGCACAAAAACTGTAATTTAAGAAGACAAATAAACAGAAGTGCTATTTGACTATATCAGGGAAGAATTAACAAATCAGGGCTGGAATGAAATTTATGTGGGAGAGGTAAATGAGTCGAATTGTCCTCTTGTGACTACCTCTTGTGAAGTGAAAACAAAATCCTGAATAACAAAGGGATTACCAAACATCTGTAAAAAGAAGAATTTACTATATAAGGAATTTCTAACAAAAGAAGGTGAAAACGTAATTCTTACCATAAACTTAATACAGGTACTGTATAAGATTTATAAAAACAAACAAACTAACATTGTGAGATTTAATAGAGATAAAGTGCTAGAGGACTCTGCATCTTTTTGCACAATTGTCAAAAAAAAAAAAAAAATGTACCGGCATTACCAGATAACGAGCAACCCTTTACTGCTCAGTGACTGTTTTTTTGTTAATGTCTTTATGTCTCAAAAGTGTTCTCTGTCAATTGGCTGTCTGTCTAGAGCGGCTCCAACTACCGGAGACAAATTCCTTGTGTTTTTTTTGGACATACTTGGCAAATAAAGATTATTCTGATTCTGATTTAAGAAACCATTACTGTAAAGATCTGTAAAGCAACTGAATTAATATAAGGAAAACTTTCTTTTAAAAATTCATTTATTTTCAAAAAATAGGAAACAACAAAACATTGTGATCTGCAGTGAGAGCATGGAAAGATGGAGGTATGCGCTGGTAAAAAGGTGAAAAATGGGTCTAAGCAGGTTAGAACAGGTAGAGAAAAGTGTCAGGTGTGTTATGTGACAGAAAAGGCTCTGCTAAGACAGAGCCACGGAGGGAAAGGTTTATAAAACTGTGCTGAGGCCAGCCATGATGTACGCCTTGGAGACAGTGGCACTGAAGAGACGACAGGAGATGAAGATGTTGAGGTTCTCCGGTTGAGCAGGATTAGAAATTAGCTCATCAGAGGGACAGCCAAGGTTAGGTGTTTTGGAGAGATCATACTTAGATGGTTTAGACACATTCAGAGGAGAGATAGTGAGTATATTGGTAGAAAGAAGATGAGGATGGAGTTGTCAGGCATGAGCACTAGAGGAAGACCAAAGAGAAGGTTGATAGATGTAGAGAGGGAAGACATGAGAGCTGTTTGTGTTAGTGAGGAGGTTGGGGAAGATAGTCTTGAATGGAAAAGGATGACACACTGTGGCGACCCCTAATGGGACAAGCTGAAAGGAAAAGAAAAATAATTGCAGTATCTTTTTTTGTCTTTGTTTTATTGTTTGTGGTGAACTGAAAAAAATCTAAATCGATCAATCAATAAATCAATCAATCACACATTTGAAACCAAATACCTTAATACTTGAATGAAGATTGTTCAATTTAGACAAAAAAACAGGTTTTTTGAAGGGTCAACACAAAATGTAGTTTTGGCAAAGACTTGTTTTAGCAAAACCAGTGGAAAAGACAAAGAGAAAGACCATTTTTGGACCAGCTTTTTAGTGGACTGAAAAATTTGGTTACCATTGGGAACCATCAGCATCCATCCATCCATCCATTTTCTTTACCGCTTATCCTCACTAGGGTCCCGGGCTGCTGGAGCCTATCCCAGCTATCTTCGGGCGGGAGGCGGGGTACACCCTGAACTGGTCGCCAGTTTATCGCAGGGCACACGAAACAAACAACCATTCACACTCACATTCACACCTACGGGCAACTTAGAGTCTTCAATCAACCTACCACGCATGTTTTTGGGATGTGGAAGGAAACAGGAGTGCCTGGAGAAAACTCACACAGGCACGGGGAGAACGTGCAAACTCCACACAGGCAGGGCCGGGATTTGAACCCCGGTCCTTAGAACTGTGAGGCAGATGTGCTAACCAGTCGGTCACTGTGCCGGCCTAACCATGAACATATACAGTAATTAGAAAAACTAAATATTTGCTTCATTTATTGTACAGTCTGTGCTTATGTGGCTGCTATATTGTTGTGAATGTGAATGTCTGTCTTTGCCAAGGTTGTAAAGTATAAAAGAAATGGTACTTTGTCACAATGTAGAGAGAAATGTATTAAATCTGTATTTAACCTGTTGTTGAGGATCAGTGGGCAGCAACCATGTACTGTCCTGGGACCATATTCAGATTTTGTCAGCACTTTATTCAAGGGAAATGGCTGGAAATCAGCCTTACCGGTATGTTTTTCATGTAAAACCAGAGCAACAAGAGAAACCCACACAGGCACAGGGTGCAGTCCAAGCTAGAACCAAGCTAGGGTGTAGAGATGAACACGTCATATCACAATTCTACTGACCCAAAAAATATCACGGTTATCAGTAATATCACATTGCTCAAATAAAAATGAAAGCAATGCATCACGTTTATTTTGAATATGAAAAAAAAAATCAGCAGCCCTATGTATCTAGTTTTGTGTACATTAGAAATTGTAACAGCAAAAAACAAAACTCCCACAGAATGTACTGTACTTAAATGGACCTCAACAATTGCTGCTCTCAGAGACACAAGTAGTAATATTTACATTCGAAAGAGTAATACTTAATGTGTAATTGTTATCATAGTTTATCGATAAACCTTTTCATCCTTATCTTCATGCTTTGAGTGGGTGGTGCTAACCAATAACTGATGCTAAGTTCTGATTAAAAGGTGCAATTATACCTCAGTCTCCAAATTTGGCAATGTCTAACCCTTGTGGCGCTCCCAGCCCAAGACAATGTCTGTCTGCCGCAACCACTGGAAGCGGAGTTTGCTATTATCTCGGCCTTATGAGTCAGCCATTAGGAGGCAATTGAGGTGAACCAATAGAAAGCACTGCTTGCGCTCAGAATTCATTAAATAAAAGAGAGTGACGAGTCACAAGAAGTGCAGTGAGGTGGGACGGGGCAGTGCCGTTCTGCTTTTTTTCCTCAGCGTGACCGCTGAACAGAAATCAGACAACGAGACACCGTCATCAAGACGGAGCACCCCTGGACTGTCGCTACTCGTCAGGAAGGAGTATGCAAATGAGGACCTTGACCCGAATCAAATTCTAGAGCCCAGTCGTTAATTGCAAATTATAGACCTCAGCACCCCAATCAACGGCCTTTTAGGGAATGATTTCAGGCTCTTTTTTTGCAACCCTTGGAAAAATATTAACGGGCAAGAAGTGGATGCACACAGATGCATGGAGTGGAATGAGATCCTCTGCCAACACATGAGTGCCATGGTTGCCTGTGAGCAAAGTGAATACTGTACATTTAATGATGGAACTGGCCATTATGTAAATCAGGTATTTTAACCAAAAAACAGCATGTTCATATCACTTATCTAGCTATAGCAACTAAAAGCTACAATGAAATATCTGTGGAGACAGTTATCTTATTGCCACTTAGAAAACAGCAAAATGTATTCCGCATTCATGCAACACGACAGGCCACGAGACATTAGTTTGTTAAATGCAAATCCCCCAGTGTTCCTCCATGTCTCCATTATTGTTTTGTCAAGTACCCTCCAGGCCCGAAGACTACAAATGAGACCCAATTCCTAGTTTATTTGGTATTTCTTCTTATCACCTCAGCTGTTTTCTAAGAAACTATATTTACATATTCTCCACAAAAAGGTGAATTTCATTTTGTAATTGGGTTGTGTGTGGTCACTTGAGTGATGGTGACATATATTTTGCATCCGATATCATAGTCCATTAAATCAGCAAAATAACCTTGCGGTACCTCACAATGCAGCCAATAACATGATACACGGTATACGTAGATCTATATAAACTACTGTATACTGTTATACGTGTATCTGGCACAATTTCAAGCAAGAGACAGAAGGCAATCAATACATGAGCGTGCTTGCATAGATGCGTCAGTTTCTCTAAAAACACCCTTTACTTGATTGCTTTTCTTATTTCAAACTCACAAACACAAGCAGTCACACACACATTCACGGCACAAAATCAGGCAGTTGGGAACTGTGAATGAAGCGTTATTGTAACCTCAACCTATATGGCACTTTACCACTTTGGGTTCAGCCAAGGAATTATCCCCTCCAATAAATCCTGTTTGGAGGATAATCCTTTTCCCATCTTCTGGACAGACACTTTCTGTAATGGAATGGCCCCAGGTCCTTCCATGTAACCCAGTACCATCCCGGCCCTCTAACTCCGTCTGTCTCAGGGGAAAGGAGTGCTTACAGTGTGGCTCCAACCCCACTCAACCTCTGCTCAGCTTCAATGGCTTTGTCACCTCCCACATGCCCCCAATCGTATCCATCTTCACATTGCCTATTCCTTCCCTTGCTGTAGGTGCAACTTCATTTCCTGAATAGAAACTGCTTTGAGGGGATCTTGACAACGTTAGGGCAAGACTAAATGAATAATTGAGGAAAGGAAGAATTTTACTGGTCCAAAAACTTCGAACAATTCTGTTAAGTAGACTGTCATAACTACCTAGTACCAGAGATCACAGATTCTGCTGCAATAATAATTCAAACACCTTTTTTTGGTCTCTGCATTCAACACATCCCAGTGAACAAGCATACACAGCAATGAGCAGGAACCAGTTGGCTACGTTGGCTGACTTTGACAAAGCCTGTGGTCAAACAGTCTGTGTTAGTGACCACTCGGCGTGGCTGCCCCCTAGTGACAAAAGTATTATGCCACTGTCCATTGTATTACTTATTGATATGTGCGTTTTTTTGTCCATAAAAATTGACAAAATGACAAAGTGTTTTTTGTGTCTGAGTTTGCACAAAACTGTCTCTTTTTGTTATTAATAAAACACTGAAAAAAGCTTTATTTGTGATCAGCTAGTGGCTGACAGGAATGCACAGGGCCCCCGCTGCTTTCATGGGAGCACAGTCTCCTTCGAATTAAAGCGCTTTGCAGCCATTGTTTCCCACATGCTTCGAACCTTAGCTCTTCTGCAGTACATTTGCTGCAGATTCCTCTCAGCGCCACTGCTTGCTCCCCTACTTTCTTTCATTCCCCCTCCTTTTCATTTCTCTGTCCCTCCTTCTGTTCGGCAAATGATGGAGCCAAGCTCGAGCAATTTCTCCCTGTGTCTAAAGATCTAAGCCTGGGCAAACACCAGCAGAAAAACTTCTACTGCTGTAATGAGATGTCGTGCTGCGTCACATTCACTGTCTTCATTTTCCAAGAAGATCATTTTGCTTGTGTGCTGGGTTCCTGGGCAGCAGGGGTGCTGTAGCTTGCATTAAATAGCAGTAGGAAGGAACCTAAGTCAGGGTGGTTTGGGAGTGTAAATGACATTGGTGGAGACTTGAGGGGGAGCTCTCAGGAGCCTGAGATGGATGCAGGATGCAGTGCGGGGCTCTGAGAAGATCAAGCCAGGGTTTGGCTCCATAATTGGGCAGCTCAGAGCAGCTAGCAAGCTGGGCCATGAAAGACTGTAAACAATGCTGCACATAGGAACACTGTCAGACTCCACCATTCTATATTTATATGCACAAGTTCAAAGCACTCTGTCTCAGATAACCAATTGAACTTCCCATCGTAGACACATTTTTTTTAACTTGTTTTATTCCACTGATGAGGAGGGTTGACAATTCAAGTTTTAGACAATCATTATGTACGTTTGTTCACTTGAGGAAAAGCATGGTGGCAATTTTGATTAAATGGTGTTATTTTACATTTTATATTATGCTGATTGAGAAATTATATTTTTAAGGGCAAACTTTAAAACATTCCATTCTAACACTTCACTTTCACATGAGACCTACCAGACTGGACCTGATAGCAGCTGCTACACTTTGCTGGCCCCCTCATCTATTCTCACCCTCCCCATGTCTGGTGCATGGACACCTGGCTGATACTGAGGCTGGGAGCCTGAAATATCTCTCTACTGTCATCATCAATGCCTGCCAGGCATGTGGCACACTGCTTGCCTGCCAAGACTGTGAGCTGGTCTGCTATCTCACTCTGTCACTATGATGCCCAGTGCATCCACGGTCAAGGCGGGTATGCATATCATTTGAAAGAAATGTCTTGTCTTGCGAGCGCCACTCTGGAAAGAATCAAAATACAGCTTTGGGTGTATATTTACTGTATATGTCACGATGAGGCAGTTACCAGGCAAAACTAACTCCAGACAGCTAACCAAGTCAAAGAGAAAAGCATGCATGAACCTAATACATAGTGACAGTCACATAATATAGCAAACATAGGCTTTTCTATTATGACCGTCAAAGGGATCAAATATAATGTTCTCATATGGCAACATTCCCAATGTCTGTGTGAGCATAAGTAAAGTGAACCTATTAGAATGTCCTATGTGTGCCATGGCTAGGAAGTCTGTTCCACTCCTGAGGTGGTGCATCATGGGACTTCTGCATGAAAGTAAAAGCATAGATTGTCTTAGTTTAGATTCAAAGTATCCTCCATCTGCATGACTCATGCAAAAGGCAATAAACATCAAGAAGTGTTGCAGAGAACTTACAGTAGGAGGAGGAGCAAGAATTAAGTCATTTTGATTTTCATTCATACGGCCGAACTGCAAGAATTTGAACTGCATATGAACGCTGAAGATTTTACCTATTGAGCCAAAAGAATGTCCTACTGATGACCACTAACTTTACTCAACAGTAGCCATGCACGTTAATAAATATTAGACCTATGTAAACACTGTAGACCATATTTTGGATGTTTTCAAAGCTTGAACTTGCTATCAGAGAATTGATGCTCTTTCACTCACCAGCCTCAACTTTAGGTGGCTAATCAAACAAGATCAAATATAAGTGCAGTATTCAATATTTTAGAAATTACATTTGCATTAGCATAGAACTCGGTTTGAAATGTTTAGATTAGTTTATTTAACTACGTGAGTGGGCAAAAGCATTCTCAGTATATTAGAGTGTTGTGGCCGATGAGTGTATCGTGTGTTGATGTCCTTTCAACATCTTTTAATGAGACTTTCATGGCAGCTATGAATTGCTGGGTGTCTTGAGGTAAAATTATTGCTTCTGTACGGGGGTGGAATCAGGAGCTGCCAGGTTGTATCCATGTGCACATCAGGACCGCGTACACTGCTCCACTAGCAGCTCTCAAACAGGAGAACAGTTTTCTCAGTCAACATTGTACTCACTGAGGAATTTATTGTGTCAACTGCCATTATTGTGACATACAGTATGCAGCAAATGTGACAAATATCCTCTGCTGATCACAGCTGTTCTCAACACTTTCTATTCTCCACCACCAAGACATCTGACGCCTGTAATCACACTGCTGGGGAGCATTGGTTCCCTTCTCTCTTTAACCTATGCTCCCTATTAAACACAAGAGGCCAAACAATACATCAATGAGCTTTGGTGTACGCTTTGATAGCCTCACTCTCACAGGTTCTCCTTTCCATGTGTGGCCTGGGAAAGTTAATCTTGGTGATGCACTAAGGTTTTCAATTAATTGGCATCATTAGTGCAACGGTCGACCCATGGTGCAGAAACACATGATAAATGGGGAGGTGCAAGGGTTGTATACCAGTAATAGGGATCACTTCTTGTCTGGCAGGTGAATGAGAATGTCAAGTTATCATTAGCTCTGTTTGTGAAAATGTGTAGAGTGCTGATTTTGACAACCTAACATACTGACAGTATAAAGCTGAAGAGAATTTCAATGTTTCATTCTCTCTACTAACATCAGTGATGTAAATTCGATTAGGATTAGTCCGTTTTGTGTGTGAGCTACGGTATGTGCATGCACATCTAAGCCTCCGTGGAACCCTTGAAAGGCTGTACAGTATATAAATCCAAGTTATTATTTCTATTATTATTATAAATAATGGATGCTGGTGTGTTTGAAGTGTATGTATGTGTGTGTGTCTGTGTGTGTGTGTGTGTGTATGTATATATATATATATATATATATATATATATATACACACATATATATATGCAGAATAACACTGTCATTGGTGACGATGGACCATGTGAAGTATCTCTAATAGCCATTTGTCTCAACTTCTTCCATTATTCTGTCAAATGTCACATCCAACCCTTCTCCACACTCATTTCACCGGTGTCATAAATGGAGCATTTGTTCTCAGTGTCATCGCAGCCCTCGGGCTATGCAGAGCCTGCACACCATAGAGTAGGAGGAGGTGGCAGGAAACTGACAGTAAATGTTATGTTATGAGAATTAAGTCAAAAGCGGATCTTGCAAGGTAAGGGAAGTCAGTGTGCTCGTTAGTTTCTGCATTGTTGCAATATCCATTGGAGAACATGTATGTACGCTAAATTGTACAGTGTGTTCTTTTCAGGTAGAAGCTCATTTGTGGACATAATTATTACTCCACACATTTTCCAGGACATTGCTGCCATGGTCAGAGGTGAGCAGTATTGCCAAGGGAAGGAGACATGAAAGAGAGAGAGAAAGAGAGAGAGAGCGAGAGAGAGAGAGAGAGAGAGAGAGAGAGAAGAAATCTATGGACGGCTCCTTTAAGAGAAGCATTTGAAGAAGCTGCCAAGTCAATAAGCAGAGGGTTTAGAGTGAGGAGTTGGGAGCCAGCATTTTAAAAGGTCAACAAAGTAGTCTTTAATGATTACCCTATTAGCTGTTTTAAGGGCGGGGACGGCTCATTTGGTACGTCTGAACTCATTTATGTAAAATAAAATGACTGCTGACTTTTCAACACCAGCAAAAAAAATATTTCAGATGGTTAATTTGAAACTTTGATAGGACATATTAGTGGATGCAGCTACAACGCAAAACTATATAACTCATAAATTGTGTCAGCTCACAATATCTTTGGTAAAATCTCAAAATGTGGAACACTGCAAAGGCATCTGAGTGTGTTGCAGTACAAACCACAACTACATTTTCAGTTTGTTATATTAATTGCTTTCTGAAAATGTTACTAACCAAGCATTACGATCTTTGTAATATATAATTTAATTAAGCAGATGTACCTAATGCTGTGGCCAATTATTCTAACATTAAGTTGAAAGAATCGTTTTAACACTGAACCTGCTAAAAATTCAAAATATAATTACTACAGGAATACACATGAGATCAGAATGCACAAAGTTGAATTGAAGAACTTCCCTATTGATATGGTCCCACATCAGTGAATTAACTAATTAATTTTATCTATTAATATTTATGCAAGGGGAAAATTATTCATTAAAGAAATGTCAGAATTGAACAGCTATCTCTCCTCTGTTTCATCTTGACATGTGGGTGTTTTGACAGGCCCGACTCTCTCTTATCTGGATATCTTATAGGAGAAAGAACAGACTGCCTCTAAATATTGACATTTGTCCAATCCAGAATATTGGAGACTCATGTTGAATTATTTTAGCATATCAAGTATGTATAGCTTCAGAGTTGATTAAGCAAACTCTTAAGATTTATCAACTTCCAAGCACATATCGTTCAGATATGTGATCAAAGATAACCTTCCTTAGCCAAGTCAAATTCAGGGTTGTTTTTCACATATATGTAATTTAATAATGTATAACTTAATATTTTCAAGCTTCATTGAACTGTGCAGAGATGACCCACTGATTAGCAAACGACAGATGGCTCTCATTAAATTTCATCAACAGGTTTTTCTTGCTTATACAAAATGTAAATCCCTGTTTTGTTTCTATATACATTCAATATGTTTGAAGGTAAGTGCTGAAAACGTTTGCAAAGACTCAGAATGAATTAAAAAAGATATAGAATAAAAAATAGTAATGTATTGTTGAGATATGGCCTAAGACTTCTAAATTTTTCTGATTTTGTGGGCGGGGCTACAAAGTAGGGCGAAGTGGCAAGTGACCTTATTCCATACAGTGGCCATTCGGCGGAATTGCAACTTCCTTTTTCATAAACCAACTTCTACCAGTATCGCGTGCAATTCGACATGAAACTTAGCCAACAACTCAAATACATCTTATAATACATCTTCCCTGAAGTGTAATATCTTTTGTGTTATTTGGGCCACACAGTCTGCCATCTTCCACCACGCACGCTGTGTTGCGAGGCAGCAGGGAACCGAGCCCATTGCAAGTTGGACTGCAGTTAGAGAAGCCACCGGAGCAGCGTAAAGGGCGGACGTCAGCCTCACAGTTAGTTGCCTGCTGCATGTCGCGGGGGCTGCTCACCCCCCAATTATCCTTTCCTTGTTCATAAATCCAGTTCTACTACTATAGCGTGCAATTAGCCATGAAAATATGCCCACTAGAAAATAATATGTGTGAAGTGTAAGGTGTTTTGTGTTATTTGGGTGACGTGTCTTGTGTCTGGCACGTTGTGTTGCGCGCGTCGGACTTCAGTACACGTCTTCGATTGACAGGGGCAGGCGGGATTTTCAGACGCTCCCAGGGACAGACCCACAATGACTGGAAACTGAAAGAATGTCTCAATTCTTGATCATTTAAAAGCTTGATTTCACATACTTTGCAATTTTGTTTTTATCCATTCATTCATTTTCTTTTTTTTTCTTTTGGGGGTTTTTAAGTCCATCCATTCATTCATCCATTTTCCGAACCACTTATCCTCACTAGGGTCGCGGGCTTGCTGGCGCATATCCCAGCTATCTTATTAGTTATTGTCATTTATTTAGGTTCACCTGAGAATGTAATCTTAGGTTTCATAAATGATCCAAACAGCCAACAGAAACAACGCATAAAAACTCCAGGCGAAAAGCTAAAACTCACATATTTATTTATCTTGAAGCAGACATTCATAGTACATTGCAAAACAGTTATGAGCCTTACAATGGTTTCAACTATAATTATGAGTCAACCCCAGCAGTGCCCAGTGCGACAAATACGGTGCATACATGTAGTGCTAAAACTCCTCATGATTTGAGTGTCACCACTACTGTCAAGGCCATGTTCAGATGTTTTAGCTTATTCTGCCATTTTTGCCTTCTCAAGGATGATTTTGCAGGTGATTAGATCTGTTGAGGCACAGGTAGATCAATAGTATAGTCAGTAGTCTACGATTGTCTTACTTCCTGAAGATGACTCCTTAACAGAGGCTGAAAAAAGAGATCATAATTAAAGAGTAACCAATCTCAAAAGCACTTAATAGGTTGTGTAAGATTTATTTTAATTGTTTCTAAGTTCAGAAACTGGGTACTCCGATATCTCCCTTGCTTGATCCATTTCAGACAGTCAGGAGAAGCAAAGAAGAAAAGCTTTAGGGCAAGTTCATCATTTGGATCCATGGGGCTCCTACAGGGAATATCTTTGTAATAGTCTCAGATGGCAACTAGTGTGCTCATGCGGGTGTGTATGGGATAGAGACGCCAACTAGGACGCTAAAAAAAGGAGTAACAGAGCAACAGAAGAATAAAGCAGAAGGAGTGAGAGAGAGACTCTTATAGTCATTTATAATGTGTCTGCCATGCTCGCTCCATCTCCCCGGGTGTGCGGCTCCTCCGCGGTGTGTATCGCCTTGAGGGTAACAGCAGACAAGGACAGATCTGGTTTTGCTGCTAACGCTTGCTGGAAAAGATGGATCTTGTAACACAGCATGCTAAACGACAAAATGATATCTCATCAGAAGACCGCTCCACCTGTGCGCGTGTTCCTGTGTGCGTGTGAAAAACTGAGGTTAAGTCCCCAGGTACCTCAATGTGTACATGCTTTCATGGAGCAGCACGCTGTGTGTAGCATGAGTTTTCAAACTGAGCGCTGAGCTGCTGCCATGGTGCTGTTGAAGTCTACTGGTAGAGTGGAGAAACTAACAGTGCAGCTGCACATCGAGAAAAGTGGAAGGAATTGCTCAGCAGTCAGATCCATCAGGTGTTCATAACCATACAGGGCATACCTGTACATCCACATGCTCAGTGTGGATTCATGCTGTCAGAAACATAGTTTCTTAAAAATGTCTAAAGGTTAAACTGTACTTTACTTGCAGCAGAGGTGGGAACAAGTCATTGCTTTCCAAGTCACAAGTAAGTCTCAAGTCTTTGCCCTCAAGTCCCGAGTCAAGTCTTAAGTCAAGACATTCAATTCCCCAGTCAAGTTGCAAGTCCTACACTTTGAGTTTAGAGTCCATTTGAGTCATTTTACCAACAAAATAAAACGTATATTTTAATGTGTATATATAATATTTGTTTAATTAAAATGTATATATTATACTGTGTAGTTTGATTTAAGACTCTAAATTGCCTGTAAGTATGAATGTGAGTACAAATGATTGTTTGTTTATATGTGCCCTGTGATTGGCTGGCAACCAATTCAGGATGTACCCCGCCTCTCGCTCGAAGATAGCTGGGATAGGCTCCAGCACGCCCGCAACCCAAGTGAGGATAAGCGGTACAGAAAATGGATGGATGGATACTAAACTGTATACTGCATTTATATATTTAGTAGATTTTAAAATCCATATTTCTTTATCAAAATAAATTTTATAAACAAGTGCATTGAAACTTTATAAGAAACCTATGGGGCTAATAAAAATGTTTGCACAATAAAAACCAATTGATGATAGATTTTCAGTTATTCTATGAAAATGCTATGCTATGACTCACTTTTCTCACTTTATTTCTGAAGTGACATTAAACAGACCTGTCACAAATAAGAATTTGTACTGCTACAATTAGTAATCGAGTATTCTACTGACAATTCAATCGGAATAATCATGTATAATGATAAAATATACTTTTGCTTGGTTAAAGAGCAATTATGAATACACAAGAGAAAATGAGAAATTCACTTACAAATGAACGACCAATTTGTTTCCTCTTTTAGATAATCAACAGTATTTTTCTTAAATTCACATTGTGCATGTAGCAGGAAACAGCATTTTCTGTCTCCAAACATTTCTAATGAGGCAATTTCAAACACAAATATAAATAGATTAAAGTTTAAACTTGGTATTTCATAAGGCAAAACATAAGGCATGAATTTAAAAAAAGAGGAACACAAGTTTGTCATCTTCTTATAAAGGTACAATTTTATCCAACTGTGGTCTCTCAGTCAGAACTGTAGGGGGCACTATATAAAACACGTCAAAAAGAAGCGAAGAAAAGGACACGAAGAAGAATGTAGTTTAATGTTGAATAGATGCTTGCTGTGTGCTGATCGATAAAGGTAAATAAAGAGCACACGGCCAGCCTACCGTGTAACTATTTGCGTGATCGTGCACAAAGCTAGCTGCTAATGTTGACGTAAACAAGCATATGTGACGTCAAACCGTGCGATTCCGACAAAGCCATGTGGATTTATTTTTAGTTTTTTGCAATTACCAACCTTATTGTTACGTTATAAGTCGTTGTCATTTCTGTGGATGTTAACAGTGGTTCTTGGAATGTATACCTTTATTTAGCTGTCACATTTATTGTTGATTTATGTTGTACTATTTTTTGTTTGTTTTTTTAATGAAACTATCCCTTTAGGTAGTGTGTGAAAGAATGATCTCTTCCTCAATTCCTCTACCTGTGCTTGCCCAACAGGGTGTGAACTGTTAAAAGATAATAAGAATGAATTACGTATTAGCAATAAGGGCGTGGGACACGTCAAACGGACGTATAATCATTCAGATCATAACATTACGTTGACACTGATCATGTATTCCTACTGTAAAGCAGTGAGTTGCACATACAATTGTAAATAGAGAAAGCTACGAGGTGTTGGTTTTTCAGTGGTTGGTCAAAGTCTTTTCAAGTCAATGGGTTCAAGTCCAAGTTAAGTCACGAGTCACTGCTGTTCAAGTCCAAGTCAAGTTGCAAGTCTTTTAACATATTGTCAAGTCTCGTCAAACGTCAACAAATTTATGACTCAAGTCTGACTCGAGTCCAAGTCATGTGACTCGAGTCCACACCTCTGACTTGCAGTGTTGTAGAACTGCACTTCACTACACTCATGAAGTTAAAATAACCACATTAGGTAACACCAAGTTCTATTGTGATCTATATGACTGCTAAATTACAACAATTTAATATAAAATACTATTAATACTATTACTATTAATTTGTCTCTGATGATTTCAATTAAAATTCACTGACTGTTGTTTGTGCCTATACACAAACTTCAGTGGTCATGTGAGCAATGACAGTGAGACATGTAAGTTTGTGACTGTGAAGAACGGGCCCCTCGATCTAAAATCTGGTTGGTGCTTTGTTATTGGACTTGTGTGCTTGTCACAGATTTTCCATAACGAACACCATGTTCAAACTTTAGGGTGTCCATACGTACTCTTGGCACAAGGACGTGCGGCTGAGACCATTTGGGTGATCGACTATTTGGAATGGAACAAAACAACCCCCCCCCCCAAAAAAAAAATATCTGGAATTTTAATTATTTATGTGGTCTGGGAATACTCATATTGTATTCTCTGATATCACACATTACAACATGCAAGAGTAAATTAACTTATATTTTGGGCGAATGTGAACAGAACATGTATTTATGCCTGACGTCATTGTGAATGTGGTCATTGTGGTTTTTGAACGGCAGAAAACCTGGCTAAACACACTGTAAACAAGCCCTTCTATGTAGGGGGATAAACACCTTATTTGGCAACCCTAGCCACCAACAGTCGCACAGTCGCATGTGTCATCAAAATGCAATTCATGCCTAGGAAAAAAATTAGCAAGGGCGCACTTGCATGCAACTCATTGCAGCACTAAAAGCAGTGCCACTCCTTCTGCCTCCAAAAATGATACAGTATCCATCCATCCATCCATTTTCTGAGCCGCTTCTCCTCCCAAGGGTCGCGGGCGTGCTGGGGCCTATCCCAGCTATCATCGGGCAGGAGGCGGGGTACACCCTGAACTGGTTGCCAGTTTTAAATGTCCCATTTAAAATAGATTATGACAGAAGAAGGACTGACAGCAAGATTTTTTGTTTACAGGTACTGTCAGCAAACTGCAATTTACTGTGGTGTGTTCATTTTTTTTTTTTCTATAACCGGCCAATTACATGCTGTCTTGCTTGTATGATGTCACACTATTTTGTTAGATTTTGCGATCACTATGTTGCACACCCTAATCAGTGTACACCAAATTCAAACTGGCAAACCAAACTGAACTGTATGGTTTGGTGGAATTGTAGCTTTATTATGTATATTAATATAGATTATAAAATGGGGCGGCACGGTGGGCGACTGGTTAGAGCGTCAGCCTCACAGTTCTGAGGACCCGGGTTCAATCCCCGGCCCCGCCTGTGTGGAGTTTGCATGTTCTCCCCGTGCCTGCATGGGTTTTCTCCGGGTACTCCGCTTTCCTCCCACATCCCAAAAACATGCATGAATTGGAGACTCTAAATTGCCCATAGGCATGACTGTGAGTGTGAATGGTTGTTTGTTCCTATGTGCCCTGCGATTGGCTGGCAACCAGTTCAGGGTGTACCCCGCCTCCTGCCCGATGACAGCTGGGATAGGCTCCAGCACACCCGCGACCCTAGTGAGGAGAAGCTGCTCAGAAAATGGATGGATGGATTATAAAATGGATTTTATGTCAATCCCTGTATCACCAAACACCTCAAAAACAGCCTCTGCCTTCAAAACCTGATCAGGAGACCAGCACAAACTGTTGACCACCAAGCTCTGCAAGGTTTAAGCTGCCATGGTGGCGGTACCATTACGATCCACAGAGCAACCAGGGTGAAGGTACTCAAGGGGCCAACAAAGCCCAAATAAAGCTTTTAATGCGCTAGCTATTGATCCCTTTACTGAAATAAACTCAGGAGTATTGGCAGGACCAGAATCCCACTTTGAAGGGACTCCATAATGAAGCTGGTCAATGCTAAGCTGTACACAATCAATCCCCCACATAACAGTTAATTACAAGTGAGGTGGCCATCAAGTGAAAGGATGAAAAGAAGCAGCTGAAGTCAAAGAGAGGGAGAGAGCTGGTGCAGTCTATGGATGAGCTGTTTAGGTGAGGAGGTGGAACGAGCAAATATTGAGCGGTTCAAAGCAGGAGATATGAAAATGAAATAAGATGTATATTTGTGTGCGTGCGGCATGGTGGACGACTGGTTAGAGCATCCGCCTCACAGTTCTGGGGACCTGAGTTCAATCCCCGGCCCCGCCTGTGTGGAGTTTGCATGTTCTCCACGTGCCTGCGTGGGTTTTCTCCGGGCACTCTGGTTTCCTCCCACATCCCAAAAACATGGTAGGTTCATTGACAACTCTAAATTGCCCGTAGGTGTGAATGTGAGTGTGAATGGTTGTTTGTTTGTATGTGCCCTGCGATTGGCTGGCAACCAGTTCAGGGTGTACCCCGCCTCCTACCCGATGATAGCTGGGATAGGCTCCAGCATGCCCGCGACCCGAGTGAGGAGAAGCGGCTCAGAAAATGGATGGATGGATGGATGTGAGAACTTTAACTTCGTCTGTGACCTGGTTGAACGCGCTGCACGGCTGACGTCACGTCTAAAAAAAAAAGGTTTTCTCGCTCTTCACAAAAAAAATGTCTTAGAAATTATTGTGGTGGGAGCAATCGTGTGTGGGTTTCACTTTCACATTTCCGTACATGCATGCACAAACGCATGCGCATACACACACACACACAGTTGCCTTCATAGACCACAATCGGCAGTGTACTGAGAACGGTGTGCTTGTTCACGAGGGACTTTCTGTATGGTGTTGGCATGTCAAGTCAGCACTAAGCTGCTGATTTAATGTGGCTTCAACTACACTAATATTTAAGTTATTGGTTCATGTTGATGACATCATTCTGTAACATGTGTGGCGTACATTACCGAATAATGGGTACGGTTAAGCTAATGCTTTTTTTTGTACTGTGGATAAGTGGTATTATTGCCACTTGGCAGCTGCTAAAAGTAACTAAAAGGTTACTTTTTTCTAACTTCGTTACTTTTGAAATCAAGTAATCAGAAAAGTAACTAAGTTACTTTTAAGTTCAAGTAATCAGAAAAGTAAAAGTTACTTTTTCAAGGTAAATGTGACAACACTGTTTAGGGGTTACTTTCTGATAGGTGGGTTCAACGTAACATAGGAAAGGACCATTTATATGGGAAAGGTAGACCAGGGGCGGTTTCTAACATGGGCGATATGGGCAGCCTCCCAGGGTGGCATTCTCTGGGGGCAGCACTCCAAACCCCCCAAAATCTGTCCCATTCAATCTTACTTTACTTTCACGTCACGAGCCGACTCTCCATATTCCCACATCTCCTCCGTCATGCATTCTGCACCAAGGGCCGACTGGCTCCAAGTTATTGGCAAAAGGCAGTAGCTCCTCAAGCTTGACGATGAGGCATCGTAAACAAGCAAACTTACCATCGATATTCTCCGACAATACCTCATGAACAACAAAAAAAATGTTTTTTAAATAAAAAACAAAAAAAAGTGAATGGGGGTAAAATACTATCAAGGAGAACTAAACAAAGAAATAAGAGAGACAGTCAGAGAGAGCCGCTGCAAAAGGCTGCTGACTCTCAGCACTCTGAAGTGACTAAAAAAAAAAATGTAAGAAATACAGACATCGGACATAAGATACATGAGCAAACTATGCATTAATAGCTTGGCAGAGAATGGATGAAGGCTGGAATTGCTACATTCTGAGCTAATAAAAAAATATAGGCAGGAGAGCATAGGGCCTATATAACAGAGGTAAATATGTTGTTTATATATTTGTTTCCTTTTATGTCATTTGAGACGAAGTATTATGAGTGGAACCTTTGAATATCAGGGCCTGTAGATTTTCTGGTTCGAAATCTTTATGACTTGAGACGTGTAGTTATTTTAGGCTGTTAATGGTGCACAGGATGAGAAATGTGTGAATGTGAGTGTGAATGTGAGTGTGAATGTGAGTGTGAATGCTTGTTTGTCTATGTGTGCCCTGCAATTGGCTGGTGACCAGTTTAAGGTGTACCCGCCTCTCGCCCAGAGTCAGTTGGAATAGGCTCCAGCACGCCCGCGACCTTCGTGGGGAGAAGCGGCATGCAAAATGGATGAATGGATGGATGGACATGTTTTTTTGAATGTTGAAGGAAGCCAGAGTACCAGGAGAAAATCCCCTCAAGCACGGGGAGTACATAAAGGCTGGAGCCCAGATTTGAACATCCAAACTCAGAACTAAGAGGCTGATGTGCTACTGCCCTCAAGAAAATGAATTTAATAAAACCCAACATCCTCCAATTGAGTGCAATAGCTTTATGGTGGTTAATTGATCCTCTACAAACTACAAATGCTGGTGTATGTTGAAAATATCCGATGATGTGCTAAGGTAAAGCATATCATATTTAGTTTTAAGGGCTATTGTACTTATTTCTTAACACTCCAGCCATAGAGTTTTGTGGAGTCTGGACTTGTTTCCCTTTTTGACTCTGCCTCAGTGTTTGTGCTATGACAGCCTCATGTAAAAACGTTTGCATCCACCTTCCCGCCTCCTTTCACTTTCTTCAGTGGGATGACAATATCTATGTAACCAGGGGTCCAATCACTCAGATCTTGTGTTTGCACATTTGTGTTTGTCTTGCAGGCTAATGGATTTAGCAGAGATGGTGTTGGGTATTTATTACCATGTGTAATTGAATGCAATGATTATCAGTGTTGTGTAATGTGATTTTAATGTGGCGGCAATAGTTATGTATAAAGCCAAATGACTTTGCCTCTAAGGGAGAATATCTCCCAATTTGAAAACAAATAAAAATAAAAATTAGCAAAATACTTGTAGATCAGATTATGATTTTAATCTCTCTTTCTACATCTCCTCTAATGAAAACTAAATATTAAAATTGTGTAATGATTGTAGTTTGATTTAAGTGTCTTCTCATTAAGAAGCTTGTCTAAGAATATCTATATTTGTTTGTTGTTTATTCTGTATCCATCCAAGCAGAGTAGTGTTGTTGTTTTTTTTATTAAGCCAAAGATAAAGATGGCATAATTATTTTCTGTCGGAATTAAAATCTGGCATTTGATTTAAACATTAAAGGCTTGATTACTGTCAACTGTATGTGTGTGAGGACAAAGCAATCGATAACCACAAACTGAATTAACACAGTACAGATGATGATTAGATTAGATTTGTTGTTTCAGCAATGCCACACTGAGCACATACTGTATAACTAGAATGCCTCTAAGTAGAGCACAGACCTCCACAGAGGCAGAACTGTTATTAAAAGTGGAAAAAGTCACAGAGCTTTGCATTTGGGTATAATGGTCTATCTGTTTTCATGTGCACATCTCATTGTTTATTAGGAATAATACTTACATTGAGGATGATGTTGGTTACATACTAGCTCAAAAGGTAGAAAAAAATACATTCCTCTTCCCAAAACCTCAAAATGACATGTATTTTTGACATAATCATGCTAAGTGTATTTCTCCTACTATTTACTGCTAAATTAAATGCTGTTAAAAAAGTTCAAGAGCTGGAATTTGGCACTTTAGCATAGCCATAACTGTAGCCTTACATTCACGTATACATATAATGTTAGCAGTTTCAAATACACAAGCTCAACTTTAAAAATGTACAACCCCAATTCCAATGAAGTTGGGACGTTGTGTTAAACATAAATAAAAAGAGAACACAATGATTTGCAAATCATGTTCAACCTATATTTAATTGAATACACTAATAAGACAAGATATTTAATCTTCAAACTGATAAACTTGATTGTTTTTAGGAAATAATCATTAACTTAATTAATTAATTTTATGGCTGCAACACGTTCCAAAACAGCAAAAATCAGTTTGAACATGAAATATCTTTGTCGTGTATTCAATTAAATATAGGTTGAACATGATTTGCAAATTATTGTATTCTGTTTTTATTTATGTTTAACACAACGTCTCAACTTCATTGGAATTGGGGTTGTACTTAGTGCCTAGTCACAGATTCTAGATTCCCTTTTGTTGAAATATACCATTTTTCCAACAAAAATTATAGAAAGATGTACACATGCCACATTGTACACACTAAGGCTACATTCATACTGCAGTGTGATGCCCAAATTAGATTTTTTGTTATATCCAATCTTTTTATGTGGTCGTTCACATTACAAAAACAAATGCGACTTCTACTGTGGACGGAATGAGTCCATGACTCGGCACGTATGCGCAAGCAATCGTACTGTTCAGACTGACGTCACATATTGGCAAAAAAAAAATATCTGATTTGACCTGGAGAATGAACATAGCCTAAAACAAATAAAGTCAATAAAAAAATTTAAGAATTCCAGTGCACACATCCAGATAACTCGTTGTTATTTTAGGGACAATACATTCCAGTATACCTGTTAACACAAACACAAACTGGTAAACTACCCCCTCTCCAAAACACACACAGTCACACAAATGCACACATACACATGCACACATTAACAAACACACACACGATCAAGGAGGGGCCTTGCATGACATTATTAGTTTTGCATTAGGGCTATCTGAGCATAACAGTATAGATTTTTACCTTGGCCTGCTGGATGAGTTAAATTTCTTTATTCATTACATGTGCATCTGACCTCTGGACCTGGCAACCTCAGTGTTTTATTAGCACTCTCATCCCCTGATAATAAGGAAGCCTTTACCCACAATCTCTCTCTCTCTCTCTCTCTCTCTCTCTCTCTCTCTCTCTCTCTCTCTCTCTCTATCTTTCTATCTCTCTCCCTTTCTCTCTCTCTCTCTCTCTCTCTCTCTCTCGCTATCTCTTCATATAGCAGGGTGTTCCACAAATAGTGAAGCATAGCAGACTACTTTGGAATAATATTAAAAAAACAGACATTCTACCTAGCAGTCTCCTGTCAAATAATGGCAGTTGAAGAATGTTATTGTATAAGCAAATTATTCATGTCATAACATTTGTGTTTTTTTTTAAATGTAATATCCCACATGCTAATGTTGGCTGGTACTGAATAAAGGAGAGAGGAGAACAGCTGTGGGAGATATGCATTTCCTCTTGGGGTTTCTAACCAATCCTACCACGGCAGTGAGCTTTGTATAAATAATGGACATGTTTATTTCATGGGAGCATGTATTTTTAACAACTGTGTATCACATACGTGGGCATGATGAATGAATGCTGACAACAGTCCTTGACATTATATGCACAGATACCATTTGGCCCTACAGTAAATCATCAGGTTGAGTGTTTGAAACTAAAAAAATCAAGGAATTCTCCAGAGTATGGGGAGTGTGAAAGGTCAACACTATTGTAGGCTTAATTATTTGGTTTATACAAATACTAGAAATTGGGAATGCATTTGTCACGGAATATTTCAAGGGGATTTGATATCCGTCATGAATTTCCATAACAAGCAGCAGTGTCATTAAAGGTTTTTTTTTTCTTCAAAATGGAGCTTTTACATTAAGATCTTTTTCAAATGACCAGCCTATTGATCCCAATGATATTTCAAGGCCAAGCACTCTAAGCCCCATGTCACACATTCAATGACTTCCAGTAGACAGTAATGTGGTTGCTTATGCCGCTCCTTGGGCCCAACGTGTTCCATGTTGACTGGCTTTTGGATGAGAGATCCTGACAGCTGCACAACAATGCTAATGGCTGCTCTCTTGTAGGGAGCCAGTATGTAATCAGCTCAACTCTTGGCCATTAAAACTTTACACCAGTAATGTATGCAAACATGAATTCCATTTATTCCCAACTAGGTCCCAATAGGCAGGCCTTTAAGTTGCTCACTAACCTACATCACAAACGACTCTGCTGCCTCCTAATGCGTTTTATATCACTCATAATCCTGTTGTTGTACACTAATTAGATGGAGCTGCCAGCAAGCAAATTTACCCCTATTATTTTGGAGAATGAAGCTCCTTTTCCTACCCTTTTCCAGCTTTCACTTTATTGAATTTCTTTCTAATAGTTCTTTATAATGTGACCACTGTAAGAGGAGTTGAATTCTAAACCAGAGCTGGCGGCAGCTCACGAATTGCATGGTACCTTTTGGCATTTGCGGTGAAGTCAATTGTATACGCTGCAATTTTTCACAGGTTTTCCACTTTCAAAAATATACAGTATTTGTAAAAAAAATCTAGATGCATACAAATGCTTGAAATACTGTCATATGGTTAACAAGATTTTTGATACAAAAGTCTTTGTGTGATTGATTCTAAAATATTCAGGCATATTAGTAGCCAGCCTAAGCACTGACACGGTTAGCAATAAGTCGCTGCTATCTCTTAGCCGTCTGCTAGAACTACCCTAGGGATTCAAAATCATGGACTCGGGGAAACATAAAGCCTCCGTTTACTTTGCCAGACTTCTCTGTCATATTTGAATGCGTCAATACTGGACAATCTAATGTCATGGTAATATTAACAAGGATGATTGCAAATTTTGAAAGTCAAAAAGTAACTCGGAGAGTGCAAAACCATAAAAACGATTGTGGGAAAATACCCATTCCAATTCCAATGAATTTGGCACATAAATGGGTGTAATGTGTAAAACTTATATTAAAACAGAATACAATGATTTGTAAATCCTTTTCTACTTAAATTCAATTGAATACACTAGAAAGACATTTAATTTTCAAATTGATGAACATGAGTTTTTTTGCCAATATGTTCCTCATTTTTTATTTAATGCCTGCAACAGTTCCAAAAAAGCTGTGAACAACTGCTTGTGCAAACAGTCCAGCAGTTTAAGAACAATGTTTCTCAATGTACAATTGCAAGTAGTTAAGAGATTTCATCAACGACAGTCCATAATATGATCGAAAGATTCAGAGAGTCTGTTGAAATCTCTGCATGTAAGTGGCAAGGCCGAAAACAGATTGAATGCGTTGATCCCTCAGGCACCACTGCATTAAAAACCGCCATCATTGTGTAAAGGATATTGCCACATGGCCTCAGGAACACTTCAGAAAACCATTGACATTTAACTACTACTGCTACCATGCAAAGTGAAAGCTATAGTGTATATCTACAACACCCAGAAACGCTGGCGACTTTTCGGGGCCCGAGCTCATCTGAGATGGGCTGACGCGAAGAGAAAAAGTGTGTTGTGGGCTGCCAAATCTAAATTTCAAATTGTTTTGGGAAATCATGGATATCATGTCCTCCGGGCCGAAGAGGAAAAGGGCCATCCAGATTGTTATCAGTGCAAAGTTTAAAAGCCAGCATCGGTGATGGTATAGGGGTGTGTTAGTGCCCATGGCATGGGTAACTCTCACATCTATGAAAGCATCATTAATGCTGAAAGGTACATACAGGTTTTGGAGAAACATATGCTGTCATCAAAGCAACGTCTTTTTCAGGGATGTCCCTGCCTATTTTAGTAAAATAAAGCCAAGCCACATTCTGCACGTGTTATAACATTGTGGTTTCTTAGTAAAACCCTGTGAGTACTATACTGGCCTGCCAGCAGTCCAGACCTGTCTCCCATCGCGCAACGGAGACCCTGGACTGTGAGCAACTGAAGTTGTACATCAAGCAAGATTGGGAAATAATTACACCTACAAAGCTTCAACAATTATTGTACTCAAGTACCAAATGCTAAATGGTATGTTAAAAAAAAAGTATTACACAGTGGTAAATATGCCATTGTCCCAGCTGCAAAAAAACAAAGTCAGTTTGAACATATCGTGTGTTTGCAGTGTATTCAGTTGAATACAAAAGAGTTATAATACAACAGTTGGACCAATTGCTTAATTTTTCTTGTGGACTGGAAACTTTTGGATGTCAAATCAGAAGACAAATATGAGACAGGAGATCAACATTTTATTTTTTATTTCCAGATATTTACATCTGAATCAGAGACACGAATTAGAAGATAGCGTTATTTGTAATAATGTGAGTAAAGGTATAAGAATGGAAAAACACCCGATGAACTCCTTTGTTGTTTTGGCAGTGTGCTTTGGATCAATGACAATTACTGAGCTTTCCAAGTCTAGACCATAAAATAACCTCCACTTTTTTTAACCTATTGGTTCAAAGATAAGCTTGTACATAGTGTAGATAAAATTGTTGGTACTCCTCTGTTAATGAAAGAAAAAAAACAAGGTGGTCACAGAAATAACCTGAATTTGACAAAAGTAATAATACAGTAAATAAAAATGTATTGAAAATTAGCCAATGAAAATCAGACATTGTTTTTTAATTTAAGTTCAACATCATTATTAAAAAAATAAAATAAAAAAATCATGAAACAGCCCTGGACAAAAACATTTACCATCATTTAGTAACATCACCTGGAAAAGATTGAAAATAATTTTATTTTAAGGACATGTTCAAAGAAGCTTTGTCCTCTAATTAGCAACACAGGTGTCTTCAAACTTGTAATCAGTCAGTCGGCTTATTTAAAGGGAGACAAGTAATCACTGTGTTGTTTGGTGACATGGTGTGTACCACACTAAACGTGGACCAGAGGAAGCGAAGGAGAGAGTTGTCTCAGGAGATTAGAAAGAAAATTATAGACAGGCACATTAAAGGTAAAGGCTCTAAAACAATCTCGAAGCAGGTCAATGTTCTTGTGACATCCAAAACATTGGACTATTCTGAAGTGGCCTTCTATGAGCCCTGGTCTAAATTCGATTGAACATTTGTGGAAGGAGCTGAAACATGCTGTCTGGAGAAAGCACCATCAAACCTGAGACAACTGGAGGAGTTTGCTCCAGTGTGGGCCAAACTACCTGCTGAGAGATGGAGAAGTTGTGCTCTGCGACTGACTGGCGACCAGTTCAGGGTGTAGTCCGCCTTTCGCCCGAAGTCAGCTGGGATAGGCTCCAGCGCCCCGCCACCCTAACCAGGATAAGCGGTGTTGAAAATGGATGGATGGATGGAGATGCAGAAGTCTAATTGAAAGGTACGAAAATTGTTTGATTGCAGTGATTGCCTCAAAAGGTTGTGCCACAAAATATTAAGTTAAGGGTAGCATCATTTTTGTCGAAGCCTGGTTCATGTTGGTTTGTTTCTTTTAAAATAATTTAGTTGAACCACAATTCAAAAGCAACGTGTTATTTTCATTAGTTAATTTTCATAAACTTTTTATGTATTAATACTTTTGCCTGTTATTTCTGTGACCACTGTGGGTTTTTCTTTTATTAACATAGGGGTACAAACAATTTTATCCATGTATATATGTATTCACCATTCCAAAAATTAACTAGTTCATACTACCTTTTTCTCAACATGTTGCTGATGGGCTATTCCTCTTAAAATACTGGAATTTCATTCTACCATTGTTGCCACCCACTCGGTCTCCACTAGCAGCCAGCTGCAGCTTTCACCCTACAATCTCAAAAACATGAAGAAACACTTTCTTGAATGGTGTTTTTTTTAAATGAGGAATTAAAACAAAAACAGGACTTTTGTCCTTAATGTGCAAACAAAAACACGCAACACAGTATGATAGGAGCAATGTTAAAAGGACATTGATATCTTGGCATTCACAGCAGTTTTGGCTGAGTATATTAACAAAATATTTTATTGTATCTCTTCTTATATTACAAAACAACAAATTATATATCAGGACAGTGTGGTCATACAGAGTTTCAACTAAAGCATTCTAATAGAAATAATAATCTTCTCAGTAGAACTAATACATTTTTACAATTACGTACTGTATTACAAAAGAACCACACTTTCACTCCCATTTACACAGTGTGCATGAACGCACCTCACATTTTCACACAGCTGCGACGTGCCTGCCAGGAATGGTGGCCGTGGCTGCACTGAATCGTTTGCCAAATACAGTGTTTATCCTAGAGAGGGCACGCCACCCTTTTCCGACTGAGGACCATGGTCTCCGATTTGGAGGTGCTGATTCTCATCCCAGCCGCTTCACACTCGACTGCGAACTGCTCCAGTGAGAGTTGGAGATCATGGCTTGATGAATCAAACAGAACCACATCATCTGCAAAAAGAACCCGCCTCAGAGAACCCAGACACTGCTTCCTCATGGGAAGGCATGTCGGTGTTATTGAGGAGGTCTTCGAAGTATTCTCCCCACCGACTCACAACGTCCCGAGTCGAGGTCAGCAGAGCCCCATCCCACCTATACACAGTGTTGATGGTGCACTGCTTCGCCCTCCTGAGACACCGGATGGTGGACCAGAATTTCCTCGAAGCCATCCGGAAGTCTTGGTGCCAAGTGCATGTGTGGACACCCTTATGTTTGAACATGGTGTTCGTTATGGACAATCTGTGATGAGCACAGAAGTCCAAAAACAGAACACTTCTCGGGTTCTGATCGGGAGGGCCAATCACGCCCTTCCAGGTCTCACTGTCATTGCCCACGTGAGCATTGAAGTCCCCCAGCAGAACGATGGAGTCCCCAGCGGGAGCGCTCTCTAGCGCCCCCTCCAAGGACTCCAAAAAAGGGTGGGTACTCTGAACTGCTGTTTGGTGCATAGACACGGTAGTGTCAAGAAGAGTTTGGGAATTGTTCAGAAAGGAATAAGAGACAAATGTTGCGCATGGTACAGATATAGATTTGCAATAAGATTTTAGTACCTTCCCAACATACACACGCTGGCCAAATAGGGTCTTGTTCATTGCGAAATTTCACTCTGGGGGGAATGTGAACCGGGCACCATACCGAAACATTAGTGGATTTAAAACCACAAAAATTTTGGGTAACCTGTTTCAGCAAAGATGGTTTGGTTAAGGTATTGTGGACTGACAAAAGAAACTAAGGTGCGAGGAATACGTGATGATGCATTAGGACGTGGGGAAGCCACAACGTGGGTTTGCAGCAGCATGCGGCAGGAATGAACAAACATAGCAGTTAGAACGATTTTGAGAGCGTGACACATGGAAAATAAGTGAGAGCATACAGAAACCAAACATTCATGCTCTAGGAGGTGCAATTAGCAGAAGTAGTGGTGAGCCTGGAGAACCAAAGAAGCTCGTCATATTTGTTAAGTCTTGTAAGGTACATAATTGTGTCAACTGTCTAAGTGGGAGCATCACTATACAATTTAATAATGATAACCATGGCGAATTAATGCCAAACCATCAAAAAGACTCCCGGAAGATGTCATCGTTGTCTTTTTTTCTTCTGTCGAGTTACACAATATTTAAAACAAATTTTCCAACACATTGGTATACCTGATATTGTGGCCGGATGGTGTGATTTACTGTTGTTGTAGAAGTGAGGACAAGCATTTATGGTATGGTTAAATACAAATACCAACATTATTTGTATTTATTTTTTGCTTGTTGAGTTGGCCACCTCTGCCTTTAAATTTTCTAAAACATCATTATTTGATAATGTTGTTCCGACTCAAGAAAAGCATCATTTTAAAGTGGCACTAAGCAGGCCCAAAAATGGCATGTAAATTTGACACAGCACAGAGAAGAGTAATGTTAACAAGACTGCCAATTTGAAAGAATAAAACAAATCGCTAAGTATATAAAATCAGGTTTTAAAACTTGAATAATAAGAGCCACCTCTCAGCTCTCAGACGCTGTGGGCGTGTCGAATGGATGCGCCAAAAGGAATCAAATATACTGAGGGGGTGATAGCTTATACGATGTCAAATCATGTTAGGAGGCTCAACTTCAAAATCAAATGGGTCTTGTGGACTATAATCATAAAAATAAGCCCACAAGTCAACTTATCCTTGTTGTTGGTGACATAATGTCACAGCTGAACACAGCACCTGACGACAGCGGCACGGTAGGAGGAAGCCCAGATAGTTAGACAGTTGGCACTGCCCCATTCACTAGTATTAAGTTACACACAAAGCCATGTTGTCTCTGGTGAAAATTGACAAAACTATCCGTCGTAAAATGCGCACTGCAGAGTTGGCTGGTGGTGTTTGATGTTCAGCTCGCCATCTGCGTGTCTTTAAAAAGTCAATCCATCGCTTTTTTATTTCCTCATCTTTTGGGAGCTTATAAAAACGTCACCGAGCTGTTCTGTAAATTGAGGTATCCAGCAAAGACGCATTTTCAAGGTGTAGCCATCATTAGCTTGCTAACTGCACGCTAGTGTGGTAAATTGGCCTTTTTATGGACACTAAGCACAACTAACTCACAACTGAGCAGCCAAGCGAAATGTTACTTTGTACTTATATAGTGGGGGAGGGAACTCTTGCTAGAAAGTATACGCCCCAGCCCCGTGATGTTATGCGGCTGTGTTTTAACCCCAACCACAAAATCAGGAAAATTCAAACGATGAAAAAGATGCTTAAACTACATCTCAACAATTCAGCACTATATTGTTATTGTTGTTTTCAACACTTTAACTTGTCCAGTCATCACGGCTGATGGTTTCCACTTTGACTTGGCCTGTTCCTATTTAGTATTATTATTATTATTATGATTATTGGCGGCACGGTGGGCGACTGGTTAGAGCGTCAGCCTCACAGTTCTGAGGACCTGGGTTCAATCCCTGGCCCCGCCTGTGTGGAGTTTGCATGTTCTCCCCGTGCCTGCGTGGCTTTTCTCCGGGCACTCCGGTTTCCTCCCACATCCCAAAAACATGCATGAATTGGAGACTCTAAATTGCCCGTAGGCATGACTGTGAGTGCGAATGGTTGTTTGTTCCTATGTGCCCTGCGATTGGCTGGCAACCAGTTCAGGGTGTACCCCGCCTCCTGCCCAATGACAGCTGGGATAGGCTCCAGCACGCCTGCGACCCTAGTGAGGAGAAGCGGCTCAGAAAATGGATGGATTATGATTATTATTATTATTATTTGAACAGAGACATAAAAGATAATGGAATGTGAAATCAATAATGTGAGCGAATCTGAGTCTCTTTCCTGATTTTATGAACTGTGAACATTTCTGATTTCTTTAAAGTGATAAAGGAAATTCCAAACACCTACTTAAGAGGTTGTTGTTTTTTTCTGATCATTGCTGTTAATGGTTCTGCTGTGGCTACCTGAGGTACTGAGACCATGCCTTATTAGGCTCAAGTGTCTTGCTACAGTGTCCACAAACCAAACAATGCATTGTTCAATATTGGTCACAGGACTCTCTACAACTGTGTTTAAAGTGTTTAAAATAATTACTCTTGCAAAAAGGTACCTTAAGGTCAGATTTGAATGATATATGCAATTGATTCAAAGGTGTTTTGTTTGACAAGAACAGCTAAGAACAAATCAGCAAGAAGGGGCTTGATTGGGACTGACTGAAATGCAGGGCTGATTTACATGCTGACCTTGGAGAAGCTTTGGATGTCAGGATGTCTCCCACATTCTCATTGACATTCCACATGCATTTCCAACAGCATACATATGAAATGTGATGAGAATGGAGAAATATACAATATCGATATCTGAATGATGCTTCTATGCATCCATTTGTATGCACCGCTATCAGTTTATTGGGCGGGGATTGAATTAATGGTGCTGTACTGCAGTACCAATGATAAACAACTCATAATATTGTGGAATACATTTACTAAAAACAGACCATGCAACAGTCCTCAATGAAATGTAATTAATACACTGTGGTCAAATATGCTCACTTGCACCTCAACCAGACACCCTAAAGCAGGGGTGTCAAAATCAAATTCACAGTGGGCCAACATAAAATAATTGGGGTCGTGAGCCAAAGTCAATATTTATTGAAAATTTACTGTGCATGTTTTCCCTTCTCTACAGATATGTTGTGTTAAACCTTATCATATGAAAACATTTTGGCTGTGCACACAAGACGTACAGGTCTGTCCTTTATTTTCGTGACTAGATAATCTTTCCGACCTGTCTTGAAAGCTCCTGTTTGCCATCTTTCGTTTGGCCATTTCTCAGAAGAGGAGGTGCCAGTTAGCCCGATGAGACTGGTAGCATGGTTGCTAATGACTGCGACAGAAAAGGAAGGGCCACTTGCCGATCTCAACTGACGCGCCAACAAACTAACAAAGCATTCTGGGATTTGCAGTATTAGCGGTGCATGCGTACCATATACATACTGTATATTGTGGGCCAGCTCTAATAGACATTTGATATGGTCTCAAGGGGCAAACATAATTGTCACGGGCCAGATTGGGCCCCCAGGCCTGAGTTTGACATATAGTATGTATTAAAGGATTGAGTTTATGAGTGAAGCAGCGTAATATTGATGGATACATTTTCTGTGTTAATCTGTAATTTTAATTTGTAAAGTTGACAGGGATAGCCTAAATAATAAGAGGTCTGATGATGTAAACTCAACTATGAAATAAAAAGCCTATAAACTTTGCAGTTGCCAAAGGTTGCAAGGGTTTAAAACTTTATCCTGGCTGAAAGGTTTCTGGTGCTATTGCAGCTTTGAAGAAATGTACAGTATTTTGTGTGATTTCAACTGAGCAAGTTGCTGATCTTAGACGTTTGGTAACCGTCCGTGCAAATATATGTACATATTTTGGAACAAGAATACTGTGTGCACCAGCACTCGGAAGCAGTTTCAATTGAATCAGTGATCAGCAAATTAATTAAACTGCTGCTCCATTTAAAATGAACATTCAGAAAAACTTGAATGCCTTAACTGCCAGAAAAATGAGTACATATGATATAATGTGAGGGATACTTTTATGTTCCATAAGACAGTGGTGGGTGGCTGAAATGAGCATTGCTGTGTGCCACATCGGATCGAGTCACTATCCATCCATCCATTTTCTGTACCGCTTATTCTCACTAGGGTCGCGGGCATGCTGGAGCCTATCGCAGCTATCTTTGGGCGAGAGGCGGTTATACACACTGAACTGGTCGTCAGCCAATCACAGGGCACATACAAACAAAGAACCATTTGCACTCACATTCACACCTACGGGCAATTTAGAGTCTTCAATCGACATACTACGCATGTTTTCGGGATGTTGGAGGAAACCGGAGTACCAGGTGAAAACTCACGCGCAGGCATGGGTAGAATATGCAAATATCACAAGCGGGGCCGAGATCTCAACCCTGGCGGTCCTCAGAACTGTGAGGCAAATGTGCTAACCAGTCGGCCGCCGGATTGAGTCACTATATTCACAAAATTAGCTTCCACTGCTTACTGCTTTAGTCCTTGCCAAAATGTCTGATATATACCTGAGTACCGCCGAGTAACCATAAACCCCCTTCTTCGTATTCTGAGTATCCAGTGCGCTCGAAGGAAAGGGTGGTGTTACACACAGTCCATAGTAATATGTTTAAGTTGGTTGAAATATCCCAGTGTAACACACTGTGTGACAAATACTGTAGGTGGTGCCGTTGGAGGCCTGATCTAAAATTTTAAACTGATAGAACCCATCCAGCTTGACACATTTGAATTTACAAACTGACTTATGCGACTCAGCAGCAGATCAGAATTGGAATCCAAATGTCTTGACATTTAATTGGCACCTGTATGTCACCGATTTAGCCATCCCCAACTGCAGCAGTAGATCAGTTTATTAGAGAGGTGACAGATTCGCAGCCGCTCTCTCACACAAGTTTCTTTCTTTTTCTCTCCCTCATGGCAGGTGATGTCTTTGTGAGGTGGCCAGGACGTAGTGATGATTGGGTGAATAATAAGTATTAAAGATGGTATATGCTGGGCATGATTGCAGAATGATTATTTTGTCAATATTATACTCAGCACATGAATCACAGATGCTAAGGTTGGAAGCAGAATAGAAAAGCAACACAAATACAGACATTCAGCTAGGCAACAAAAAACACTATCACCCTGTCCAATTTACTAATGACATTCAGTGTTTTAAATGAGTACAAATTAAAAGCCCAAATGACAGCAGCCATGATTTGATACTTAACCTTAAAATTGATAGAAAATTAATCAGATGACAAGTTAGTTATGTATTCGGATAGATTCATAATGATATTTTCTTATTAGTTAGGTTAAGCCCAGTTCACGCCTCTAATCTAGGTGGTTTTGAGCCTCAAATCAGAATGGCCCCATTATTTGATATTGCTAAAATCCTGACAGATGATCCTATAGTGTGTTGTGTTGAGTGATTTTTTTTTTCTTTTTTCTTTTCCCAATATGCTCTAAAAGATCGAGGCCGACTATTCTAAATCATATGTTAAATGTTAAACGTGTGTGGTCAACAATGAGGTGTCTGAACCACAGACATGGAATCTGGATTGTGATGATGAGTGAAACGATAGCCAATCAGAAAGTGAACTCATTCCAGAAGTGAAGTCATTCCAGAATTGGTGAAAGTTTTAGGCACCAACATTTTTGAAAAAAAGATCATTCATTTTGTATCTTTTTATTGTTAAAAAAAAAAACGTTTAAAAAAATTAACAGTTACAGTTGCATTTTGTCAAAACGAGAAGAGTTGCCAAGAAATTTCTTCTACAGTGGATTTAACAGATAAACTAAGCTGTTAGTCTAAGTGCTGTTGCTTCTTCTTCTACTACTACTACTACTACTACTACCCCTGATGTTTCTTTGCATTTTTTTTCAGAGGTCTTTGCCCTGTGGCACATTTACACATCCCACAGGTTCATTCCTAATGCATATTATGTATTACAGAACTATATTATTATTTTGGCTGGAAATTCAGCACCAAGTTTTTAAAGAGCCACTTCTGCCACAAAGAAGTATGAAAAGAAGCATTGGAAATTGTCATGCTCCAAAGTGACAATAAATACTGGGATGCCATTATATTGTTTTTGAAATAACTGAGCATGTAATGTTCTTTTGGTTTTTTCCCTATCAAATGTATTTTCTTTAAGATTGTATAATTTATTGGCATAGTTCAGACCCAAAATATACCAAAGGATTTTTCGTGTCAGACAAAGCTGTGGCTCTTGGAGATGAGGCAAGTGTCATTAACGCTTCTTGGATGGGCCACACTGAATATTCCCCAGAGGAAATTGAACATTGTCATGGATGGATTAGCTCTGTAATAGTGAGACACATAGCTTGAATAGAGGTCACGAGCTAAAATGTCAAGGAAATGAGAGAGGGGAAGGAGGTATGAAATGAATTTGGACAAGCGCACTCAATGGCTTTACGCAAAGTGAAGCCAAAACAGAAGTAACTTTTAAAGGACAAGTGGAATGACATATTAACTCTCATGAAGATTTAATTGATCCTAAACTGAATTTACTTGGGCAGTTTATATTGCTTTAAGTTAGTCAGTGAAGGAAGTTACTGATGGTGTAGTGTTTCACTCACCTGACTTCTCTGCAGGCAGCACTGGTTCAGTTCCCCCTCAGTGCCAGTGTGAATGTGGGTGTGAATGGTTGTGAAAATGTCAAATCCCTCCAACTCCTCAGTACTGTAGTTCCTCCTGCACTTAGGCTTTCACAGTGTCAATAATAAAAGAAGCCATAATAGATGACATTATTCCCATCCATCTTAATGGCTGTTTGCGTTCCATTTTACTCCACTTTACTATTCAGGTGATCAAATAGTCTCATACAAGCTTAGAAAGAAATGAGTCACCTAAAGTAAATAAGTCAAGAAACACAAAAGCCAACGTAATTATGATAAAATGCTGCATACTAGACCTTTAAGATTTAAGACCTTTAAGCAGAGTTGGGCAGTAGCAGCGTTATGTGTAGAGCTGCAACTAATAATTATTTTAATAACCGATTAATCGGTTGATAATTTGTTCGATTCATTGAGAATCGGTAAAACAAAATTGTAATTTCCATCTTTATATTCAAAATCAGAAAATTGTTTTAAATTGGCAGTGCATAACACTGAACAAACTAGTTGCTACATGAACCACCTAGAGTGGGACAAATTATCCAATTAAATTTGTCCTAAAATTATCATTTATTAATTACAAACATATGTGTTCAACTATTTCTGCTAGTGGCATAGTGTGACAGGCGGAACAATTAAATGCTCTTCTTTTAGATGGCAGAAGGTATAACAAGCCTGTGCATCCACTTGTGGCCGTTCATACACAGAATATGTCATGGCTTCCTGCGAGTATATCAGATTTGTGTTCAATTAAACAGGGCTAGATAACATGGAATATGGAAAGCCCACAACTGGATATAATGGCAGAGGAGCTGGCAGAGGTACAGTATTTATGTTACAAAGGTTCCAAATATTAATGTTTGTGATTATATTTGTTTGAGAGTGATTTGAGCCGCAGGATCTTCCTGTCACTTTAAGTTGCCATGCATTCTGGGTAAGCCTGTTCACATCTACGGAACATTCACAGCAGGTGGACTTGTTGCACTGCTATCCGACTTGAACAGTGTGCTGTGTTCGTGTGCGTCCCTGAATAATAAACCACCACACACACACACACACACACACACACACGCACAAACCGATACACACAAACGGCAGACTCTCTACACTGAATGCAGTTTCCACACACTGAACAAACCCACGTATCCTGTGCATCCTCGAAAGGTGTAATCAGTGCCTTTACCATCTTGCATGCCTGCCTGCCTGCCTGCCATACTGAAACGTCTGTACTGTCCTTACCTGTGCCTACAACGACATTAAAGCTGCTAGACCCAACCCCACTTTCATATCCATTGTGCTCTGACCGACACCCCGGGGGCGAACGGAGCATACTTATATTGAGCCAATCACCTATACAGTACAACCCGAGTCTCTCCAATGTACATCTCCCCATGGGCCATACTTTAAGAAATTCATGCTAATTATCGAGACCTCACAGAATGCATATATGTTTCGGTGTTCACTGTGCAACCCCAAAAAGATCCTGTCAACATATAAGACGCCCAGTACAAATCTAAGGACACACTTTCAGGTATGCCCTGGGGTTAACAGATTAGTCAGCAGCTAAACTAGTCATTAAAACTCAGTCAGCACTCAGCAACAGCGAGCAAGCAACATGTTTTTGGCAGCAATAGAATAAAACTGTGCATAGACACATGCACAGTTTTATTCTATGTGTGTGTGAAGGGAATTTAGACAAGAAGAGGTAGGAAAAATGATAACTCAAGACAAAGCTGAAAAGTATGAATTTGGGTCATGTTAATCAGAAATATTACCGTATGTCCAGGTTATTTTCTATACAAAAGCACATTGTTGTGGTCTATAGTGAGGACAAGCAGAAGGGAAAATGGATGGATGGATGGATAATTGATAACTTAACCCTCTGGAGTCAACTGACGCGCCCACGCTTCCAGATCACATAACTGCATTAAGATCAGAATCATCTTTATCTGTTTATTCAAGATGGCGCCTACCCGTGTGATCGCCTCGGTTATGTGCTCTCTAGTATTGTCTATGCTTTTGTGTTTTTCGTTCGTCTTTGGAGACATTACGTGACTAACTTACACAAGGGAAGACTTGCTAAACATCAGGGAGTCTACACCGGACTTTCTTTCACCAACTTTCGCGAATCCTCACAGTTTTTTCCCCGAGTTACTCAGCGGGGGGCGCGGCTGCGGTCTATGGTGCATGGAGGCGAAGGCGATGAAGGGGGAAGCACGCCGCCATCCAAGTTAAGCTCCACAAGAGAGGATACAGATTAGTGTTCCCGTTGATCCACCTCGCGAATCTATGCTCCGTACCCAACAAATTGGATGAGCTTCATCTTCTGACATAGACCAGTAAAGATTTCGGAGGTTCCGCCGCCCTGTGCTTTACGGAGACATGGCTTTGAGAACGGGTCCCCGATGGCGCCATAATGCTTCCGGGCTTCCAACTACACCGGGCAGACCGTGTCATGGAGTTATCGGGGAAAACAAAAGGTGGCGGGATATGCTTCTATTCTAACAAAAAATTATGTACTGACGTCACGTAGCTCAGCAGACATTGCAGCCCGGATTTAGAGTCGCTGTTTTTTAACTCTTAAGCCTCCTTTTTGCAACTAGAACTTTATTAAATCCAGTTTCATTCACACCTAAGACAATACCATACAAAATCCTCTTGAACCCTCCACATCCTGGTCACCACCTCTTCCACCTCCTTCCCTTAGGTAGGTGCTTACCGAACAATGCAAACTAAAACAAGCAGACATTCCAACAGCTTCTTCCCGCTTGCCCAAAACTGTTAAATCCTATACTTGTTTTTTATCTTTATGTATGGGGTTTGTCACAGATAAAAAAACAAGTCTTTTAAAATTTGAAGTCTTCAAGTCTGTAACAGGCCTTAGGTGGGGAATTGATGGGTCATCTTGCTGGCTCCCAGTTAAACCCTTCATCGCTGGCTGCGATTGTCGTGGGCCAGCGGGGCTGAGAACGGGAGTTCTGAAGCTGGAAGGAGCTGACGGAGATACAGCGAAGTAAGCAGGGGTATTGCACCAAACATTTTTGTCAACAGGGAGTGCTGATGAAAATTTCCGCTGGGGTCCCGCAAATGGTCAGGGCCCCTTGACAGTTGTCAAGTTTTTCCCACTTGTTCTCCACCCCTGTGTCTGAGTGACAAACAGAGAGGGCACACACCATGGAAGTGTCAACCCTGTGATGGGCCTCTCTGCATTGTCGTGGCCAGGAGCTGTTTTGTCTGTCAAAGTGCTTGAGGAATTGCGTACATTTTATTGTAAACAATGGTATATATTTTTTTGTTTGCTAAATCTTTACACAATATTGTGAAATTGCCAAATTTTACTTGAATTCTAACAGGTTGTGTGTGGTTTTCACAATTAAAAATGTCACTTTTTCCTACTCAGACTTCTGTTTTCTGTGATTTTTGGTCCAAATGTGAATTCAGTATGCCAAATAAATAAATGAATAAACAAATAAATAAATGTACAGTCACGTGAGGTTGTTGCTGAAAAAAAATTAAACCAAACAAGGCAAGCTAAACCGTTTTTATTTTTTGTTTGACATATAATGGTAAACACAAAAGCAGTCAAAAATGGCTAATTTGACCCTTTACTCCGGAGGGTTAAAAAAGGTACGTTTTATAGAGGAGGACAATGAGCGCTACAATAGTCCAAGATATCGATATTACAGAGTTATTAAGAAGCATGATTATCCAAAATTTTTGAATTAAGAGTTCATTTATGCGCCAATAGTACAATTACAAAATTTTAAAACTCAGTTTCCACACAACTGAATTACAATATACTGTATGTAGTTGAGGTCGGCACGGTGGACGACTGGTTCGAGGGTCTGCCTCACAGTTCTGAGGACCGGGGTTCAATCCCCGGCCCCGCCTGTGTGGAGTTTGCATGTTCTCCCCGTGGCTGCGTGGGTTTTCTCCGGGCACTCCGGTTTCCTCCCACATGCCAAAAACATGCATGGTTGGTTAATTGAAGACTCTAAATTGCCTGTAGGTGTGAATGTGAGTGCGGATGGTTGTTTGTTTGTATGTGCCCTGCGATTGGCTGGCAACCAGTTCAGGGTGTACCCCGCCTCCTGCCCGAAGATAGCTGGGTTAGGCTCCAGCACTCCCGCGACCCTTGTGAGGATAAGCGGCTCAGAAAATGGATGGATGGATGGATGGATGTAGTTGAGCTAGTTTTGTAATTTTATTGTAGCTTAGCTAACTACATTGTTCTGGTATCTTCAGTCTAGTTAAGCTATATTTAATGTAGAATAAATTTGAAGTCTTCAAGTGTAGTTAGGCTCACTACATTTCCAACTAGTCTGCCTCACACTCCCTTTAAAATAATTCTACTTAAATACAACACATGACCATGAGTTGCACAGAATACTGTGTATTTATTCAATATTTATAAACATACTTAGTATGGAAAGACGTGATTTACCATGAGTGGGTATAAATGTGGCACTAAATAAAAATTTAAATAGACATTTAATATCCAACCATTCGTAACATTGAACATGTTTTGCAGATTTGGGTTAGTTTGACACTAACGCAGCTTCAATGTCAAACGTCTCTTGCAAGCCATTTAGTGGTAACAAAAAGATGACAGGTGAGCAACAGTAAATCTGTGGAAAGTCTGTGTTAACAGATTCTATGTCCTTGAGTACAGTGGACCTTTAAATGTAGTCATGCTTTTTATTAGGAAATATGAAATTGTCTGTGACAGCTTTGCCTTTCTCCAGCTGACCTTTATAAATGCAAAAGATGTGAGGTAATATTATCTCATGATCAGTATGCTGTAATTCCAGCCACATACGGTATGAAGAAAAAAATATTCTCTGTCTAAGTGTAAAATTCCCTTTATTAGAAAAACACATACAGCTGTGTTGTATTGATTTATCATTCTGCTTTGCCATGACCATGGGTCAACCACGCAAAAAATTCAATTTGTTTTACAGTCCATACTGAACTTGGTGAGATCAGATATACAGTACATGCTGATTGTGGAATATTACTATATGAGTTGCAGATGCGACGCAGTCAAAAAATAATTATGGGTAATGTGTGAACTACCACCCCATATTTAGAAATCACTTGAACATACCATTGAATATATGGATAAATTAAAAAAAAGATATGGTTTGCTACGATAGCACTCCCTGATCCTCATTAAGTCAACACATAACACGTCTATGGCTTTACTTGTATTTTTTTCCCCCTATCATTTCTTCAGAGTTGGGAATTTTTTGGCAAAGAACTTGTCAATGATTTTCTGTAGGAGCTAAATGCCACAGTTCTTAAGTTGAATGTATTATTAGGGACATTGAAAGGGTTTTTGAAGATACAGGTACATGGTTTGAAATGAGTTAAAAAGAAAAAAGAAAAGATGGCTGGCTGAAAAGTATATTGAAAAAATCAACCAACCACAAGATAGTGATGATGATAACCACATAATCATGCATAATCTAATGAAATCCAGTACAAGAGCCCAATGAAACACTTGTTGCCACTTACAAAGATATTACTGGTCATTGGCACATTCAGAGAAGCATTAAAGTAATAACATTATTGCTGTGCTTCCTCAAATCGGAGCACCCAAGGGCATTAATTACTGGGTAATTGTAAAGTACCAGGAATTTATTAGCATACAATTGTACAAATACATCCATCCATCAGTTTTCTTTACCGCTTATCCTCACTAGTGTCGCGGGCCGCTGGAGCCTATCCCAGCTATCTTTCGGAGGGAGGTGGGGTACACCCTGAACCGGTCGCCAGCCAATCGCAGGGCACATATAAACAAACAACCATTCACACTCACATTCACACCTACGGGCAATGTAGAGTCTTCAATCAACCTACCACGCATTTTTTTGGGATGTGGGAGGAAACCGGAGTGCCCGGAGAAAACCCACCCAGAACATGCAAACTCCACACAGGCGAAGCCGGGATTTTAACCCCGGTCCCCAGAACTGCGAGGTAGATGTGCTAACCAGTCGTCCACCGTGTCGGCTGTACAAATACATACAAAATAAAATAATAATAATAACAACAAATGTATAGTACTTCAATAGTTTTAGGCCACCAATAGATTTGTTTTATAGGCCTTTTTCACAGTAGTAAATATGACCGGTAAAACATGAACTAATAAGGCACAGCTGGTTTACACAAAACTTTGTAGTGGAATTATCTGTGAAGGAACAACCAATTACATTTTGGTAATAATCTGGATAAGCGTCTGCCCTCTAGTTCGTGGCATTCTAGTTTTTAGTATCAATACGGCATTGCAGAAATGACAAATACAATGGTGGCCTAAGACTTCTGCACTGCACTGTGTATATATTATGTAGCATCATTTTTTCACCACTACATAATGAAACACTAGTGTAATAAATATATCGTGCAGTGATGAAAAAGTGGATTGCATAATGACAGGAGTCTAATAACTTGGTTACCAGTCTTCGACACAACTTTCAGTATAAAGTAGTGCCATAAACAAACAATAAATGTGTTGTTACAAAAACCTCTCTAACAGCAAAGTGTTTGTCTTATTTTTGAAAAGTGAGAATTTCTGATGGAGCTCTTGTATTGGATATCATATTGTGCAAGTGGAAAGTCGGTGTATGCTTTTCATCAATAATTTGTTGATGAATCATGAAAAGAAGAGCTTTTTCAGGCAGATATTTTATGATACAATACTGCATATAAGAGATACAAACTGAATGAAAATGGTGAACCAATGGAATGAGCAGACAGTAGGTGGCAAATGTTAAAGCATTTCTGTCCTCCCTCTATCTAATTCATTTACTGCAGAGTCTGGTTTTCTGGCAGGGTGGTCAGAGATAATGTTAATCTTGGTCAGCAGTGGTGGGAAGCAATGCAGTTCCACACAACACAACGGACTGGGATGATAACATAAATATAGTCAGAGGCAGACAGTGGATTTATCTCCCCTGAAGAAAGTTTGCAAGTGGCCATGTGTGAAAGTACATTTCTTGTCTGCAACGCTGATTCTATTGAATAGCAAACTGTATCTGACTCTAAATAGATCGAACCCAGGAACAAGCTGTTTTATAGGACATAATATAAAGATAATTTGCCTTTAAAAGTTCATCCTCGTTGCATCACATAAACATGTCATTAACTGCTCCCTGGTGTGAATGAAGGACAAAAACTGATATGTGAGCGAGTACAAGATGACAGGTGATGCTTAGCACTGTGTTAAAGACAGGACAGAATCAATAGATGTCCTTCTGAGGTGTTTTTTTTTTTTTTTTTTTAAACACAGACATTGTTCAAGTTTCTAAATGACAACTCATCAGACCCCCTGCAATGATTACTTCATTATATCTGCAGAGATTTAAAAAACAACAACAATAAAAAACAATAATAATAATGAGAAACAGAGGCAATGGATGGATCTGCCAAACTTAGCATTCATTTACATTAAAGAGGGAAACTGACTTGGCCAGAAGCAGGAACTTCTAATTTAATACCATAGTTCATTCATTGTTATTATTATTTATGACCTTGTATGTTTATTTATCACTTGAAGCTTCCCAATCTGCTCGATGAGCATTTGTTCTTCATGTTTATGTTTTCTAAAAAATAGATTTGATGATTTCTGGACAAAGTACCAGTGTTACATTCCAAGCTCATCACTCTTAAACTCCTCCTCTGACAGGGATAGTTTTCATTACAGTAGTCAATCTGGACTGAGTGGACAGCTCCTTTGCAGCATAGCACTATATTGCACTATAATCCTTTTAATTAAAGGCGGGCCCCCCACCTCTGCCGCCTCTGCCCTTTCTCTCACATGGAGACTGTCTTTTGTTCACCCAGGCACTCACCCACTCGCTTCGTGTCAAACTACGCTCTTGCCATTTGAAAAGAGGAGACCTCACCTTTGTTTCTAACCTTTCATGTGGCTTTAATCTCTGGTGTGATATTGCAGACAGTGTTTTGTGCGTGTGTGTGTGTGTGTGTGCGTGTGTGCGCGCATGTGTGTTTATGAGGTTCATCCAGTTTAGGGGGGCTCATCAGGGTTAAATCAATCTTCAAAAGAGCTTGATTGCTTGTGATTGGGTGCTGATAAGAGGCCAAAGGGCGGGCTGGCATTTAGGCTGATCTCTGCTGTAAATTCTTTATATTGATTTGCCATTATGAAAGACCTTCCCACCTATCTTTCTAGGGTGTTTTTTGAATAGAGGACATCATTTCCAATCAAGTTGATTCAAGTCACTTTTCACACTTTGGGTAATTTATCTTTCGGGTGTCCCGTAAAGAATATACTGTATAATACAGTATCATTATTGTTTAGGTCATGAGTCTCATCCCATTTGAACACCTTAACATTGATAGAAAACTGTATTACTGTTCTCATAATGAAGCATGTAACCACAGTTGCAAGCAAGCATGTGTTAGGATAAACGGTTACATTACATACTCCTCAAAGTGGATGTCATTTCTATTCATATATACTCATTCATTAATTTTCCGTACCGCTTATCCTCACTAGGGTCGCGAGCGTGCTGGAGACTATCCCAGCTATCTTTGGGTGAGAGGCGGGGTAAACACTGAACTGGTCGCCAGCCAATTGCAAGGGACAAAAAAAAAAAAAAAAAAAACAACCATTCGCACTCACATTCATACCTCGGACATTTTAGAGTCCTCAATCAACCCTCCATAGGTGTTTTTGGGATGTGGAAGTAAACCGGAGTACCCGGAGAAAACCCACATAGGTAGGGGGAGAACATGCAAAGTGAATGACCTGCAAAGATCTGGGACCCAAATAACAAAGGCTACCATCAGTAACACACTACACCGCCAGGGACTCAAATCCTGCAGTGCCAGACGTGTCCCCCTAATTAAGCCAGTACATGTCCAAAAATAGAACTTTTTGGTAAAAACTCAGCTTGTCGTGTTTGGAGGAGAAAGAATGCTGAGTTGCCTCCAAAGAACACAATACCTACTGTGAAGCACGGGGGTAGAAACATTATGCTTTGGGCTGTTTTTCTGCAAATGGACCAGGACGACTGATCCGTGCAAAGGAAAGAATGAATGGGGCCATGTATTGTGAAATTTTCAGTGAAAACCTCCTTCCATCAGCAAGGGCTTTGAAGATGAAACGTGGCTGGGTCTTTCAGCATGACAATGATCCCAAACACACTGCCCGGGCAACAAAGACTCCTTCATAAGAAGCATTTCAAGGTCCTGGAGTGGCTTAGCCAGTCTCCAGATCTCAAACCCATAGAAAATCTTTGGAGGGAGTTGAAAAATGTTGCCCAGCGACAGCCCAGAAACATCACTGCTCTTGAGGAGAACTGCATGGAGGAATGGGCCAAAGTACCAGCAACAGTGTGTGAAGACTTGTGACTTGTGAAGACTTACAGAAAACGTTTGACCTCTGTCATTGCCAACAAGTTTATATAACAAAGTATTGAGATGAACTTTTGTTATTCACTAACTACTTATTTTCCTCCATAATTTGCTAATACATACTTTAAAAATCAGACAATGTGATTTTCTGATTTTTTTTTTCTCATTTTATATCTCATTGGTGAGGTATACCTTTGATGAAAATTATAGGCCTCTCTCATCTTTTTAAGTGGGAGAACTCACTGACTAAATACCTTTTTGCCCCACTGTGTCTGTGTGTGTATGTATATATGTACACACACACACACACACAGACACACATATATATATATAAAATATGAGGGTTCTGAGGACCTGAGTTCAAATCTGGCCTCACCTCTGTGGAGTTTGCATGTTCTACCTGTGCCTGGGTGGGGTTTCTCCGGGTAATCCGGTATCCTCCCACATCCCAAATTAATTGAAGACTAAATTTCCCATAAGTGTCAATGTGACTATGAGAGGTTGTTTGTTTATATGTGCACTGCGATTGGGTGGTGACGAGTTCAGGGTGTACCCCACCTCTCACCTAGGCTCCAGTACGCCTTGACCCTAGTGAGGATGAGCGGTATGGAAAATGAATGAAAAAAAATAAATAAAATTTATATATTATTTATTTGTGGCAGCACGATGTCACTTACTTTCTGAACTGGCATTTACTGTAGTTGTATACCTGTTTTGTGTGTGCGTGTGTGTGTGTGTGTGTGTGTGTGTGTGTGTGTAAATGCAGTTTTTTTCTGGTGAATGTGAACACAATTGGCTACGTGTCACTAAAAAGTAGGGTTGCAAAAAAGTATTGGATTTTGGTACTAAATTGGAATTTGGCACTTAAATCAGCAGTGTAAATGCACTGTAGTTCTAGCTTTTACTATGCTCCAAGAACTAGGTAGTAGTCTGCTAACACACAAACACTAATTTGACACTTAACATTTTTTGTCACTTTGGTAAACTTACCTTGGCGGGGGTCTGCATTCTTATAAACTAAATACAATAGAATTGCTAAATGCTATCCGCTGCACAATATGAAAAGTTTTCTGCAGATCCAAACTACCAACTTTTGCACAGAAAAGACAAGCCTGCTTGCTAATATCGTTAGTCAGATATATACGTGTTGAAACTTTAGCAAATATGCAGCGAAAACTACCGCAAAATACCTTTGTGAAAATACATCAAAGAACCATCAACAGAGCCAGTGCCTTAGCCAGAAAAGTGTCTTTTTCATATGCTGCTACCTTGAAAAACTACAGCAGTGAAGCCTGCCTGACATGACAAACCTGATGTGAGCCTGTGAGCCTCTGTACCCTTTTTATCAGACTTTACACCGATATTATTTGCCTGATCGATATCGTCCAAAAATTAACATTTTATGCTGATCGGCTTTAATGTCATTGATCGGCTCCGCAAAAGACATTTACTCACCTCACCATCGTGTACGGTATATTTGAATCCAAAAGCGAGTTTATTTTCAGCTTTGTCGCGTGTCTTTTGACGTAGTACTGTAAATATCTGGCCACCAATAAAGTTATTTTTAAAAAAACGTCGGCGGTGTGGGACAGACAACACGTGTGAGACACACAACACGTAATGCGTAGATCAGACTACTGCAATAAAATCTTGTATTCCGATACCACCACATCCCGTTTTTTACGATCACCGGGCTTTATCAACACAAACCCGACCGGATACACTCGTTGCCACGACAACAACCATCGATCGCGTCCTGTGTATTATAAGAACTAAATGGGGAAAAACGTGCGTTGGTGGTCACCGGTGCTCGGGAGAGGACTTTAATTCAAGGATTGCTTGAGGTATGTTCACATACTTTTAATACGATACGGCTCGCAAGCAGGCAACAAAACGTTATGTAGCCTAGCATGCTAGTGCTAGCACTAACGGTTGTACCAGCGTTCTGTCGAATCATGCTCTAAAGTTCCGGTGTGTGTGAAGTAATGTAATTACAATAAAGTAATTTAATTACAGTAAGTTACCACCCATTATTTCTGTCATGTTGCAATGTTGGTTTGAACTGACTGATTAGAATACATGACCTGACAAGAGCAGTGAGAGCAGTGATTTCCAACCTTTATGGAGCCAAGGAACATATTTTACAATTGAAAAATCTCACGGCACACCAACAAACAAATGTCTCAAAAAGTTGATTAATTACTGTATATACTTCCTGCCATCTAATAGAAGAGCATTTATGTATTCTTTCTGTCACTCTGCCTTACTGGCATGAATAGATGAACAAAGACATATTTATTCTAAATATAATTTTTTGAGCAATTGAGTAAATGAACAAGTCATTTAAACAGACACATTGATCCATCTTGTGATCGGATGGGTTTTCGGGTATCGTTTTTTTAAACTCGCTGATCGGCTCCAAAAATCCTGATCGTGTAAAGCCTAGTTTTTACCATCACCAGACTTAAGGCCTCTTTATACTAGCGCAGCCAACGACGCCCGCATTGCATCACGTGACCGACGCATTGGCCCGCGTGGCCCCGTCACTTGACGCGCACATGGCAAAAATGTTGCTGCATGTAGAATGCCAGAGAATGCCTCTCTCGTGATTGGTCTGTTTTAGTCACATGCTGTGATGACGTACTCAGCGCGCCCCTTGGTTCTACATACCATCTATACCGCCGCCTTCTTGATCGATTTTGAAGCATAATTAAACGTATCATATGGTGATATAGGTCCCTTTGTTCCAGCAGATACTGTTCCACGGTCGCCATTGTTGTTGCTTTCTTTGTTCCTTGTTCCGGAAAGCAAAGTAAAAACGGCTACCGATAATGGACAAAAAATGCAGAGGAAACTCCACCCTGTGGTCTCCTAGCCAATATCAGCCGTAGCAACATCCCCGACTTGGAGGAGAACTGCAGTACATTTTCAAAACTGCGCGCGTGGGTTGCGCTCGAGTATAAAGGCAAACTGCGTGCGGGATAGCCGCAGTGACATCAGCGCGGTCACCGCCCGTGCGAGTATAATGAAGCCTTTAAATGTTCCACTTCTTTGTATCTGTTTGTCCATTTCACAACTACCAACAGAGCTTTATTCTGCTCTTATCATTTCCTCCAAACGATCCCAGCTTGGCCGTTGTCTTCTCACATTCTCCTCATGACTCCCTGATTGATAAGAAAACCTTCTTTGTCCACCCTTCACCCATCTTGCCCTTGACCCATCTTCAGTCACAATTCACCTGGGTTTTTAAAAGTCACATGGGCTCGCTTGGATTGTCCGCCGTTTGAAGCAGGGGGTGTTATCAATCTCTCTGTAGAAAAGCTGTCCACCCCCCAGCCCCCGACCCTGAGGATTTTATGCATGCGTGCTGGGTTTTGAGAGTGAGTGCAACCAGTCCCAAGTAGACAGGGCATTTATTCACTCAACTCTCAAAGTGTGTCTGTGGTTGGAGACCATAGCTTTCACCGTCTTGGCCTCTGTCCGTCTTCCTCTCCCTCTCGCTCTCTGTCCCATCTTTCACATTTCCAGAAGTTAGCATGCACACCAAGCAGGCAAAGCTTTGGCCCTTTGACAGGCATACTGTGGGGAATAAGATCAGTGAGAACAGAAGAAGACGAAGGAGATGGGGTAACAATTCAGAGTGGTGTCCTTGAAGGGTCACCTCTGTTTCTGGTGCTGCCTTCCTGGGAATTGCGCTGTTGAGCTTAATGACCATGCATGGGTGAGAGGTGGAAGATGGAGTGGTGCAGCTGAGGACACTGTCAACAAGGTACACACGTGTGTGTAGGATGAAAGACAAAATTACTGATACACTGTAAATGGCAAAGGAAGAATCAAGGCAAAGTGCACGTTTTAACCTTGTGTGTCATTCACAAATCATGACGCCCTTCCTTCCTTGTTGTGTCTCATTGTGCTGTGATCGATTGAGGGGGACAACTGGTTATTCACAAGCACCAACACAGGTCAATATTATTCTCCCTATCTGCCTTCAATGGTTTTATTCTGTCATTAAATGGAATTCGACACCGCCACCCTGTCCGCATTTAGTCGTATCTCTCCATGACAACCAATTAATGCATGTTCAGACACTCTCGGGCAATGCCCCCTAAAATAACCCACACGAAGGGAATGAGACATTCACTTAAACATTGGATTTGCGACTCTGCCTTTCACCAAACCCCTTGCGATGTAAAGGGTTAACTTCCTGTGGCCACATTTTCATTTCCTGTAGTGGGCTGTTCATATTGGTTGGAGGTATTTATGTGGAACGTTCTTTCTCTGTTTATTACACTGCCAATGACAGATCAGGCTCTCCGACCCCTCTGGCTAGCTTTAAATAAAAGGAGTTTATTCCAATGCACGGGGCCCCACTGTAGACCGCTGACATGAGTGCCAGGAAGGCAAAAGGCCAGTTAAAGGGAAATTATATTCCCAAACAAGATTTGACAATAAATGCATGAGTGGGACAGATAAACAAAAGGTACTGTAGCTCCTCTTATTGCTTTTCGACAGTGTATGAAAAGGCTCTGGGGATTCTGCATGTTCTTGTGTTTCCTGGTCCCACTGAATATTATTACCCATTTTTGGTATATCTTTTTCATGACTCACATTCTGTATCACAGATAAAACACATACATATTATATTTTAGGTTTGTAGTTTTTAAACACGTCAGTGAGGTGTACATTTGGGTTTTGAAATCTGTGTTTTGCAATTACATGCACATGGGCAAAACATCAATTTTCTATATGACTTGTTTGTACTCATTGGGGTCATGAGTAAGTAAGAAAACAAACACATCATGAAACAGTTAAGTGTACATGAGGTAGGTGCAAATTTATATATACTACAACCCCAATTCCAATGAAGTTGGGACGTTGTGTTAAACAAAAATAAAAACAGTATAAAATGATTTGCAAATCACGTTCAACCTATATTTAATTGAATACACAACAAAGACAAGACATTTAATGTGCAAACTGATAAACTTTATTGTTTTTAGCAAATAATCATTAACTTAGAATGTTATGGCTGCAACACGTTCCAAAAAATCTGGTACAGGTGGCAAAAAAGCCTGAGAAAGTTGAGGAATGCTCATCAAACACCTGTTTGGAACAACCCACAGGTGAACAGGCTAATTGGGAACAGGTGGGTGCCATCATTGGGTATAAAAGGAGCTTCCCTTAATTGCTCAATCATTCACAAGCAAAGATGGGGCGAGGTTCACCTCTTTGTGAACAAGTGCGTGAGAAAATAGTCGAACAGTTTAAGGACAATGTTCCTCAATGTACAATTGCAAGGAATTTAGGGTTTTCATCATCTACGGTCCATAATATCATCAAAAGGTTCAGGGAATCTGGAGAAATCACTGCATGTAAGCGGCAAGGTCAAAAACCAACATTGAATGCCCGTGACCTTTGAGCCCTCAGGCGGCACTGCATCAAAAACCGACATTAATGTGTAAAGGATATCACCATATGGACTCAGGAACACTTCAGAAAACCAATTTCAGTAAATACAGTTTGGCGCTACATCTGTAAATGCAACTTGAAACTCTACTATGCAAAGAAAAAGCCATTTATCAACAACACTCAGAAATGCCGCCGGTTTCTCTGGGCCCAGGCTCATCTTGGATGCAAAGTGAAAAAGTGTTCTGTGGTCCGACGAGTCCAGATTTCAATTTTTTTGGGAAATTGTGGACGTCGTGTCCTCCGGGCCAAAGAGGAAAAGAACCATCCAGACTGTTATGGACGCAAAGTTCCAAAGCCAGCACGGGTATCTTGCACATCTGTGAAGGCACCATTAATACTGAAAGGTACATACAGGGTTTGGAGAAACATATGCTGCCATCCAAGCAATGTCTTTTTCATGGAGGTCCCTGCTTATGTCAGCAAGACAATGCCAAACCCCACTCTGCACGTGTTACAACAGCGTGGCTTCGTAGTAAAAGAATGTGGGTACTAGACTGGCCTGCCTGCAGTCCAGACTCTCCCATTGAAAACGTGTTGCAGCCATAAAATTCAAAGTTAATGATTACTTTTTAAAAACAATAAAGTTTATCAGTTTGAATATTTTATATCATGTCTTTGTAGTCTATTCAATTAAATATAGGTTGAACATGATTTGCAAATCATTGTATTCTGTTTTTAGTTATGTTTAACACAACGTCCCAACTTCATTGGAATTGGGGTTGTAAATACTACTACACCTAGATAAACTAAAAATAAATAATAATCCCTAATTTGACAAAATCCTTGCAGTTCATGAGTACAATTAGCACAATGATCATGCAAAAGAAAAAAAAAACAATGTAATAAATGATTCAAAATCTTTGTATAATGAACACTCACATTTTGTTCAAGGCATCATGACACATAGCACAATCTGGTTCATCCTTTGCTTTAAATTATATCTGTATTTGACGCATCTAAAATAAACTACTAAAAAGAAAATTCTCTTGAGTTTTGGACATTGTATAATGCAGAAAAAAAGGAATTAAAGAATTCTCGGGAAGCTGGTTTCATATCAGGCAGCCATTATATCTAGCACTCCTGAGCATGCACCATGCTGGCCAGCATTCCATTGGGGGGCGTTGTTATCTCTTCGCAAAGCCGTTTCACTCGTCCTGTTCACCCCAAAGAGGCAATGTTGCGTACTTCAGAAAGAGCTCTCGCCTCATTAAGCCATTGATATTCTGCAATGTGGGCGCCCTGCTGAACACCATTTAGGGACAGTACTGGCAGGAGAAGAACACAGTGTGTGTTTTATGAAGAAATTCTCCAAATCCTTGGGGGAAAAGGCATTATCATGTGGACATGGACAATGTGTGCTATATGCTAGTGTGTAAAGTCTGATTGTACTTGCATGATTAGTGTGCTACTAAGTGGAAGAGACAGTAAGTGTGTATATGTTTGAAGGGGAACTTAGCATCACTGCAACAGCCTTGGGTAAACCCTCTGTTATAAATACAGCATTCTAATGGTGACTTTATGATGTTGCCTGTGTGAGACTATGGGACCCCTGGGAACACTTCCCTACATCCCCTCTCCCCCCTCATCGACCTTCTTCTACTCCCCAACTATATTCTCCCATATCCCCTCATTGACAATTTACACCCTGACTGTGTAAGACGGCCGCTGTAAATTATTCCTCTCTCTCCTGAATTATTTATACCTAGGCCCTGTGTCACAAGCAGTAGATGAGGACCCTGGTTAAAGAGATAAAAGGTGGGGCCTAATTGACCATGTTGGCAGGGTAATGGAGAAATATTTGGAATAAGTTTGGGTGCACCGCATGCCGGCGATTTTACATGCAGAAATGATATCTGCAAGTGTGTCAACTATGTTTTTATTGTCTGTAATATATACTTATGGCTGTGTTTGTGTACACACATTTGCACATGCAGCACAGTTTTACTAAATAAATATAACCAGTGTTAAGGAGCTATAGGTGATTCAGCATTTCCCATGAGTAATTTTGTTTAATACTCCCCCAAACTAAGTACAGAACATAATAAATTCAATTATCTAATTAATTTGGCAGCATGGTGGCCGACTGGTTAGAGCGTCAGTCTCACAGTTCTGAGGACCTGGGTTCAATCCCCGGCCCCGCCTGTGTGAAGTTTGCATGTTCTCCCTGTACCTGTGTGGGTTTTCTCCGGGCACTCCAGCTTCCTCCCACATCCCAAAAACATGCATTAATTGGAGACTCTAAATTGCCCGTAGGCATGACTGTGAGTGCGAATGGTTGTTTGTTTGTATGTGCCCTGCGATTGGCTGGCAACCAGTTCAGGGTGTACCCCGCCTCCTGCCCGATGATAGCTGGGATAGGCTCCAGCACGCCCGCGACCCTAGTGAGGAGAAGCGGCTCAGAAAATGGATGGATGGATAATTAATTTGCAACATTTTTGCAGATGACATCTCTATCTTATCAGTGAATCCCTTGACTGATGCAACCACTTTCTACATATTGCACAGTAAGAAAGATAAAAGGTGATAAGAGTGAGCCATTATACACTGCATTGTAAAAGTGAAAGGGGACAACTAACAACTAACTAGCAACAACTAACTACACGTTGTTTTGATGATCTCTCCCTTTTTTGCTTCTGCAGTCCTAATAGCTTCGCGGTTTCTATCAGGATGACCCTATTTCTCAACTGTACTCTATATACACTGTATTAACCTATGACATGGCTTGATTGCGTTGACTCCAGGATGTGACCCGTCTAATTCTGATGACCTCCAAGTTTCTTTACACCGAGAGCTTCTGGCTCAGGACCAGGGGCCGCTTTAGTGTAAGGGTATCTGGGAAGGAGACACAGGGACAAGTGGGAGCAGCAGGGAGAGAGAGGTAAGGAGCAGGATATCTGCAACACAAATAGATCGCTATCTGGCCTCCTCACCATTGGCCTGGAAGAACACCAGGAGCAGCATGTCCACTGAGATAAATAAAAGAAGCCTCCAGATCGATGCTCCCCACCCCTCTGGTTTTCAAGAGGCCTCACAGTGACCTTTCCACAAGATAAGGTAGCTGCGAAGGTCACCCCCCTTCTTAGTCCAACCCTCTAAGGCGAGCAATTGGTGGGTGGTTGAGAATCAGAATGTTGAAATTTGTTCTTAAACCACGTTCCACCCACCACCCCACCTCTGGAGGGTCCCACTGGAAGACTGACAAAATCACAACAGTGGATTGATGAAACGACGTCTGTCAGATTGACCTTTTCTAAAATGCATCAGGGGGTCAAAATATGGCATATTCCCCCACAGACTGGTGAGGTAAGTGATGCCACATCCCAGGCGTCGCTGTCTTATTTGTGTCAAGTGACAGCAAGGGAGCAATCGAAAGAGCAGTGGTGCCGGGATTACGTCTCTGTTATTCCTCGGTTGAGAAAGGTTATAGAAACAATCCTTGAGTAGTTAGAACTACTGTCTGTCATCACTACTGCACATAACAAGCCAGTGTGTCCTGAGGAGCAAATCAGTAAGAGAGAAGATAAGGGACCACTTAGGCCTTTTTGGTTACCTGATGGAATGCATATATTCCTGTCGACAGCTGGCATCATTAACTGTGTCAAAGCAAACACATGAGGATCATTTCTTTTATGAAGTAAAAGTGATTAAAAGATGCATAGCAGATGCTGTTCAGTCACCCTGAAGATAAAAGCTTGATGTGTATTACTTTGAATAGGAAATTTGCTCCTACAAAAAGTTGCATTTGATATGTATTGTCATTCCTTTGGATATATTTATTAAAAGTATATACTGAAGGGCTTTGAAAAAAACAAACAAACAAACATGCACTTACACGGTATAATACAACAACATTTCTAAAGTCGGAACTAGTGTAAGACCGATTATCGGGACCGATATTTGGCATTTTGGCGCATATCGGCATCGGCATTTTTCAACGTGACATATGGTTATTTAATACAGGGTTATTTGGGCTCTGATGCAGCGAGACTTCTCTCTCCAGCATTGTTCCGCCCACAACACCACCTGTTTGGTTACTCTTGCACAGCCACTGCATCGGTAACAGCCAATCAGCACACAGTAAAAGACATGCTATCAGTCTCACACACACGGACGGGACAGAGAAGGGACAGTTTTGAATGTAAGATAAGGCAGCAGACGCTACATAAATTGTTATAATGCACAACTACTTGTAACATTCCGATGAGCCCATTAAGGTTATGTATATATAAACACAGGGGGTTTAGTTAGTGTCAATCGTGTGAATTTGCTTAGAGTAAATGTTGCACTTTCAATCAAGTAAAGCACGTTGAGTTACCTTGTGTATTAAATGCACTGTATAAATAAAGATGCCAGTTCCTCGCCTTGAGTTAACCCCCGCTAGTAGACAATGTGAACAGGTTAGCTCGCAGGCTAACAGCCAGCTAGCTGCTAATTTGCCACATCAACCATATTAGTGGTTCCGAGGAGAGGTTTAACCACTTGAAATAATGGTTGCTAATAATATTGATAGGGAAATAGTCAGTGATAAAAGTAAGAAGTGTTTGTGTTTGTGTGTGCGTGTGTGTCTGTGTGTGTGTGTGTGTGTGTGTGTGTGTGAGTGAGAGAGAGAGGGAGAGTTAAATTCAGTTTTATTGCAGGGAATCACGCACGTTGTGGGGATGGCTAGAGAATTGTGTGTGTGTGCGCTAATGCAAAGCAGTCATGTGCAAAACTGTAGGGAAATAATGGCTGTTTAACTGCTGCAGGAGGAGCAGGCAGGTGCATATGAACACACGAGAATGACGGAAACACCCACAATAGGCAACAGCGAGAACCCAAGCCTTCCACAGCCGTGTTGATGAGATGTTCAGTGATCTGCTGGCACGTCATACTGGTGACCTGCTGTCCTGTAGCTGCGTTGAGGATGAGCGACATCAACATATGAAGGAGCCAGTCATCGACAGGTGGAAAGGGGACCCACTCCAGTGGTAGACATGACAACTCTAACTCGGTTTTATTTACTTGATAAAACTTTAGGGAACTATTTATCCATCCATCCATCCTTTTTCTGTACTGCTTATCCTCACTAGGGTCTTGTGTTCTCTGTCAATTGACTGTCTGTTGTCGTACTAGAGCGGCTCCAATTACCAGGGACAAATTCCTTGTGTGTTTTTTGGACATACTTGGCAAATAAAGATGATTCTGATTCTGATGATTCTGATATGGTCGCAGGCTGCTGGAGCCTATCCCAGCTATCTTTGGGCGAGAAAAACCCCACGCAGGCACGGGGAGAACATGCAAACCCCACACAGGCGGGGCTGGAATTTTAACCCCGGTCCTCAGAACTGTGAGGCAGATGTGCTAACCAGTCGTCCAGCGTGCCGCAAAATGTAATTTATATAATTTATAAAGTTAACTTTATAGATGCTGCTGCCCTTGGGAACTTCCTGCACTTTTTGTTTTTCAACTTTAAACAAAATTATTATTATTATTATGTAAAACATTAACATTTTAATTATATTGAAATTTTTGAAAACTTTATTTACTATAGAAAACTTTATAGAGCTATTAATTTGTTCAAGTTTTCATTCAACTTTGTAAGACATGCTGCTGAGCCTGGGAGCTCCCTGCACTTTTTGCTAGAATTTTAAAACAAAGATGCCTGTTTTCTAATAATTAAAAAATAAAAACTAACATGTTGCAAATTTGAAAAGCTTTTTAATTAATGTGCTTAAAGGCATTTAAATGAAGTCAAGGGTTGGAGTTTTTATTTATTTTATAATATTTTCCATTTTACTGCAAAACGAATATCGATTCCAATTATCGGTCATTGGCCTCCTTGACTACTAATAATCGACATTGGCCTAATCGGATATCTGCAATCTGTTCCGTGATGATGATCAACTTCTGCATTGTTAAAACTTCCGTCGTAAATACTATGAATAGAATCAATCTGATTACCTACGACGTTTTGTACTTACTAAGTAGGAAGGATGTTGAGTTGGACTGTGTGTGCCACATTCATCACTATGCTATAAACTGAATTTCTAGTATGAAGGAAATCCAAAATTGACTGAGTCACACCAGGTTAGCCAAAGAGCCACATACAGCTCGCTAGCCATGCCTTCGCCTTGCTTTAGAGGCTCACTAGGGTTAGGGGTGACAAGATATGATTAGGTCTTGCTTGATTTACCGAAGACTGGGGAGAAGTCTCGTAATACATTGACCTCAATTTCACATTTTGGGCCACTTTAGAAGCAAATATTTGGAGGAAAAAAATGTTGGTCTAATTTAGAGTTTTAGAACTTTAGAGCTTTTACTGTAAATAGAACCCATCACAATTTGAAGATTTTTTTTTTCCCAATTTACTGTTGTCAAGTTTGATTGAAGGAGGACAGGATGCTCTGTACCATGTGTGCTTATAACCTTGACTCAAATGAAGAAAGATATAAGCAAGTCCAGATTAGGTCTTATCTTGAGTAAAGGTGCTGCGTGGTGTCAGGTGCGGGAACCATTTTTTAGGTGGGAGAGGACACCTTTAATTCCTTGTGTGCCCCTGTGAAGAGAGCATATCCCTCAATGTCTTATCTGGGCATCATCTCTCTTCTCTGGCAGCAAAGAGCCTAGACGTATCTTTGAGATAGCACTGCAGCTTCACATCACAAGCTTGCAATTCTAATCAAATCTGTCTACTGTAGGCTGTACATGTGGACGACAAATTCAAGGAAAACAGTTTTGAAAGAGCTCAATTTAAATACCACTATTCTCAACTACATATATACTACAGCATGTCTAACATCAAAGTGGCTTCTAAATCTACAGGTTAGAGATTAGAGTAAAACACTGTAATTGAAGAAGGCAATATGCAAGATTCAAGACAGACTGCAGTGCATGCAGTGGTGAACGGCACCTCTACATAACTTTCCTGTCATGTTCATCAGCTGAGTAGCTTCAGGCCACTGTATCACACAACTAAGTAATTATTGTCAGTATGCCTTAGCAATCAAATAAAAGATGTGTGGTGACTGATGTGCATCATTCTAATTTGGATATATCAAGTACAATTGGTCCCAGGGACCAACAAGAGACTTTTGATCTTCATGATTCCCATCAGTGAATAACACTAAAGTTGGTCGAAAATGTTCATTGCAGTTAACCAACTTCCAACTTTGTCTCTGCTTCACCACACTGTATGTTCTTTTTTTTTTTCTTTTTTTTTTTTTAGTTCTGATACTTTCTACTCACTTCCATCCTTACTTCACATCTAGTTTTAAAAGATGTTTTTTACCTGAAACACCTGAAATTATGAAAATATGAACTAAGATGTCTTCTCATGCACAAACCATCAAATAAATTTGATGGTTTGTGTCATTTCCACTTAATCTCAGTCTCACACTTGTCGGCTGCTAGACTAGTTTTGGGGTTATGAAATCAACTTAATTCTACAATGAGAGAAGCAACCTTTTTTCAGTCAGTTGTCATTCTTGAGCTAAGCAATAGAATTCCCCCTTGGTGGCCCCGTCATTATTCATTGCTTATGCCAAGACGCTAGGGTTCAGCCTCTTTGGGAATAGCTGGAAAACAGACAACTTTTCTTAAATTTTGAGAAATGCCACATTGCACTTCATGAGCAAGAGTTGCTTCAACAAACTCAACTTCCTGTCCTTGGGTATCCCCTTTGAGACAAACACTGGCTATGCCTGCATGAATATTAATAAACTATTGAGTGTATTCCATTACTATGTTGCTAATACTGTACAGTACTTTTATAGTTTGTCTACATTCATCACTACAACACAAATTCCTTCTCGAACTTCCTTATGTCAATTTCTTTGAAACGGTATCGAGCAATAACTAAGAATTTAGCCTCAGACAAGTAGGGGTTTGTACCTTTTTGGTGTGAACGCATTTTCAAATTTCCATTGTTAAAGTGTTACTAAACACCAAAAAAACAACAATAACAGGAAAGGCTCAAGTACTACAAATATATTACGCTACTGGTGGAATATTCTCTAAAAGCTCGAGAAAGAAAATAAAATGCAATTATATATGCCTGTATACAATAATGTGACTAATATTAGATTTGATAATCTTTGTTATTGTGGTTGTTATTTAGCCCAAATATGACTTCCTCCTGGTTCGGGTGCATTACGTGATTGTGTCTTTCAAGATCATTGCCTTAAATGAGTAACATCGGAATATTGATTTCATTCTTTTTAGTTCACAGTCACCTCTTAAGCAGTGAAATGAGTCATCAGAAGATTGACATCAAGTTTTGCCAAATTGATGGCCATAAAATATGAAAACGAAAACAAAACCAAGTGAAACGGAATTAGATGCTCATTGGAGTTTTGTTTGCATCAAACCCCAGCCTTAGATGAAACACAGGGAATGAGGTAGGATTTTTAAGAAGATGGGATGAGGAGGAAGGAGGTGGTGAGAAATCAATATTTCTGAGACAGGGCCACTCAAGTGGCTGAAAATGACAGCAAACATCATGAAAAGATATGGCAGCAGGGAAAGCGAAGCAATGAAAAAGATAAGAAGAGACCAGTTAGGTAAATGACATTTGAAGCTATTTCCTCAAGGGTCCTGCCTTATGTTGAGACTCTAGGACTCAGTGGAGTTATGCTCAGAGTTAAATTTCTATTAGTTCTGAAAGGAAGTTTAAGTTCTCTCTCTCCAAAGGAAAACTTGAGCAGAGACGCACACTTGCCCGATTGTCCAGTGACTGATGACGACAGCACATAAATGACCACAATATACAGTATTATCTGTAAACCATTCTAGTAGTTATTGCTGTTACATATCAATAATGTAACTGAATCATGAATATGTATTTGTGTGTGTATGTGAGCGTGCGTGCATGCATGCTTGCCTGTGTGTGTGTTGGCCCCTTATTAGACTGTAAGTTTACCGTAGTGCTAAATGATGGATAAATGTCTGAAAAGGAACATCTGGCATAATGTACAGTATACAGTATTACTTAGACAATACTGTAATTATAAGTGGTGTCCCAATCCAATCTTTGAGATCGGATATCGGTCTGATGTCAGCCAAAAAACGAGTATCGGACCAGAATAGACGGGATCTAAAATCTATGATTTTACCAATCTTATAAACAAGCAGTCCATTCACGCTGCGCTCCAGCACTTTCATCCAGCAACGTGTGGACAGCATGCGGATCCCATATGATCACAACAACAGGTTGCTTATGTGCAAACATGGTAGCAAGGAGTAAGAGGGAACGTTGTTTGCTTAAAGTTGTTTACTGACAATCCAGTTTAAGGATGCTGTAAAACTAAACTCAGATAACAAAATAATTACACCTACTGAATGTTCAAATACCTCACGGCCTTCATTTCTTTCTTCTTTTTTGTTCACAAAAATCGCTAGCTCAAAGCTAACACACAATGAATGAAAAACAGCATTGAGGAGCTAACGGAAATTAGCATTGAACTCACAGCACTTATATCGCTCAAAATTTGTACACAAACACTGTATAACCACATACAAACAGATAATATAACAATACTCTGGCATATATTCTTCAAACTCTGTGAACAACTAGTTATAATAACAATATTCAAAAGTGAATTCTACTTTCTTTGTTACTGCAATTGTGTATCTCATTGCATATATCACAGTGCCCCTCAGAGGCCAAGACATGCCGAGCAGGAATAGCGATAGTCAATAAAACTAAACCCCAGTTGCATCAAGAAATTCAAAAGTGTATCGCCACACACGTGGAGAAAGCAAATTTTCCACCATATACTGACAATAATAAGAATAAAGTATAATAATAAGTATAAAAAGCACTTTAAAAAAAAAGTATAATTTGTATTTATTATTTATTGAGATTATTGTTCATTGTTTTTTAATTGGCGGCACAGTGGACGACTGGTTAGAGCGTCAGCCTCACAGTTCTGAGGACCCGGGTTCAATTCCCGGCCCCGCCTGTGTGGAGTTTGCATGTTCTCCCTGTGCCTGCGTGGGTTTTCTCCGGGCACTCTGGTTTCCTCCCACATCCCAAAAACATGCATTAATTGAAGACTCTAAATTACCCGTAGGTGTGACTGTGCGTGCGAATGGTTGTTTGTTTGTATGTCCCCTGCGATTGGCTGGCAAACATTTCAGGGTGTACCCCGCCTCCTGCCCGATGATAGCTGGGATAGGCTCCAGCACACCTGCGACCCTAGTGAGGAGAAGCGGCTCAGAAAATGGATGGATGGATGTTTTCTAATTTTTATTTTATTTTATCTACTCTCTCTCTCTAATTTAAGCAGTGGTTATGTAGCAATTGAAATATACAGCGGCTGAAATAAGTATTTAACACATCACCATTTATCTTATTAATTAAATATATTTCCCAAGGTGCTATTGACATGAAAAGTTCACTAAATGTTGGGAACACCCCAAGTAATCCATATATGCAAAAAAAAGAGTGGAACAAATAAGATAATAACTTAAGTTGTGTTTAATAATGTGAAATGACACAGGGAAAAAGTACTGAACTTTTTACTAAAGCCTTTCTTTGCAATGACAGCTCCAAGATGCAGAAACTGGAGAAACTAGTCACATTGCGTGGTGAGCGTGCATACAGGCCAAGGTGGCAGAGTACATTACTCACTATACCTACAAAATGCAAAGGGGATTATGACTGTTGCATACTACACTGCATTGCGTTACATTGTGCAACAGTAAAATAACAAAAAAATAAGGACATTGGTAAAGGTACTTGATGCATAAACAAGTTAAAATGTGGAATTATGCCACAAAAGAAACACTTTTGAATTTTCTTTTTCAAATAAATAAAGCTAAGGTTATGCCCCCTACAAATACATCACAAACACAACCTTCTTGTGGATTACCCAGTACAATGCATATACGTAAGATGCTATGACTTTGATGGAACAGCTGATTTTTTTGCTGTGCCGTTTGCGGCAAATTTATCCATTCATCCATTGTCAATACCGCTACTGTTCAGAGTCGCGGGGTGCTGGAGCCTATCCCAGCCGACTTCGGGCGAAAGGCAGACACCCTGAGCTGTGGTCAGGAGTCAGCCTCAGGGCACATAGACACGGACAGTCATTCGCACTCACATTCACACCGTCACTGAGTGGGAACAGAGCCCACGCTGCCTGCACCGACGTCAGACGAATGCACCACAACACCATCAGTGACTGCGACAAATATATAAATACATATAAATAAAATAACTATTTTAGAGCAAGAGAGAGAGAGATAGAGAGAGAGCTTCCAGAAGCCCACAGATAGCACTTTTTATGAGCTGCTCATTGCTGAGACAAGATCAAGCTGTCCAGGGCCGCCACTGCAGTTGGGTCTTTAACTGCGCTGAGATTCAACATAAAGAGTTTGACTGTTTGGGCTAAAGACAAGAGGAGGTGGTGTAGTAAAAAGAAACTTTTAAAGAAGTATATAGAATATTTTATCTGGTATTATGTTTAACACCGGCACGGTGTCCTATTGGTTAGCACATCCTCCTCACAGTTCTGGGGACCGAGGTTCAAATCCCGGCCCCACCTGTCTGGAGTTTGCATGTTTTCCCCTGGCACTCCGGTTTCCTCCCACATCCCAAAATCATGCGTGGTAGGTTGATTGGAGACTCTAAATTGCCCATAGGTGTGATTGGGAGTGCGAATGGTTGTTTGTTTCGTGTGCCCTGCGATTGGCTGGCGACCAGTTCACGATGTACCCCGCCTCTCGCCCGAAGATAGCTGGGATAGGCTCCAGCACGCCCGCGACCCGTGTGAGGATAAGCGGTAAAGGAAATGGATGGATGGATGGATTATGTTTAACATCAATCTTATTTAAAGCACTTTAGCTTTAGCTACAGCTGCTGTTTTTTACAAAGTGCTTTATCAATAAAGTTGAATTCAAATCTCAAACAGGCCGAAGGTCAAGCAGCAGACATATTGAGTTTCACCTTAGAGGTTTTAATGTACAGTACTTATTTAAAATATGTATTCATCTGTATTTTGTTACGCAAATTGAAAGGCTATACAGTACTGTTTATATGACAACTGCTTAAATAAGGAATTGTACTTTGGTCATCTTGTGTAGTTTTATGCTCTCACACAGGCACAATAAGCAGCCCCCATACATGAAATCTGTCACACTTTTACTGAAGATCAATGGTCTGTTTTGGCATTTCACATAGACATCATCCTTCCTTGCTCCATGTAACCCTTCTCTAACCTCACAACCATCCACTTACCGCCATCACAGTGCTCCCTCCGTTCACTGACCCCATGTCAGTAGATTAGTAATATTTCACCCTTAGATCAACACCACCATGATAAGGAGCATGGGTGGGCGCAAGGGGGGCAGAAGAAAAGATGAGGACGACGAGATGCTACATCAACAGCAAAGTCAAATTATTGCCAATCAGATTTTATTCACAGCTCAACTGCTAGACAAATTGAGGCTCATGCCGTTTGCTGTGGGTCAGGGAACTGCGTAATTTCATTTTAATAAGTTATTTTCCAGGGTGGGATGACACTGCGACACAGGCAAGTACATACGCTTGAGCGCACACATACACACAAGCAGTCACACATGGCCTCACACTAAGGCTTTTCACCACCTGCCCACTCTCTCTCTCAAACAAGACTCTGAGACCATGTCCTGGGGCTTGATATTTTATGGAGTAAAAGAAATGAATACACCAGCTGTGACCTTGAGAGTGACTTTAGTGTGAGAGAAGGGCAATAAATGAAATGGAAACACAACTGAAAAGGTTACACAATATTCTAAGTGTTTTCATCATGTTTTTACATAGTTTGATTGACCTTCAGTGAATGTGGACAGGGAGAAAATTGCATAAAAGAAAATGTTTTATGTATTTCCCTTCATCCTTACTGCTTATCCATTTGCCAAAATTACTTGAAAACACAAATGTTGCCCTTTTTCGCAATGATGACTTTCATTGTATTTGTCAGCAAGCAATCTCAGAAAATCATGATCGTAACGTAAAATTACAGGAACCCTAAATTTATAAATACAAAATCATGAACATACAAAAGTAGTTGAAATTTATCCTGAGAGCATTAAGATTTTTTTTACAGAATATCCAGCAACCATGAGCTTTGTTGCAATTTAGCACAAAAATTGATAGGATTAATACATATCTGTGCAAATAAACAACATTTGCCTTTGGGGCAGCTTTTGCATGCAGCATTTCCTCAGAACCACAGGAATCAAAGGTGTTATCCACTGCTGCCATGTGTAATAACATCAGACGCTGTCTGATCAAAATGCAAGTCCCATATACGGTACATCAAAATAAAAAAGAAACGTGAGCATTATCATGTCAATAATGAAATGTATAGTAAATTAAATTCACGATGTAGTGCAAAAACATCTAAATCACTTCTGAATGGACCATAAACTTGAAACTGCGAAGACTGATGCGTTTTTTTTTTGCCAGTTAAGTTCGAAACAGGGTCTTTGAAGAAGGCTGTGTGAAAATGTTGAGGCATCTATTGGGGCGTGTCAGAACTCTTCCATCATCTCCTTTCAAGTTTCCCTGCATTGGCCAGTCTTGGGGTGATGCAGTTGCTGCTGTGAAGATATAGACAGTCAATCATCACAGAAGAAATACATAATATTCTCTTAGTGAGACGTATCTAAGGTTATCCTCAAAGAGAAATTAAGTCCTAGAGGCAGATTCTGTGGGTTACAAAATGTATAGTTCCATGCACCGTTACATTTTCTGTTTTTGCAATTCATTAGTGACCATTTACTGTACAAAAAGCGAGAACAAAATGCATTGCATCATATGTTTGTACATTTGTTCATTAACAGGCTATATCCTGGTTTGTGGGAATGGTGAGGGTATCCATATTTTTATTCAGTTTTTCAGCAAATTGAATGTGCTCTTCATTGCACCTCTCAAAGTTTAACTCCTACTACTTACTGTTTCATAATGTCAAAATTTCTAGTTAAAGGGGACACTAAAAGACAGTAGTGGCCTCTGAATTTGCACAGCAATGTGTTTCCATCCATCCATCGATTTTCTCCTCACTCGGGTTGCGGGCGTGCTGGAGCCTATCCCAGCTGTCATCGGGCAGGAGGCAGGGTACACCCTGAACCGAACTGGTTGCCAGCCAATCGCAGGGCACATACAAACAAACAACCATTCGCACTCACAGTCACACCTGCGGGCAATTTAGAGTCTCCAATCAATGCATGTTTTTGGGATGTGGGAGGAAACCGGAGTGCCCGGAGAAAACCCACGCAGGCACGGAGAGAACATGCAAACTCCACACAGGCGGGGGCCGGGGATTGAACCCGGGTCCTCAGAACTGTGAGGCTGACGCTCTAACCAGTCGTCCACCGTGCCGCCAGCAATGTGTTTCCAGACACAAAATTATGAAAGGCATTGCATGTTTCATATGCTATTAAAGACAACTTGGGAACTATCCATCCATCCATTTTCTTTACCGCTTCTCCTCACTAGGGTCGCGGGCTGCTGGAGCCTATCCCAGCTATCTTCGGGCGGGAGGCGGAGTACACCCTGAACCGATCGCCAGCCAATCGCAGGGCACATAGAAACAAACAACCAGTCGCACTCACAATCACACCGACAGGCAATTGAGAGTCTTCAATCAACCTACCACGCATGTTTTTGGGATGTGGGAGGAAACCGGAGTGCCCGGAGACCCACCCAGGCAGGGAGAGAACATGCAAACTCCACACAGGCGGGGCCAGGATTTGAACCCCGGTCCTCAGAACTGTGAGGCAGATGTGGTAAACAGTCGTCCACCGTGCCGGCAACTTGGTAACTAAAACATCATAATTCATATTAATAGTGGTAAATATTATTACAAGCACACCTTTGCCCATTTGTATTACACATTTTAATTCAGTTTTATCCCACTTCCCTGCTGAAAATTTAAAACGGTATGCAATGCAGGAAGCTAAAAGGCTATATGATCTTCTGAAAGTGCAAATACTGCGACAGCACGGACGAGCATAATGGCTAGAAGATATATATATATACCGTCCACAGTGAAGGAATGGAGATAGCACCATAACTAAAGATACAGCCTCCAAGCCGAGAGCAACAGAGCTCAACAGATAGTGAGCGGCAGGTCTAGATGGCAGGCTCATGCAGGAAACGTTTTCACACTCTGTGAGCTCATTTGTGTTGTCATTAATATATTGCCTGATATCACGTTTCTTGGTGTTATTTACATGGTAAAGAGGATTGTAGTAAATTCGTGTGATTGGTGAAGGGCCACACTCGATGCAATGTTGTTTGTTATTTTCTTTCCATTTACAGTCAAATCTAAATCTGACCTAAATGTCAGGGAAGGCAGTAGGCATTCCAAATGTGCCTATGTGTGAGTTTGTGTGGGTAGTGAAACTTAAAACTAAAACTTAGTCAAATAAACCCACTCCTCCATGTCTTCTGAAATATACTATAAAGAGAACAAGAGTGGGAACACACCACAGTCATTTCTGAGAAGACACACAAATGAGTTAAAGATAAAAAGTGTGATTCACTTTTACAAAGTATAGGTACCCTACATTCTGGTTTTAGTGGATTTATCGCTCTTCGTAATGTACAGTAAATCATCTGTCACCACTCTGATGTAACTGTGAATTACAGTGCATCTGGAAAGTATTTGCGGTGCTTCACGTTTTCCACATTTTGGTATATTACCCACATTTTGGTACGTTGTAGCCTTATTCCAAAACGAATTCATTTGTATCCTCAAAATTCTGCAATCAATACCCATAAATGACAGTGTGAAAAAATGTTTGAGGTTCTTGCAACATTTTAAAAAATAAAAAACCTTGCAACCAGAAATGTGTGTTTTTCCATTTTTTTTGTTTTTTGTGGGTCCTGAATCTATAATCTATGAAAGTTTGTTTTGAATGGAATTATGGAAATAAAGAAACTCTTTCATGATATGAATTTTTTTTGGAAAGGGTCTGTGTGTGTGTTGAATGTGCAACTTCAAATATTGCCAAAGATAATGAACTTTAATGAAAATAGTATATTAAATCTTAAAAAAAATAAAATACATTGGCAAATTTAGCCACAAGAAGTGGTCTCAAATTAACTTTCTTTATTTACACTCAGCGGCATGGTGGCCGACTGCTTAGCACATCTTCCTCACAGTTCTGAGGACCGTGGTTCCACACAGGCCCCGCTCCCTGTGCCTACATGGGTTTTCTCCGCGCACTCCGGTTTCCTCCCACATCCCAAAAACATGCATGGTAGGTTGATTGAAGACTCTAAAATGGCCGTAGGTATGATTGTGAGTGTTACCGGTTGTTTGTTTATATGCGCCCTTATGTGTGCACCGAGTTCCAACATCTATAAATGTTGTTGTGTGATGAGCGCGCCGCTTGACTTTTTTTTTTTTTACTTTTTTTTGACCGCTTGACTGACTGGGTGCATTTCCTGCCGACACGCTGCTTATGCGGAGGAAAAGCGAGCGTGGCTGAGGACAGCATGCGGACGTAAAGGAGGATGCTAAAGCCACGCCCCCAGTAGGTATATAGCGCCGGTATGTGCATTGTGCAAAACAACATCGGTTTGGCTATGGACCCCCGAAAATGGCACCCACAGAGACACGCTTACGAAGCAAGCTATCAGTTACGCAGAGGAACATGGGAATCGAGCAGCCGCGAGGGAATTCGAGATCAACGAATCCATGGTTCGCAAGTGGAGGAAGCAGGAAAACGAGCTTCGCCAAGTCAAGAAGACGAAGCTGAGTTTCCGCGAAAAAAAAAAGAAAAACAAAACGCGGAAACAAATTTTCCAGTAACTGCTTCCAATCAGAGGTGGGTAGTAACGCGTTACATTTATTCCGTTACATTTACTCAAGTAACATTTTCGATAAACTGTACTTGTCAGAGTACTTTAAATACACTGTACTTTTTACTTTTACTTGAGTATTTATGTGAAGAAGGATGGATACGTTTACTCGATTGCAATGATCGACATGCCATTCGCTACTTTCATATATGCATTTTAGCGTGTGCGCATCTATTTTTAGACTCCATCTTTAACTTACGCATAGGGCGCCCGTTGCGCCAATAACTGTCATTTGACTCCAATTCACCAATCAGACGACACAAGGCAGTCACATGACCACGTACGTAGCCTTCGCGAGCCAATAAAAAGGACGCATTATGGGAAGGAAAAAAAAAAAAAAAACAGCCGCGCGAGTGTGTTTAGTGTACAGCCTCCAAAAAACAACAGCTTAAATTGTGACTGCCCAAACGCTGATATTTTAGCCCCATTCTAGCATGAGAAAACACCTCGCGGTAAGTTGCAGATGTTTCTATTGTTGTTTTGGGAGTCGAAATGGCAACATCAGCCCTATCCTATGGTGTCACACACGCACACACAAAATCACTAAGTCTGTTCAGCAAACAGCTTCTTCATGTAGTCATTTCAGTAAATCAAGCAAATAATGTTTCTGTAGGGTCTAATACATGTGTTGTTCGTTTTGGGGCAGTTAAAAATTGAAATGGTGGCAGGTGTGTGTCGACTCCCATATATTATTATTATTTATTTTATTTGATGTTCATGCTCTAATTTAAACAAAAATAATAAATCTGAAGTTACTCACAAGTTGCTCTTTACTTGAGTAGTTTTTTCATTGAGTACTTTCTTACTCTTACTCAAGTAAATATTTGGAAGACTAGTCATATTCGAACAGTAACAGTACTCTTACTTGAGTACAATATTTGGCTACTCTACCCACCTCTGCTTCCAATGTGGAACATACCAATTAGCGTATTTTCAATGTGAAAATGAAATTCCTTATTTTTCTGTGAGGATTACTTGAAATAGGCACACACACGCACACAAACACACACAGATATGCACACACACGCACACAAACACACACACAGAAGGAACACCCCAGTACTCCTTGTTGAGGTCAATCCTGTGGGTATTATGCATGAATTATTTTGCATTTTCCGGTCACTTTCGGATTCTTATTAAATAATAAATTTGACTGCTTATGCTAGGGCTTTAAAGTGGCTCTTCACGTGAGCTCCCACCCAGTACAAGGCTCTCGCTGTCAAGGGGCAGGTGAGCCGTCTCGCAGCACACCACCATTGATGTGGAGGTAACTTTCATGCTCCGCTGGGCAAACATTTTCCAGGTCACATTTTTCAATTACACTGAGAGTCAGGTCCCACCGGCAACCAACCCCCCAGCAAAAACTACATTCACATGCATGCATGTGCACACATACATACACACACACACACACACACACACGCACATAGGCAGACTAACCTTCTCACCCTTCCCCCATTTTCATGCTGTTCCCACGCACAATTCTACATCCCATATTTAGCAGCAAAGCATCTTCTTCAGGTCTTAAAAACAGGAGGGTGTAAAAGAAGCTTCAAGGAAAGATTAAAAAAAAACATAACTTATTTGGAATACATCGAATTAAAAAACCTTAACAAAGAGTTTTTTTAATTAATCAGACAAGTGCATATTGGTCGACGTTATTCTGTGTAATTATGAATTTTCCCCCTTGAGCTAATGAAGCAATAACTGCATGCTTGACTCTGAAAATTCCAGATAATTTAGATCTTGTGTCTCATTCACTCCGAGGGCCTCAGATTGGGTGAAAATGTGACCAGCCCTTGAGTTGGAGACAGTACGTTATGTTTTTAAATTGAGCATCGTTGGTGTAGAATCTGACGAATAGCAATTGTCATACAGAGAGTTTAAATGTGTAATTGTCTTTTCACTAGGGCTGTGCAAAATAATCAAATTATCTATAAAATAATGTAATGACAATCGGGTTAAGCACGTCAAGTGCCTTGCCCTCTCGCCCAACGTCAACCCTTAGCCATGACCCTAATGAGGACAACTTGTATAAAATGGATAAGTCGACAGATTTTTACAAAACCACCACATTTGATTGTTGCATTAAAAACAGCAGTTCCATTAGGGGACCTGTTGCATTACATGTAAAAAACGTTAGAGTTCACATTATGTTTGGACTTTCACATCTTTCTGTGTACTGCTTGAGGTTGGCTGACACTAAAAATGCACCATCTGCACACTAAGTGATGCAGCAAGTAGCAGACGTGGGAGCAACTGTCATAAAATGTCTACTTTGCTGTAATACAAAGCTTTTATGTTCATCGCCGACCTACCTCACAGGATAACAATACCTTGAAAAAGGACCAATTAAATGTTAAGGTCCTTTGCGGTAATAATCAACATTTCTATAAATGTGAGATATAAAATGTAGCTTTGCAAAACTAAATGTTGCAAGTTACCTTAAGGTAAAAAAAATAAAATAAAAAATTTGTGGGAATGGCAGTATGTGCACTCAGAACAAATTGCAGCATATGAATTAAACATGACAGTCACAAACAGACTCAGAATAAATTGGTACATCTGCAGACAATAAAGGACGTAGTTAATTGCCTTTAAAACACTAACAGAACGTAAGAGAGAGAGAGATACGGTGGTGTGTGTAGCGTGTCAATGTAACTTTTTTAAAAATGGTGGCTGAGACCGTGCTGGAAGAAATTATGGAACTGTAGGTTGTATGGTGCGCGCGGACACACACACACACACTTTAAAAAAAACATTACATCAGAGAAATTTTCCCTGCTAAGTGCGTGAGCACACGTGCAGAACCTATTTGCCCCTCCTCTCGTCACTGTACTCCTGTGGTTAATCTTATTCAGTATCATGATGATTATGATAAGCAAAATACAAATGCAAATTCCAAAGCACCCTTCCTGATGAACCTCGTAGCAATAAAGCATTGTATGAAGTATGTCAGAAAAGCTCCAGGACTGATGTCACAAAAGATATACAGTACTTGTACAGAATTTCAAAAATCCAAACTACAAGTTTTTCCATCCTAAGTAATATGCCTGGACTCTAACGCCCTTTCCCAGCCTTCTTTGCAACGCCTTCATGAACGCCTGGAAGGATTCATCTGGGATCCTTGTGCAGCTCCGTCATCACAGCCATCTTGATGTCGGGGCAAGGAACTGTAAGATGCTCAGGGTATTGTGACCAGACGCATTGTCATGGTGAAGCAGCTACAACGATCACCTTTTCTCACCACAGGATCTCTTTGTAGACACTGTTTGATCATCTGACCCACATTGAAGGGAAAACCCTCTATTTTGTAGTTTGGGATTGAAATATATCTTCTGTAACACCAGTCCTGGAACATTTCTGAATGAGATGAATATTTTTGGGGGGGCAGAGAGGGTTTCAAGAAAATACATTTATGTGAAAAAGGTTTTGAACACTTTGGAATTACCGAGATTTCTGCATGAACTGGTCATAAAATATGATTGGAGCTTTATCTAAGACACAGCAAAATACAAACACAGTCTATTTAAACAAATGCCACACAAACTATTGTATGTTTTTAGTCAACACACCATGTAAAAATTTACAGGGCATTGCGGAAAAAGTACATCAACCTTTGGAATTAATAATTGGTTGAGTCTTATCTGGCAGCAATAGCCTCACCAAACATTTGATCAGACCTACTCAACAGTCAGGAGGAATTTTGGACCAAATCTCAAAATCAAAAGTCTTTCAGTTCAGCAATATTCTAGGGATGACTGGTGTGAATTTCTTTCTCAAGGTCATTCCACAACATCTCAATCCGGTTGAAGTCAGGAGTCTGACTGGTCTACTCCATAAGGTGCATATTCTGTGGTTTTACTTCCGTGCTTTGGGTTTTTATACCGTTGTATCACCCATATTCTGTTCAGCTTCAATTGGCAGACAGATCGTCGTAGGTTCTTCTGCAAAATGTCTTGATAAACTTGAAAAAAAAAAAATTCTGTCAAAGATAGAAATTCATCTAGGTCCTGATATAACAAAGTAGTCCCAAACCACAATGCTCCCTTCATCATACATATACAGCTGGAATGAGGTTTTTATGGTGGTGTGCTGTGCCTTTGATTTTCCACACCTAAAATTGTGTGTTCCTTTCAAACAACTCATTTTTGGTTTAAACTCTTCTCACAATGGTTTACCTGTAGTGCTGTAAAACATTTAGGTGCTCTTTTCCAAACCTCAAACATGTCACAAGGTTTTCTTGGACAGCAGTGGCTTACTCTGCGGTGTCCTCCGGAGATTTTGGCATTGGCCCAAGATTTAGTAGAGTCTTTAGCTGATGCTAGGATTTGTTCACTTCACCAAGCATTCTGTGCTATGCTCTTGGACTGATGAACACCAAGGCATTTAGAGATACTTTGCAAACCTTCCCATCTTCATTCTAGTTAAACATTCTTAGCTGTAGGTATTCCAATATCTCTTTTGTGGGGAAACATGGTTCACATCTGGCGTGAGAATGGAAAACTACAAACTCATATTGAAGTCCTGGAGCCAAATCTGACTTTCTGGGGTCTGACAGGAAGGGGTGTTAGTCCGAGGGTTCTCGGACTAACACCCTGCTTGGGATGGCTGCAGCTCAGCCATCTACCCGGTCATCCCAAGAAGGCTAGTCCGAGGGTTCTCAGACAGCCTGCTTGGGATGACCGTGTAGATGGCTGAGCTGCAGTCTATAAACAGCATTTGAATATAAGTGTCCTTTTTTTCGAGGTGTGCGAGTGCTCTACAGATGACTGTGTTGACGGTGTAGTCATTGGAGGGGTTCTGTCGATGGGCAAACTGGAGGGGGTCCAGTGGTTCCGAGACTGCCTTCTTTGTGTGTCATAACGACTTTATCAAAGCACTTCATTGACTGAGCTCACTAAGTCATAGTCAAATGTCACACAGTCACTAATGTGAGTGCAATGGGGTGGTAGTCATTTAAACAGGTTATTTGTTTTTTTCTTTTGGGGAGGGGCACAGTGGTGGTGGATTTGAAATAAGTGGGCACAGATGAGTAAATGAGGGACAAGTTAAAGAATTTTGTAAACAGACCTGCCAGCTCTGAAGAGCAGCCCTTCAGAACTTGATGGGGGATGTTATCAGTGACCTCGGCCTTTCGGGGGTTGGTCTTCCTCAGAACTTTGCACACCTCAGCTGGTGACACAGTGAGAGGGGGCTTTGTGCACAGACTCTGTTGGTACAATGTCTCTGTATCCGTCAGTATTGAGTGGATCAAAGGGGGAGCAGAACTTGCTCAGTTCATCTGGCAGTGTGTTGTTGTTGCTGCTGGTCGTGATGGTGTTGCTCCTCTGTCAGGTCTGTGATGTGATGGAGGCCCTACCACATGCATCTGTGTTAAAGTGTCCCTCCAGCTTCAGCGTGTAGTGCCTCTTGGCTTGTGTAATGGATCTACAAAGATCGTATCTGGCTTTTTTGTAGGCCTCAATGTCACCAAACGGAAATATAGTGCAGCATGCATGCAGCATGGACCATACCTCACACTTCATCCAGGCGGTGGCAGTCCTGGAATGAATAGATTTCGCCCATTGACGGTCGGCTGGCGGGGTGGGTGGGGGTTTGAAGTGACATGCCCCTGAGAATGCCGCCCTAGGCAGCTGCCCATATCGCCCATATCAGAAACCACCCTGCACCCAGGGTTTTTTATGTGGATACATTTTGCAGAACTTTGTGAGGACAATGTTGTTGATGCATGTGCTGATGTCCATGACGACAGAGGCATAGTCCTCCATGTCTGTTTTTTTTTTTTGTTTGTTATGGGGAATGGCAGCTTTAACCAACACCTTCAATGTTGTATCATTGATTGGACCTATGATTGTCTGACTCATGACTGCAAATAGACTGTCATTATTTATATGGTGTGTCCAATAGTGTGGTATTAGTTTAAGCAGACTGTGTTTATCTATTGTGATTCAGATGAAGTTTAGATTACATTGTGTGACCAATATTTGCAGAAATCTAGGTAATTCCAAATGGTTCGCATACTTTTTCTTGTAAATGTAAATAAATCACCAATATTACCAGTTTCTTTTCTGTCATCCACCAGACTTTGTCATACACTTCCCATCTGGTTGTGTGCTTCATTATGCATGTGGGTCTATCAACACCAGCAGCACCCCTGGGCACCACTGCATCATACTGTCCTAAAACACCTGCTACATCTCATCTTTACATGACAAGAATAAGTGCTGAGTGTCTGGGTTTTGGAGAGATGCATCAAATGTTGACAGTGGGCTCTCATGTACAAGGTCTGGGACAGGACAGGTGTCTGCACAACTACTGCGGCATAAAGCACCATGCAGGATTATCAATTACACTGATGTTTCAACGTGTTAATGGCCACTGCAATCATGAGATTCTCCCACTGTGCGATGATCACACCAAAGGAGTGAAACATATATTTCAAACAAAATAAGCTTGCTGGAGTAATAATCTTTATGCTGTTTCCACACAATGACAAATTAGATCCTATAGCTGGATAATAATGTTTAATAATTGCTGGAAAAGTGATGGACTGACTCATTCTTCATCACCATGGAGGTGGACTACTCTGGGGAGCAATAAGAGCAAGTACTTGCTAGTGCTTTGCCTTAACGAAGCAAGAAGTGTACGCTACAAAGCCTCCCTTGAAAGGAAAAGGAGTCCAATTTTGGACGTGCCAGGAATCTCGTAGAATGGTGCTGAAAAGTAGAAATGATTATGTGACGGAACAACCATTCGCACTCACATTCACACCTATGGGCAATTTTAGAGTCTCCAATTCATGCATGTTTTTGGGATGTGGGAGGAAACCGGAGTGCCCGGAGAAAACCCACACAGGCACGGGGAAAACATGCAAACTCCACACAGGTGGGACTGGGGATTGAACCCCGGTCCCCAGAACTGTGAGGCAGATGCTCTAACCAGTCCTCCACCGTGCCGCCCCAATTGATAGCATATTTTGATAATTGCGAAAATGTCTTAATGAGGTGAAAAACCCTTTGAAGTGGTGACTCGGGTTCTTGTAAATAATGCGTAAAGATTGATTTTGTGTTCTGACACAGGAGTGCAGATATCTTTTAATACTAGTGCTCTGCCGTATCGCAATTGCCAGTGGTTCAATAAATAGTGCGAATAGCAGGGGTGAGAGTGGGCATCCTTGTCCATTTCACATAATTTGTCCCAAAATTATTATTGATTAATTACAAATATATATTTGTTCATCTATGCCAGCCCAGTATAGTGACAATTAAATGCTCTTCCATTAGATGGTAGAAGGTACAACAAACCTGTATATCCACTTGTTGCCAGTCATACAACTGAATAATAGCTTTGTATTGTACTAAGCAGGCCCAGATTTCAAACAGTCATACAACAGACTAAGCCATGGCTTCCTGCAAGTATATCAGCTTTGCACTAATTTGAATACGTCCAGATTTCACACTGAGGAAGTACAATTGTAAGTAAATTGAGACATGATCATAATTATTTCAGTATTCATACTTCTTGTGACATTTATGTCTGGTGGAGTTTTGTGTTTTTTTTCTCCGAATGTAAAATGGGTGCACTGGCTCAATAAAAGTTGGGAAACACTGTTTTAGACTGAACACACAATTTAATGTGCCCAATTTGGGGTCTTAGTAAAGCAGGCCCATAGCATGTAAAAGTCAAAAGCTACAGCTCTGTTGATCTGTTTACTGTAGGCAGGATGAAAAGGATCACAGCAAACGTCTATAACATTAATAACAGTATACACATTGAAATATTTCATAGGGTTTTTACAGTGACTTACTCGCAACAGGGTAGCTAGTAAGTTACTGTAAAAGGGGAAAAAAAGTGAGAGGTGAGTAGTCTTAATTGTATTCTGAAGTCATGCACCACTTGATACATCATACTCATACACCAGCTGTGAATCATTATTTGCTCAATACTATTTGATTAGCTTACCTGAATCAGGTGACACTGCTAAAGCAAGAATCGTGTCCTCTCTCTTGATCTCTGCAATGAGCTTCATCCAATAGAAACATACTACTACTACCAAACCCACATGTATACCTGTATATGCAATGGTGCCATATTTTTAGTGTTGAGTGTCTCTACAGAATAGATTTTTATGATCATTCTCTTTCTTGTATTATCATATTTTCTTTCATATGTCTCTTGTTATGTAGGTGTCTTGTTATTTACAATGAAATGCTTAAAGACTGTGGAACAATGACTATTACAATGCATGCTGGGAACATATATTACAGTACACTTAGCTGTAAATTCGACAGTTATTTACCACATACCATGGAGTAAAATACTGTAAAGTAATTATACTTTAATTATAGTTTCTACTGCATCATGGATTTTGGTCGACGTCACACACTATAAACAGAGAGGTACAATGTTTTTTTATAAATCAATGTTTTTATTCAGTGTGGTTCTGATTAGTTACACAAGGAAAATGGGAGCTCTTTTGGCTTGCAGAAGAGGTAGGGCAAATTGAGAAATCACAAGGAGGTTCACAATTGTATGTAATGCAGTTGATAAGGCTTGATACGCACATAAAGATTTTCCCACTCTTAAAAGATTTTTTATTTGCTACAGACCCCAAACATGAAGGTAAAAAAAAAATCGGGCATTCAACAGTTTTGGTAGCTTGCAGAATCGGCACAAACAAAGGCCGATGGTCTTTATGTGTGTGAACTGACCGGGATGTCACTCTCACACAACTCACAGTTAGGGTTTCATGAAAACAAAGTGCCACAAAAATGTAACGCAAGAGTTAAATAAGACACACATTAAATGAACTAGAGGTAACAAACACGCATCATTCATGTTACGTTAATCCTGATCGTTTTTTAACTTTAAGGATTAATGTCATTAGTACGGCAACAGTTCGACATTTTATGGCACAATGCATGCTGGGAGCCATGTGGCTTCTGCTACAAAATACAGGAACTCTCTGTGTGACGTTAGGCAAATCCGATAATGCAGTGGAAACGGTAGTTAATTACTGTATAATCACTTTAAAGTATTTTACTGTATGGTATATATGTATATAATTTACAAAAATGTCTAACAGTGCAATTTGATAATGTCTAAAGCATTTTCTTTTTTTCTTTTTTGTTGTTGTTTTTTTTTTTTTTACAGCTGTCTTCTCATAATGCACGCAGATTAAAGGTAAAAAGTGAGCACTGGCAATAAAATCCAGTTGGTCAGTATGTTTTAAGATCCAAATCCAACCAATGCATTGGTGTCTTTTAGCAGGGGATGGGGTTGTGTCTTCTTATTCGAATCAAAGGGGGGCTGGTTTGCAATGATCTCTAGCACATATGTGATGAGTTTTCAAATTCTTCTTGGCCATAAAATTGAATCTATCAAGTCTCCAGCTCACCTCTTGCCCCTTCATTTCTCACTCTGAAACTCTCCTCCCTTGAGTTTTATCATTTTGCACAATCTGAGTGCTCCTGTTCAGCTGTAGGATAGATAGATTATCCAAGGGAGAGATTTAGATAAAGGAAAAAAATGAATAGGGCTTTACCTGAAATAACCTCAGCAATTACTAGTTTACTTTTCCATTGCACACACTGAAAACAAGTGCTAAAATGATGTGCTGCCTGAGACATGAGCTACAAATGCCCTGTCTTGACATATCTGCTTTATATCTTTCCAGAATCCATACAGACTAATCCCCATTCATGGCCAAAGGTCATTGCAAGGCTAAAACCGCATTTCACTTGCACGAGAGCCAAGCAGAACTTGTCTGGAACTAAAGAGGTCCAGCGTGCAGTATTTTAGGAAAAGACTCTTCAGATGCTTCTTTTGAGGAAATGTTTGGAACGGTACATGACCCTGTGACCCTGTGTAGAAGGGACAGCTTAGATAATAAAGAGGAGGCTTTGGATGGCATATGCTCTCCAAACTCAGCAGACAAGTAAAATATTACTGCCCATGTGTAGACAATCACTCATGCTGTCCTTGGAGCTGGATTCACAGCTTTTCTCCCATCAAACCTTAATTAATTTGATTGTTCACTTTGTGCCTCTGTCTCATTCTTGTGCAGCAATCTTTGTTCTGTTTTTAATAAACGCTATATAGATAAAATTGTCATGATCCATGCCCTGCAGTTCCTCTTTTGGAGCTTGGGTGGCGCCGTGTAGCTTGTCTCTCCCTCTCCCCCTCTGTCTCCCGAGCAATCAGCAGCACCTGTGCAGCGCACCTGTCTTCAAGCAGTACTGATTACTACCTGCATTTAAAGCCTCTCAAGTTCCACAGCCTTCACCTGAGTGTTGACGCTTGTTTCTGACTCATCGGCCGATTATCGTACTACCAGGTTTTTGTGATACAATTGCATGATCTGCTGGCATGGTGGGTGACTGGTTAGGGCATCTGCCTCACAGTTCTAGGGACTGGGGTTCAAATCCCAGCTCCGCCTGTGTGGAGTTTGCATGTTCCCCCCGTGCCTGGGTGGGTTTTCTCCGGGCACTCCGGTTTCCTCCCACATCCCAAAAACATGTGTGGTAGGTTGATTGAAGACTCTAAATTGCCCGTAGGTGTGAATGGTTGTTTGTTTCTATGTGCCCTGCGATTGGCTGGCGACCGGTTCAGAGTGTACCCTGCCTCCTGCTCAAAGATAGCTGGGATAGGCTCCAGCAGCCCGCGACCCTAGTGAGGATGAGCGGTAAAGAAAATGGATCCCACCCCCTGCTCACGTTCCCGCTTCTTGCTCTCTCCTTGTTCCCAACGGTCCACCACCTCACCATGGCTATCCTTACCCTGTTCCAACCTACAATAAACCATTCTAAATCTACTCCCTCCGCCTCAGTCTGCTCTTGGGTCCAATTCAAATCCTACTACGCTCCAAGACATAATAATACTCAGGCCATGACGGACGCAGCGACTGCAGAAGCGTTGAGGAAAGCGCTCGCCCATCAGTGCGCGCACATCGGCAGACAATACAAAGCCCTCCGCGAGATCATGGACTCATTAAATACCCTTACACAAGTATCCCTCCTGTCCTCTCAGAGCCACTTCAGCAATCCTCCCGTGAGTATTCCTCGTGAGCCCGCAGCCTCCGATCAACCCCGTACAAAGAGCCACACGTTCCTCCTCCCGAACCTTACTCTGGGGATTTTGGTTTATGTAGCCAATTTTTGTTAAACTGTACTTTAGTATTCGACGTCCAACCTCTGAGCTATCCCACCGACAAATCTAAGATCACGTTTGTCATTAACCTCCTTTGTGGAAGAGCTGCCAAAAGGGCTATTGCGTTTTGGTATAATTCTTCCCCGGTACTCACCTCACTAGACTCCTTTATGACAGAACTCAAAAACGTTTTTGATCACCCCGTTAAGGGTAGGGAAGGCACTCACACCTGAGAGCGCCGTGGTGAGCCAAACCAAAACCTCCCAAAGCTCTCCCTCCCGTATGACTGTTCCGCATGTATTCTTGGCTCCCTCCGCAACACCCCAGTCTCTGCCCTCATTGACTCCGTTGATGACAATTTCATCCATGAGGGCTTGGGGTGTCAGCTCCAGCTTCCCCTCGAGCCCCTCCCGTACCCTAAGAAGGTCACGGCCCTAAACGGCTGACTCATCTCCCATGTCACTCACCAAACTGCACAATTCGACCTACTAATTTCTGGCAATCACCATGAAACACTCCAGTTACTTATCATCCATTCCCCAGAGACGTCACTAGTCCTTGGCATCCCTTGGCTCAAAAAACACAACCCTGCCATTGATTGGGACCACCTGTCTATCACTGGTTGGAGTCACTTCTCCATTCCATTGTCGCCTTTCAGCCGTCCCATCCTCCAGCACACCTCAGCCACCTGTTACACCTACTGATCTCTCCCGAGTCCCAGAAGATTATCACAATCTATCCCCCGTGTTCAGCAAGGACCTCGCCCTCTCTCTTCCCCCCCGACTGCCCCTATGACTCCGCCATTGACCTTTTGCCGGGAGCCCCTCTTCCCTCCAGCCGCCTTTTTAATCTTTCCCGTCCTGTAAAAGAGGCTATGGAAAGTTATATCAGTGACTCCCTAGCTTCTGGACTCATCCGGGCCTCTTCGTCCCCCGTGGGGGCTGGTTTCTTTTTTGTTGAAAAGAAAGATACCACTCTCCACCCCTGCATTAACTTCCGAGGCCTCAATGACATCACTATAAAAAACAAAGCTCCACTGCCCCTTATTGACCCCTCCTTTGAACCCCTCTGCGACGCCCAGATATTCACGAAATTTGATTAACGCATTCCATCTCATCTGCATCAGAGAAGGGGACGAATGGAAAATGGATTTCATTACCCCTCTATCTTGACGACATTCTCAGCTTCTCCCGCTCCCCCAAAGAACATCGCCAGCATGTCCGTCAAGTCCGCCGTCTTGAGAACCGTCTTTTCGTGAAACCTGAAAAATGCGAATTCCACCTCTCTTCCCTTCACTTCTTAAGCTACATCATCGCCAAAGGACAGTTACAACCAGATCCAGCAAAGATCCAAGCAGTCGTCAACTGGCCCATTCCCTCCACCCACAAGGAGCTTCATGTTTCCTGGGTTTTGCCAACTTCTATCAACATTTCATCCGTGACTACAGCAAGGTTGCCGTACCTCTCACCAGTCTCACCTCCACCAGCTCACCTTTCCATTGGACCCTGCCGCATCGCAAGCATTCAAACGCCTCAAAGAACTGTTCACCAGTGCTCACATCCTGCGACACCCTGACCCCTCCCTCCAGTTTGTGGTGGAGGTTGACGCCTCTGACATGGGAGCGGGAGCTGTCCTCTCCCAGCGGGAGCCAGTTTTCCAAAAACTTCATCCTTGTGCCTTTTTCTCCCGTCGCCTGTCTACATCTGAGCGTAACTATGGCGTCGGGAACCGTGAGCTGCTAGCCATCGTTTTGGCCCTGGATGTCACGTACGTGGTTAGGGCGAAGGTGAGGAACGCAAGGCAAGAACATGGTGGACCCAATTGCAGGGAAGCAGGGAGGCAAGGCAGGAGTGCGGGAATCTCAAAATAATAATATTTAATCACAATGATAAAAACAACTGGCGACTATGAGATGGCAAGACGTGACAACGACAATGAACCGACAAGAACTGAAAGAAACCAGGGAACTAAATACAAACAAATTGACGAGACAACGAGGAACACCTGGACAAGACGAGTGGCTGGAGAGAGCTGATTGGTCGACACAAAGTAGACGAGAACAGGTGGACACAACAACCTAATGAGCACACGACAAACATGGAACACAGGAAAACATTGAACAAAACTAAACACAACCCAAACCAAAACACAGACCATGACACTGGAGGAGTGGAGGCACTGGTTGGAGTCACTCTCAGTGTTCCTTCCGTGCCTTCTCCGTCTCGCTGACCGCTCCAGCCACGCCGCCAAGCCACACCACCTGCTTACGTTCCCGCTTCCTGCTCGCTCCTTGTTCCCGACGGCCCGCAACCTTGCCTTGGATATCCTTACCCTGTGCCAACCTACAATAAACCATTCTAAATCTACTCCCTCTGCCTCAGTCTGCTCTTGGGTCCAAATCACATGCTACTACGCTCTGTTACAAAATTGTACTTTTTGCTATTATTTCAGTTTATTCTTCATATTCTATTATCAAAAAGCTACCAAACTATAGTGACAATCAAGACTTGCCGTGAATATTGTCTTTAACCTTTCAGCTGTCATAAAGGTTGCTTATTGTAAGGAGAACAATAATGATTGTTGTTGAATTAGTCATTGCAGTTACAGTATACTTACCAACGCTCTATAAACAAAGTATTAACCTGATTGGAAATGTTCATTGTGACATTAGCCAATATCTTTCATTGGTCTTTTGCTTTAGCTATAAATACAACAGTCAATAGAGGAACCCAGTGTCATAAAGTAACTTAAATAGGTCAAGAATTGACAAACTTGAAGGGGACATATGATGGAAAACTTACTTTTTAACGTTTGTATACAAATATAGTAGTTAGGTGTTTGGAGCACTCACCCAGCCACCAAGAGTGAAATTCAACAGTCAAGAAGTGAATAGTTATTAGTTATCGACCTATTTTGAAAATTGTGTCTGTGAGTAAGCACTTCCGGCTCACCATTACAAAAAAAAGAGACTATTTACTATAACAACTATCCAGACACTCCAACTACCTGAGTTTCTGAGCCAGTCCCACGATCAGCGAGCCTGGCCAAAGTTCTAGAGACAAAGAATCACATTGACCCAGTGGCTAAAGCACAATCATGTCAATGCCATAAGGAAGGCATATTCGAGTCTGATTCATACATTTAGGATAAAAAAAAAAAGCATATTCTCCATTAAATTAGCAGCCAGGAAAAATGTTTTTAAAAAAACATAATGTCAGCATTCTTTTCTCACAAATATTTGGCCGTAAGTAATATACCGAAATGTTTCGTTCATATTTGAAACAATTTTTTTTCATGCTCAAATATTTCAAAAGACAGACTGTTCAGCAAAAGAATAACAACAAATATTTAAATTCACAATGTACAGTAGTTTTTTATTTTAATTTCTGAATACTTGTTTAATAGTCTGATATTAATTTAGGTCAGATTAAAAATGTTATATTGTCTTACCTTGTAGATGAAGTCCATGCGTCTTTCTAGTTTAAATTGAAATGACAGCCAATGAAGAAATGATTCTGCTTCAAATGAATGTTTTCAGTCTTTTTCATCCATTCATCCATTCATCCATTAATTCATTAATTCATTCAATCACTCATTCATTCATTGACTAATTCGTTCAATCATTCATCCACTCACTCACTCACTCACTCATTCATTCATTCATTCATTCATTCATCTTCCGTACCGCTTCTCCTCACCAGGGTGCCGGGCGTGCTGGAGCCTATCCCAGCTGACTCTGGGCGATTAACCTGACTATGGAAAATCAGAATACCTATTACAGGTGTCCAAAAACATTCTAAAGGAGCCGTGAAGAGAGACAGAAAGTGCCTGTTCTGTCTGGCAAGAGCCTCCATTGTTGTAGTACAGTAGTTTTACCAATAGATGGTGATGTTGCTTTGTGCTATATCTGCTTTTGGTGAGGGATTGTGCAATCTGAGACGCGGCTGGCTGCTAACTCCTGCACTTCCCAACTCAGCCAGGTATTTGAACAGGAAAATATGCAATTTTAGCTATTTTAACAATGAAATCATGGATATTATTTGAATTGAAAAGACATTCAATATAAAGCACAGACCAGAGAACTCAAATGTAAAAATAATTTTGCGTCATTATTTGTTATTTTTTTGCTCTTCATCTGTCTCCCCTGACTGCACGGCATGCGACGTGCGGGTTATGTTTAAATGATCCAGTGGCGACTTTAAGGAGTATTGTTCAATGTACAGATTAGTGTGAAACATTGTTAGCTTCTGAAATGGCTCTTACTGGATTGCTCTGTGAAGAGGTGCAGGGGGTGTTTGTCGATGTGTCCATGAGTCACATACAAATGGTGAACTGGTGAAACCATGAGGCAAAATGCTTTAATTGTCTTTCAGCTAAGGGCACCTGCGTATTTGATTTCGGCTATGCTTCCACCAGTAGAAGCAAGCAGCCAGCTACCGCCAACACCCACCGCCGAGGGAGGCAGAAGATAAGACGGACAAATGCTTTCCAAAAGCCAGGCTCGCCATTGGCCCAGAGTCTGTGAGGTCTGATGAGGGCTGGCCCACTGCATGATATGATCTTGCCCAAAAATATGAGGGGCCGTTAGGGACATTATTCAGGATTAACTCTCACACTTAATACTCAAATGCTTTCACCCACACAAACTACTCAAAAGCTTAACTTAAGCAGTAGCGTTACATAGCATTATACTGAATAGTATATACATATATATTTATAATGTATATATGTCATATAGTTGTTGATTATTGTGTTATAGTAACCTCATTGATTTAGTATGGCCGCTTTTAATGTGTAAGTGGTGTAGGATAGCACGTAATGGTCAGCCAATCAGAAACCGTGTCGTGTATGAGGTAGGGCTAGGTTGGCTGGTCTACCCAGAGTGAGACCCCATTAACCGAACGAGGGTGCTGCCGAATAAATGTGCCTTTCAGGCTAAAGCGCGTGTGGACGTTTGTTTACTCCTCGACTCAAGACAAAGTTTCAACACCGCTGCATTACAATCTGAAATGTATACGGTTTGTTGCAGGCAGGATGGCCGGATAGTCGCATATAAGGTTTTATTTACATTTTTTATTTGGGTTCGTAGGAGGCATGACTTCATGGCAAAGAAAATAATGGGAGTCGAAGGAAATGTAACATAACGTTAAAGTTGTTGTAAGCGTTTAACAACCCGAAAATAAGTTATTTTATTAGTTATAAATCATTTAAATAAATCGGCCGATTAATCGGTTATCTTTTTTTCCCCTGCCAAACATTGGTATTGGCATCGGCCTAAAAAAATCCATATCAGTCGAGCCCTAATGAAGACAAATCCTATAGAGGTTGCAAATAATTCTAATTAGAAGGAGATATGGTAATGTGCCTATGTGTTGAGGATTTGCCAGCTGCTGTAATGCAATCTATACTTGTCACAAAGTACAATCTGACTGGTGTTACCTTGGATATTGAGATGTGCTGTAAGTAGCGCTGAGGAGATTATGATCATGAAGGATGGCAAGCTGTTTCTCTCCCTCTTTCTCACATTAAGTCTCGAGCATAACCCAATCTTCTATTTGGTTCTAACGTAAACTTCAAAAAGTTATGTTTGTCACTTCAACACTTTTTAAGTGGGACTTTGATACACACATAGGCGAACATATAGGCTGTTGAAGTGATTCAACTCTATAAAATGTAGTCATTTGGCAGCAATAAGCACAAGCAACAAGAGATGTGCAAGAATGGTCAAATTAAAGGTTCAGAATCCCTATTTTATCAACTACGGATTAAATCATGATGTATAATGAAAGGTGTCAGATGGAATGAGAAAATGCACAACGCAATTATGACGCACCTCGGCTGTTCCGTGGTCTTTCTTTCAGATACTGCCTGGAGGGATTTGGTCAACAAAAACACTACATCCTTAGCTGAACCAAATTTCTAGTATCATTTGGCGGCTGTCTTTTTGGGATCATGGAAAATTTCAAACACTCCTTTGTACTCAGCATAGAGCTGTGTTATGTATTGAGCATATTGCATTATTGAGCTACTAAAACCTAATATTTCCCTCAGGAGTAAGTGGAGATAAAAACAATGCTAAGAGGCGATATTAAACTTACATTTGCAAGACAGCCAGAAACCAATTTGTCTCCCTGAAAGGATATAGATACGCAATAGTACAATACTGAAATGTTTTAGAGGGTATGTTTTATTTTGGGTGGATTTTATACAAATGTCTGTGAGATAGTGTAGCACTTACTGTAACAAATAGATATAGGAAAATTAAACTCTTTTTAATTGCTGTTACCACAAATATTACCATCACAACAAACCTGCAGTTAAAAAAGGCTGGAAGCTGCAAAGTATGTGATGAACTGCTATCAGCTGAAGAAAAGCAATTAACAACATGCTTCAATTGAAATTACTTTTTTACTTTCAGACATTGTTTACTGTTGTAGATTTACGGATGGCCATTTCCGTTCATTTCAAAATTCCTGGATTATCATGAAAATTAACAGTCAATTAGTCAATTGTTTCTTAAAAAAAAAAGAAGTTTTAATGGAATAGGAGAATCTGTCTTCTGAATTGTTATTTTGATGCCAGTGTCGTATTTTTCCCCCAAACATACATAATTTACTTAATATGACCATTATTTGACCAGTGGTCACTTGTAACACTGACTCTAGATATGAACATGGAAAGCTGTTTATTGTATGAAAACCTTGAGAATTTTTCACACAAATACTAGGGTTAGAGTAGGTTCACAAACCAATTTATGTTCAACTTGTTAATGTACCGCAAAGTATCGAGTAAAAAATGTACTTAGGGCAAATATAGATGTGTGTAACATTGACTAAAAATACAACATGGAAAATGAAGGACCTGAAAACTAACAGGTATAAGTGAATGAATACAGTGGATATCAGAACTTAATAGGACTAGTGAATTTTTCAATATCAGTTTCCTTACTTGGTATGATACCCTTCACAGTTAGACCATCAACTTGAAGCTTGAACGTTGACATGTTCCATCACTTGCCATTTTTAACTTCCAATTCAATCATTTCACCAATGGTCAGGTTTAACTATTGCCATTTTTTTACTGCTAAAAACCTTTACAGTGTTACGCAATAAATGTTTTTCTATTTGTGTAGCTGTAGCAATAGATTAGAAACATACTTTTTGTTCTTCAGCTGAAGTGTACCCTTCTGTTGTTAGTGTGGTGAGCTTTGTAAAGGTAGACTACTTGTAAATAATAAAAATTTAGACCTGTGCGTCATTTTGACACCAACGGTGTTTGCCAGTGCCCATGTCATGTTACAAGCACCAGTAACAATCCACAGTGCACCACACAACATTGACATTTTTATCAACAAAGTGAATCATATGTTTTGATCAAAGATAGTTAAAAACGTTTAACAGGAGGCCTTTATAATCGGAACCGAATCCAAGTTTAATAATAAGGATTAAAGTATGCACATATTCATGACCACATCCTCAACACTGCTGTGACTAGTCAAAATTACCAGCAAGTCAGCAGTGCAGTCAGGAGACACAGAAAACAGCCTGTGCACTAGCGATAGAAAACGGTCGGAATTCACCAATCATTTCTCCTTCAACGAATCAAACAAGAAACCATCTAATTCAATACAAACTCGCTTTTCATCATTGCTACTAACTTGAGCGTTTGAGATCGAAGCTTGTAACATTTTGACATAATTTTCTTGAAAACACTTACCGTGTTCTACCGGCCCCTCCATATTCCCATCAAGCTCAAATGGTGCCATATGCTGGTCGTATGTAAGCCGAAAATGGTTCTGGGTGATCGATGTTGCAAAATAGTCGACCGTTTTTGTTATTTTGTTATTTTTTAAGAAATCTCGCCGTGGAATGTCATTAACTTCTGTTGAGTGGTAGGCGCACCCTTTTAGAAGATATTGGCGAAGTGGTTGCATTATTTTGCCGATATTTTTCACGCTGTGCCTATTTCCGTTGATGACTGCTAAAATGTCACACTACGGCACTGATGAAAAACCACAAAAATGCGTTTGACATGGTTTATTGCAAAATAATTGGAGGTGGAAAATTCTTGATACAATATTATTTTATATCTACATGTTGATCATTTTGATTACTGACGATACTGTAGTCTGTTAATATTTGATGCCTTTTAATGTATTTTGCCGTTAATAATTGCTCATAACATTTCACCACATCTGTGGAATGACCCATAAGCAAATAACTAAATGAGTAGCGCAAGCCTACCCAAATATCCTCGGTACAGTGCTGCAGATAATCACAGAATTTGCAAACTTAATTGGAAATCCAAATTCCAGTGCCCACACCATTATGGCGCAGCGCTGATATACAGGATGTACATCTTGCAGACTGATGCGAGATGACAAATGTGGAAGGTCACCCATGTCAATTGTGAATATCAAGGAACCCTGGAAAACCTGCTTGGATCACCATCCTCACATTTATAGCTGTCACTGGATACCGCTGAAGCAAATTAACCCATCAAATGTCTTTTGCCTGCTGCAGGGACTGTAGGGCTGCACAATTAATCTAATTTTTATCGTGATCGCGATTTTGGCTGCCACTCAAGCAAAGAAATCACTGTTAATAGGCAGTATCAAATTACTAATCATATAAATAAAAAAATATGACAATAAATTAGGCTTCACATGATCAGGATTTTTTTGGGCCGATCACGATTTTTAAAAAAAACAATAACCGGTCACCGATCCGATCACAAGATGGAACAATGTGTCTATTAAAATGACTTGATAATTTACTGTATATACTTGTGTACTGTATACTGAGTATCTTTAAAAATATTCTCTTTTCAGGTCGTCTATTCTAATCAGTCAGGTCAAACCAACATTACAACATGACAGAACTAATGGGTGCTAACTTACTGTAATTAAATTACTTTATAGTAATTAAATTACTTCACACACACCGAAACTTTAGAGCATGATTCGACAGAACGTATGTTTATGTACAACCGTTAGTGCTAGCACTAGCTTGCTAGGCTACATAACGTTTTGTTGGCTGCTTGTGAGCCATATTGTATTAAAAGTACGTGAACATACCTCAAGCAATCCTTGAACGAACGTCTTCTCCCGAGCACCGGTGACCACCACCACCACACGTTTATCCCAATGTTGTTCTTTTTGACCAACACAATACACGCGCGATCGATTGTTGTTGTCATCGCCATGGTAACAAGTGTATCCAGTCACGTTTGAGTTGACAAGATAAAGCCCAGTGATGATAAAAGACGGGATACGGTGGTATCGGAATACAAGATTTTATTGCAGTAGTCTGACAATCCTGAAAGACCAAATTAGTCTTGTAGTCTGAGCCAGGTATTACATGTTGTCTGTCCCACACCACCGACATGTTTTTTTAAAAAATAACTTTATTGGTGGTCAGATATTTACAGTAATACGTCAAAAGACACACGACAAGGCAAAAATAAACCAGCATTTGGATTCAAATATACTGTACACGATATCAATGTGGAGTAAATGTCTTTTGTGGAGCCGATCAATGACGTCATTGATCCTATCGGCGAATTATGACATTAAAGCCGATCAGCATAAAATGCTAATTATCGATACAGATCAAGCCGATCGGATCGGTGTAAAGTCTACAGTAAATACTTTTAAATGAAAAGTTAAAGTAGTATTTTTTGGGGTACATTTATTATTATTATTTTCATCTATCATTTATTCTTATTTAAAGATTCATTTTGTTAAAGTAAATAAAGCGGACTGCACTGAAAACTGTTTACTGTTTGTTGAAAAGTACTGCAATAAAATATTTTTCCATAACATGAGGAATAATCATGATTAACAATCGTGATTACAATATTGTTCAAAATTATCGTGATTATTATTTTGGCTCTGGCACGGTGAACGACTGATTAGCACATATGCCTCACAGTTCTGGGGACCGAGGTTCAAATCCCCGCCCCGCCTGCGTGGAGTTTGCATGTTCTCCCCGTGCCTAGGTGGGTTTTTCCTCCCACACCCCAAAAACATGCGTGGTAGGTTGATTGAAGACTCTAAATTGCCCGTAGGTGTGAATGTGAATATTTGTTTGTTTCTACTTCCCCTGTGATTGGCTGGCGACCGGTTCAGGGTGTACCCCGCCTCCCGCCCGAAGATAGCTGGGATAGGCTCCAGCAGCCCACGACCCTAGTGAGGAGAAGCGGTCAAAGAAAATTGATGGATGGATATTATTTTGGCCATAATCGTGTAGCCCTAAGGGACTGTGATATTTTGGTTTTTGAATCATGTTGTTTTCACTCGTGCAAAGAGGGACCGGTATGCCAACATTTCACTCCTCGTAGCTGTGGGGAATAGTATTACTTGAGCATTTTGTTATTTCAGTGAGGGCAGGCCACCTGAAAAGGCTCCAGAGCCTCCCAGTACATCTCCATACAGTACTGCAGCAAGGGGTAATGTGTTATCAATAAACCATTGGTGCGTTTGCTGTTTTCAAAATGGACTTTTGAAAGCATGCTTACGGCTCGTAATTACAGAAACAAACAAAGCTTGGTGGCATTTCAGAGGAAAACATGGTGGAGAACACATTGGGAGCAAGAAAGGGGGAGGGACATTAGAACAAAAAACTATTAAAAACTATTCATGCTGAACTCTCTGCTAACTATAGAGCCTTTTCCATCAACCAGACCAAGAACTTTGAGTTCCTGGTAGCTGGAGTTGCTTGTAGCAAAAGGTTCTTGTGGCCCATGTGGTTTGTGTTTCCATCGCACTAATTAGTTCAGGGTAGCTTAGGCAAATGAGGCTGATGTTGCTCATTACTGACATCTACTGGATCTAGAAAAAATGCTGGTATTTCAAGCTTTAAATGTCTTATTTTATCTCTTCATCTAAATTTTAAATAGTCTTGATACTTTGAAAACCCAACCCTTTATCCAGGTGAGTCATTTGAGAACTGATTCACATTTGCAATGCCAACCTGGCTGCAGACAGTCTTTGGGGTAGGGCGTTTTAACATATACAGGTACATTTCAATAAATTAAATATATTTATTCTACTTTATTGAGATGACATACCTCAATAGATTGCGCAACAGAAGCTTGCAGATGACTATAGATGTGATTTCTTAGCTAAATAATGCAATAGGGACATGACATCCTTTTTGTAATGTCTTCGCATTCAGGCAATTACATTTTTCTTCATGCAAGTTCTCCAGCTTTGGAGAATATCCACTCACATGCCTTTTATCGACGTTTTATTCACCATGTGCAATGATGTAATGTAATATTTAACGTGTTACTGTATCACATTGTACAGTTTGTATATGTATTTGCTTCTATTTTACTCTGCTGTCTGCAGCCAGGTTGGCATTGCAAATACCTATAATGCATTTCAATAAATAAATTAAAAAAACATGACTACATGGACAACTGTTAGTCAGTTTTTAAATACAGCAGTGTGAAGTATTTGGTGTCTGCAAATGTGTTTGCATGAAAAAACACAGATATTTATTTGTGAATGGGATCTTCTGTACCCTGGTAGTTTTTTTTGGGTGGGGACAGAGGGGGAACTCAAGCTACCAGGAAAGCTAGGGAAGTTCCTGCAAAGGTTCCTGTGTGGGAAAGCCCCTTATGGTGGAGGTGGCTCAGCAGTTAAGCATTTGATTTAGAAATCACAGGGACTTGAGGACCAGCATTTGAAAAGCCTAAATAGGGGCTTTCCTCCAGCAGGAACCTTTCCAGGAACCTCCTTAGCTACCCTGGTAGCTTGAGTTCCCCCTGTGACCCTACTGAAAAAGAACTACCATGGTACGGAAGGTTACAGACGAAGAATCGTGGAAATTTGGTACAGTTTGCGACACAGATTCAATGCCCTTGCACGCTTTCTCTCCAGAACAGAATAGAACTTTTCTATTCATGGAATAAAACTTACAGTGGTCTTTAAAAGAGCACAAAGCGCAAAAATCCAGTCTTAGAACCATCGTTATGAATGACTGAATGTCACACGAGAACAATGGATGTACAATATCCTTAGCAAATGTGAGTTTCAGCTTAACTCATGCACTAACTCAAAGCAGAGTTCCCCATGTTGTCAGCCGTTTTAGAGCATTTTGACTGATCTTTCAAGATCCACAGAATATTGTGTTTTGTGGCAATATAAGCATCGGACCGACCGAAACAACGTATAGTAGGGCAAATTCTGATTGGCTGTCGACTATCCAATCACATTTTACAGCAATATATACTACGTCCCGGAAGCCTTGACCAAGGGATTTCATTCCAGAGTGTGTATTAGGCCTGCATTAAATGGTAAGATCACAATATCACAATATGACTTGTGATAAATAAACATGTACAGCTTCAAGATATAATTTGTTACGTCTTAATCAACTTTCTCCTTTATCTTAGTTCATGTTGTCTTGGCAATAATTTTAGTGTGCATGATGTCAATCTCTCTTGATGATGAACATTTGATAAATTGTGCAGCCATCCTTCTGCACAGGATGTCATGTCAGTAAAACTTCATTAAAATCTATATCCATATTTTGTTGTCTTTCAATCATTGGTCAGCGTGCATGTTCCAGAGGGGAATCCCGAGAGCACTATGACCCTCATTCTATAGTTCACTGATTGTCAAAGTGTGGTATTGGTACCACGAGTGTTACGCCGGCTCCCTCCATTGGTATGTGACAATCCCTGAAGTAAATGTTCAAAATGTAAACAATGTTACGGTGGCTTAAACTTTTTTAAACAGGTTATATTACATTGGCTAATAGGTAAAAACAAAACAAAAAAACAACACGTTACCTTAGTACGCTGTGAAGCCCTGTCCAGCCAATGTGTGAATGTCCCATCCCAAACTGACGATTTAGGCCAGTAACTGCAACCACTTAATTTTAGTACTTTTTGCTTTAAACTAATCCCATCCTCTGTCTACAGCAGTATATTCCAGCTGCTCCCAAGTTCCCAACGATAGATATGAAGACTAGATAATGCCAGCGCCCGGTAGCAGCTCGATTATCTTGCCTACATGGCAGCCATGTTGTGTCGGGGGGGGGGTGGCATGTTTGGGAGGAACATTATGTTTGGACAGTAACAAAATATTGTTCCAAATATGCTTTTAATCATGTTTATTCCTTCTAGGGAGACATATTTGCATTGACCAATTTTTGGGGTCGATTTAGTCGACTTAAGCCAATTTTCTTTTTTTCCCCGCAGCCTAGTCAATATCGTAAACTGAGGACCACCTCTACTTTGCCTATACACTCTACTTTGTCTGGTTGTAGTCACCAATTAACCTCCCATGCATGTCTTTGGAACACAGAACCTTTAGACTCCTTTAGAAGTTTTTTTCTTACAGTCTCAAGTTTAGACTGAAAGAAATGTGCTACCCACATGTTCAATCTTGGAATTAGAGCAGAGTTGGTGCATAGGACTGTATTAAATCATTTATGTAGATTAAAAAGGGCCTTAGGTTTTATCCAAAGGTCGAGAAACTCACAGTGGTGGTTCAGTCACAGTACACCATGTTGGAGATTTAAATCTGCATTTGTGTCAAAATCAATAAGACTGTAAAAGGCTGGCCTGAACATAAACAAAAGGTTTTCTGTATTGATTTCAGAGTGTGGCTGCCCACAAAAAGTCACTCTTTGTGCTTGTGTTTTTAACAAGAGGTGGTTTGTGCAGCTGGGGCTTAGAGTAGAATTCATGCTTTGAATTAAACAAGGGTACTTATGGCCAATGCACACACCTACAGCACCCTCTAACATTTGCCTTCCTTGTCTCTACCAGCTGAAAGCTTTGTGCAAATGTCATCGAAGGAAAGGAAAGAAGCAGCCAGACTTTCTACACGTTGTTAGCATTTTTAACCATGCTCTAGGTTATGGAATTTTTTTTCCTCCTGAAGCATTGGTGATTTTGAGGTGTTGCAAAAGATGGACAGACGATGTTGGGCCTGTCAGCAGAGTGGGGCCGGTCTTGACCCCAGGCCAGTGGTCTGTTCTAATGACTATTGACAACAACCTGAGCCTGTTTCAACATAATGCACTCTTGGCTAGAGAATATCACTGCTTATATGGAAATGAAACAAAGCTTCTCGAGCGAGATACCCAACCTTGCATGCATGCAGTACTTTTGGCTGAAATCTGTTGGCTTGTTGCACTTTTGATTCTGCAATTATTCATGGGCTCTACATTTTTCGAGTTCATGATCACTCAATGGCTAAGATCTCAAGTGAGTCCATTTGATGAAGAATTTGACAGTAGCTTCAAAGAGACATGCAGTTTGCAGCCTGTGTTTTTCTGGCCTTTATTGCTTTTTAACAGCTTCTTTAAAGGCCCCTGCACTCAAGTGACTATGGACATTGTGTTAAGAGCATATTGATCCAAGGGGCACTAATGACAGCACTTTACCGTGGAACAACAATAAAACTTCAGAACACTTCTAAACTACACTGTTACATCAAACCACTCCACAATAACAGATGAAATCTGCAAAGAATTTCTCTCATTGCCAGCACCAAAGAAAATTACAGCCACGGGGCTTTTAAAAACATTTAAAGTTAATTGCATTTACAGTACGAATATGAAAATACATACTTATAGCTTTGAATCATGTCTCTAAAGGATGCAATGTAAAGGAAATCAATCATGTCCCTATTAAATATCACAAACACGTGACAGAATTAATGTGCCATTTTCATTTGTTTTCTTTTGTGGTTCTGTTGTCTTTTTACGAGCCCCGACCCCTTCTAATCACACCTCCGCAATGCTCATCATCTCAGTGTGCTGGAAGGCAGGGCTTAAATAGTGCAAACAGGGAAGGATACAGACTCAGTAGAGATGCTAGTACTTTGGATAATTAGGCGGAGAGAGGCTGGACTGACTATCAGTATGGAGGCCTGACTGATACCAATGCTCCCTGTAAGTAGCAGCTGGCAGCCATCTCATGAAGAACATCTGAGGAACCCCTTTCTATACACAGTAGATCAGAGTTTCACCTTTTCAGTTGCAAAGGGAAGTGAAACCTTTATGACAAGCATAATTAAAGCTGCCTCAGCCTGAGCAAAAAGTTTCACTCTATCTTTGAGGGCGCAGCGCTCTCTGAAGTTTGTCCCTTTTGGGCAAACTCAAGCTTGGTAAAGTAAGCCCCTTTTATCCTAATGAACATAACCCATAGCTAATAGAGCACCAAACGGTGCTTAAAATGACTCAAAAAGATGTCATGAATACATTCAGTTATAATGACAGCTAAAGGAGTGGCATAACAAAGGCAGCGGTGACTTTCCAAGCACTAATTATTAAGATCTTTCCAAACGATCTCAGGGGATGGAAGGACACATGAGGATCACATACAAATTGGCTAATTATTGTGAAATCTTTAAAAAAAAAAACATCATAATGGAACAGTACCGCAGTCACTTTTTAAAATCTGTTGATGGCCATCTTGCTCTGGAAATGAACAAGGTCATGTCAGGAGGACAAGTGCTGATATTTTATTAAATCACCTCAGCTCAGATATTATGTTAAATCACTTCACCTTCCATCCATCCATCCATCCATTTTCTGAGCCGCTTCTCCTCACTAGGGTCGCGGGCGTGGTGAAGCCTATCCCAGCTATCATCGGGCAGGAGGCGGGGCACACCCTGAACTGGTTGCCAGCCAATCGCAGGGCACATACAAACAAACAACCATTCGCACTCACATTCACACCTACGGGCAATTTAGAGTTGTCAATCAACCTACCATGCATGTTTTTTTGGGGGATGTGGGAGGAAACCGGAGTGCCCGGAGAAAACCCACGCAGGCACGGGGAGAACATGCAAACTTCACACAAGCAGGGCCGGGGATTCAACCCCACTCCTCAGAACTGTGAGGCAGACGCTCTAACCAGTCGTCCACCGTGCCGCCATCACTTCACCTTTTATTGTTAATTATACACCATTAGACATTTACAAACCACTTATACATTTTTCCAAGTGGCCAAGCAGTTGACTGTTATATTAACTGATATGCTAAAATGTGGTCATTCCATGTTGAAAAGGGGTTATTGCTTCATGAGCTCATACTTTGCTCCATGAAGCTGGTGCAGTTTTTAATTTAAAGCCACCAAAATGAACATTTTCAAATCTCTTTTAAACAGATTCAATACAAAATGAAGCGATAGAGGAAATACCTTTTCAGATGTTTGTCGTAACAATTTGAAAAGCATGTGTAAAACCTTTTAATATTGGGGAAACATCGCCAGTTACAATTACCTTTAGATAGAATTTAATTTATCTAATTGAGGCTTCTTGAAAATGGTATCTAATTTTTGGGTGGGAATTTCACGATGCAAATGCAATAAAATGTTCCAAAAAGTAATGAGGAGCTGTGCTAGCATTTGTGTAAATGACCGTTCCATTTTAAGGTCTTCTGAGAGGACCAATATGGATTTTAGGGAAAGCATGAACATTCAGTATATGAAGAGCATCTTCCTGTCAAGGCAAAATAATGTGCTTGAAGAGTCAGAGAAAGGTCATAAATGCTTGATAAAGTGTCTGTTATTGCCCAGAAGCAGAATAACTGTCAGGATTGTTCCATTTTATTAGGGACTTTATGTCATGTTGCAATTTCTTATAGCGTTGAATTGTTGTTTTGGATTGTTGCTATTTCAGTTACTGAATAAAAACATAAAAAAATAATGTGAGCTAGATTACATTTTTTTTTCATTTCAGCTATATATACACAAATGCATGTCTGGGTTTACATAAGGGGGGTGGGTGGAAGGTTAATATTTCCTATGTTAAATTTCCATGGATCCTATTGCCTGTGGTGGGGGGTATCCAGATGCAAGTATCCTCTAATGAGTATTAATCTAATCGCTGTCTGATAAAAAACAAAGTGCTAGATGCCTGCTGCCATCACTACCAATCTCTAGCTATGTGTGGCATTTGCTACCGTGGCATTTTCATTCAAATATTGAAGGGTATTTTTGGATCAGTTTTCCATTTTCTTAATTAAGTTACCATACAACAAAATATGATCGGTCTGGTTTGATGCAAGGCTTATGTTGCACCAGCCAATCAGCGGATTTAGCATATTCTCCTTGAAAACCTCCACTGATGTGATTCAAAAGACGGGAAGAGAATCTTGATTGTTTTCATACACATAAACAATGTCACTCTCAGACCACTTGGGACCACTAGGGAAATATGGCTTCTTGTTCACTCACCTTTACATAGACAACAGTGAAAAATGACTCGGGTGTCTTGTTTACCTCGTTAGATTGAGAGGGTTACCTCCAAGGGCAAGAAGACATGAGTAATGCCTTCCACCTGCACCTGTATGCTTTGAATGCTGCAGCTTTAATTACCTCGATTAGCATTAGGGAGATTGTTTGTAAGGATCTGTATCTACAGTGATGGAGCATATGCTGGCAGGGGATGCTAACACATTGGCAAACACAGGCAAATTGTCTTCCCAAATAACCTTGTTGTGACTTCCAATCTACTTAGAATGAGTTCTGGGTTGTTGAGAGGAAGAGAGCGATAAAGGATTGGCACATGATGGAATGCCGTTGAACTCCAGTATTTCAGGTGAAAGACGGCATGGCAAAGTGAAGAAAAGAGTGTGAATAGACACAATAATTGATCTATAGTAGAGAGCAATAAAACAGCTTCAGAATTAGTGCCATATCATGTTTAAGTATGTCTTGGTATGACAAAAAAAAATCAGCGAATACCTAAATTGTAAATACAAGATGACACAAATGAAAGGATTGAAATTTCAAGTTGTACTACAAGATTATTGGGAGTCTTGTATAGACTATATTCAGTACATCCCCACTGTCACGATTTATAATCGTATGAAATATGACTGGACCCAAAAGCAGGCGGAGGCGGAGGAAGTAGTAGATGAGAATGGTTTATTAATTAGCAGCTCAGGGAGTTGGCTATCTGAGGAGTAATGGTGGTCCGTTGGAACAGGGAAGGTGCAGGAAGCGCGAGCGTGGGCAGGTGGAAGAGCTTGACGGTGTGGCTGGAGCGGGCAGCTAAGCGGGAGACATGGAAGGAGCACTGGATACGGAGGAGGTTAGGACACAAGGGGATTAGTACAATTGCGGGTAGCCAAGGAATCAATTTGAACACATGAGAAGGAATCATGAGAGTTGGACTGTGTACCGCGAATGAGTGTAAATACTCTGGCGCTGGATTCTTGGATCTGGCAGGCTTATATGCAGGCTCTGATGAGTGCTGATTGACAAGAGGTGGGCGAACGAGGAGGTGGTGATTGCTGGGGAGCGAGAGAGGGAAAGGCGAGGAAAAAAGTGCCCACCAAAGTCCAAAAAAGGAACTGCAGGGCATGGACCATGACACCCACCAAACTATACTCTATAAAGATTTTTTTTCGTCTTTATACAGTGATTATATCTATTGTGTGATTTGTCCCCATTCATTTCCATAATGGCTTTCTGTGCTCCCTCATGGAAACGTATAGAGACCCTTCTGACTGTATAGGATTTGTCTTGCACTAATGGAGCCGAAATTGGATTCTGGGACTTATGTGTGCCTAGGTGATTCCTCCTTTTTAGTTTTGTTCTCTTTTTGCCTCATCCATAATACATAGGGTTAAAGCAGTATTGCTGTGCAAGAGATCGCATTTATTAACACGAAAGTCTCAATGGGATCAGGAAGCGTAACCATCAAAGTTTGCCCACACTCAAGAAGCACTGGGAATTTTCATCAACAGGTATCATCAGAATGATCCGTATTTAATAACATTAATTTTCAATGGTTACTGTAGCCAGGCAAATTTCAGCTCCTAACTCTCAGGCGTAAGGATAAAATAGAGTAGCATTACGATCACTGAACAAACCTCCTGTTCAGTCAAGGCGCACCATTGTGGCCAGTGTCAGAAACATTCGTTATTGCAGTCTTACTTCCCACAAAAAAAATACATATACAAAGACAGAATACTTATGTTTAATTGAGATCATTTAGATTAGTAAATATTAGGACTGGGTATTTTTTCCACAATGGGGTAGGGGAAAAATTCATGAATAATTAAAAGTTGTTTTCAACTGTAAATACTGTGGGCTTTCATTTGTATAGGGTTTTTTTTTATTTTATTTTACCTTTAAGGGCTTTAACTCGAGTCACTGGTGGTGTAGTGGTACACTCCCCTGACTTTGGTGTGGGCAGCGTGGGTTCAGTTCCCACTCAGTGACTGGTTAGGTCACTGGTTATCCTGGTTAGGGTCACGGGACGCTGGAGCCTATCCCAGCTGACTTCGGGCGAAAGGCGGACTACACCCTGAACTGGTCGCCAGTCAGTCGCAGGGCACATATAGACACGGACAACCCTAACCAGGATAACCAGTGACCTAACCAGTCACTGAGTGGGAACTGAACCCACGCTGCCTGCACCAAAGTCAGGCGAGTATACCACTACACCATCAGTGACTAGCAAAAACATAAATAAATACATACATACATGTTTATAAAATAATTACTTTTATATTTCAATTCCTATTATTAATAACAAAGTTTGTACACACTGCACACAAATATGAACAGTAACTTTTGCTATGATAATCCAGACGATCTAGGGTCCGGACTGCAAGGAAACCATTCTTTTGAGACAGTGTTTCATAAAAATATTTAAATATACTTACGTACATATTTTCTTTAGTAATAGTGGTCAGTGGTATTTTCAATTAATTTTTAAAAAAATCATTAAACCCAATGACCTATGCAGCATGACGCAATTTCCAAACTGAGACATTTGAATCTGAAAATTAGAACTTATTTATCAGAATGAAACAAGATGCAAAATGTTTTTACTTATTCTTCCACTTGCCTGTGTCCAAAAGAATGAGTTTTAGAAAGCATCCGCAATCCAAACTGATCTTAAGATAGTATGAGCCAACAGCAGCTACCTCCTTATCACCTCATCGCCTTTCCAAGAGAGGCACATCTCCATAAGTTATTTCATTATCCCACTTGCTCTGTGTTCCCTCTCTGTGCTTTGTTTTTCTATCTGCATATGAGTATTGCTTCCTCTGGGAGGCCACAAGAAAGGCATTAGATTATCCAATAAAGAAAGGGCATTCGGAATATGATTGCACACTCAAAGTCTTTGATCTGTATTAATCTCACTAACCACATTTTTCCTGAATTTTTTTGTTTTGTTTTGATCGCTCTTTATTTGATGAATCCATGCATGTTAGAGTATGAGGTTTGTCAGCAAGGTCAATTTAAGGTGGTGGTGGACAATTTTGAGTATCTGGGCTCTATTTTCATAGAGAACACATCTGTGGCTGGGCGCAAATGCCGGTGGATCCTTTTTGTGCAAGTGCACGGCTCACTGTACGTTTTTGCCAATTTGGCAGAGCACAAAAAAAGGGTGTTCCCTTACAGCCATGGTGTGTCTTTGGAGATGCGCTTGGCGGGGTGACAATTTGTCGGCAGAAAGTCGATCTAAACTTATGCCTGCTCAGACCACATATTAGTCCTGGTGCAAGGTAGACTGCTGGTGTAACTAGATTTTGGTGAGTTTGATCAGGGCGTTGACAGACAGATACTGAGTTCCGCAGACATATTTAAGTCACCAGCAGTTATCACCAGCTCATTCTGTATTTAATGAGGGTAACCCACACACTGTAAGCTAACACACTATGGCCAGAGCAGTGACAATGCGCCACTGACACACGGATCGCTGTGATTAAGCATCGTCCTCTTCTGCATAAAGAATGGTGATGGCTCCGTTGAGACTGTCAGCTGCACCACATTTACAGGGAATGAGAGCAGCAACTTTGATTGGGGGAGACTGCAGTTGGCTGTAAACATTCCCACAGGGGCGCAACCCACCCACTCTCAGATCCGCTGGCTTGCGATCCAACACTGGTCTAACCACACAGTTGCCAGGATTTATGCCGTTCACGAAGATAGGGCCCTCTACTGTATGTAATGCGGTAGCCCAATGCATCTTTAGCACGTGCTGAGCTAACAGATGCTAGGCTCAAGCAATGCTAACTGGTATTTCTTGAAAGTCACAGTACAAGTACAAGTAACTTTCGTCTGCAATGTAAAAAAAAAAAAGCTTGGTGCAAACAAATGTTTTAATATTCATGTGAGATTACGGGACATGTGAGTTGTTGCTGTGGAGTGATCCAATCAAAGTCTTTTATAGCAGTGACCAGGGTTCTACCATATTCAGACAAGTCATGCAGTATGTGGGGTATTTTGCTTAGCTTGCCATGAAATTATTATTTATTTTTTTTTTTAAACAGGTTACAACTGTGTGATTTTATGTTGTGGGTTGTGCCCAGAGCACCTCACCAAGGAGTACTCCAGGAGGCATCCTAATCAGATGCCCAAGCCACCTCATCTGGCTCCTCTCAATGCGGAGGAGCAGCGGCTCTACTTTGAGCCCTCCTGGATGACCGAGCTTCTCAGCCTATCTCTAAGGGAGAGCCCAGACACCCTATGGAGGAAACTAATTTTGGCCACTTGCATCTGGGATCTTGTTCTTTCGGTCACGACCCACAGCTCATGTCCATAGGTGAGGGTAGGAATGTAAATCGACCGGTAAATTGAGAGCGTTGCCTTTTGGCTTAGCTCCTTCTTCACCACAAAGGATCGATACAAAGTCATCACTGCAGACGCTGCACCAATCCGCCTATCAATCTCCAGTTCCATTCTTCCCTCACACATGAACAAGACCCCAAGATACTTGAACTCCTCCACTTGGTGTCGGATCTCATCCCCGACCTGGAGAGGGCACTCCACCCTTTTCCGACTGAGGACCGTGGTCTCAGATTTGGAGGTGCTGATTTTCATCCCAACCGCTTCACACTTGGCTGTAAACCACTCCAGTGAGAGTTGTAGATCACGGTTTGATGAAGCCAACAAAACCACATCATCTGCAAAAATCAGAGATGCAATACTGAGGCCATCAAAGCAGACCCCGTCTATGCCTTGGCTCCGCCTAGAAATTCTGTCCATAAAAGTTGAGAACAGAATCGACAACAAAGGGCAGCCTTGCCAGAGTCCAACACTCACTGGAAATTAATCCGACTTACTGCCGGCAATGTGAAACAAATATCGTATAGGGACCGAACAGCCCATATCAGGGGGTTTGGTACCTCATACTCCCGAAGCACCCCCAACACGATTTTCCGAGGCTTATGGTCAAACACCTTCTTTAAGTCCACAAAACACATGTAGACTGGTTGGGCGAACTCCCATGCACCCTCGAGGACCCTGCCGAGGGTGTAGAGCTGATCCACTGTTCCAGAACCCCTGAATGGACCTTACCAGGGAGGCTGAGGAGTGTGATCCCCCTGTAGTTGGAACCCACCCTCAGACCCAGGACCTCAGAACTGTGAGGCGTATGTGCTAACAAGTTGTCCACCGTGCTACCCGGGTCACATTGCATTATTATATTATTTCATGTCGTCAGGCTAACAAGCAGCTTTGATGTAGGATAAACCTTTAAATAACAAATATTCGAACACAAACAACAGAGCCACATATAAAGAAAGATGATATAACAATATCCACAGACATATTTTCTTCTTACTATGTGAAAAAATGTGTTAAATCAGTGAAGTTTAGCTAACCAATTACCATACCTCATCAAATGGTTACACCACAATGAGGAGTATGATTCTTGGCTAGAATTGGAACAAATATACTGCAACAACATCAAACTCCCCAAACTCCCATTTATTTCCTGTGGGGGAGCCGGGTGGTCCCCTGCGGGCTGCGGGTCCTGCTGTGGGGTTTTTGTTCCTGCCTGGTTTGGGGAGGGGGGTCCACCTCCTACACTCGGGGCGGGTAGTGGGTGCTGGCGGGAATGTGTGTGTATGTGTGTGGGGTGGGGGGGGTCTCAGGGTCGGTGCTGCAGGTCTGGGTGTGACAGCCCTCTTCGTCGGTGGTTGTCCGGCCTAATGGGCCCGACCTGCAGGAGCCATGCCTCTTAATCACTCACTTAGCACACACTCACACCACTCACTGTATATATTCTCACGAATCACATCTGGGCACATATACATATCAAAGGGTTCCTGGGGGACTGGTATGGGGTCGGGAGGGGGTGGGTGTCGGACCGAGTTTCAGCACATCTGTGCTGTTTCCCGGTCCGTGCGCCCTGCCACTCCGCCCTTCCTGCCCCCCTGGAATTTAAATGCATCACACACACTCATCCCCATGTTTTAATGCACCACATACACCCTTCTCTGGGTAATTGGGTCCCTGCGGCCCCCATCGGGTGGCCAGTTGTCGGGGCGCCTCGGTGGTGGGACGCTGCTCTTGGGTGGACCCCTGGGCCCGATCCCGCCCCTCGATTGATTTGGTGGGGTCCTCAGCCTCCGCGGTGCGGGTACAGCAATTGCAGGACACTTCTGTCAGTCTTTGTGCATGTAAAACGGTGTCAAATCACTTGCATGTGTCCGCAGGGACACACCCCTAGGACTCTTTCACTGGGTGTGGGGCCACTCACTTATTGCGACAAATAACTCTTGAATATGCGAATTGCTTGTGTATCCCCTCACTCATACTCTCGTTCTATAGACTTTACAAAGTCAATCCCACCACACTTCAGTTGTACAGCCGGATTCACGACCCTTGTCCTGAATGCTTCTTCTTCTGTCCTTGTCCTGTTCTAGCTTGTCCTGTCCTTCCCTCACACGGTGTAGCACTACAGCCCCATGCAACACTCATATTTAATTTTTCATTGTTGTAGATAATGTAATGACTTACTTTTCTTCTCCTGTTTACAATTAGTGGTTTGTCTTTTGTCTTCGTTTCTCTCTCCCCTCTTGAAACTTTATTCTGTTCGACTGTGATTCTTAATAAACTTCAATTATAATACTAAGAAACCACAACGGAAGCTTAAAAACTCCACTGTGACACAATAAAACTGTTCCGGCATAAAAGGGATACAGATCCTCCATTCTGCTGGACCTAAC